>NW_024070186.1:151590444-151771966 GCF_014754425.2 Oryx dammah | reverse complement strand
GACGTTCACTCTTGCCATCTCTTGTTTGACCACTTCCAATTTGCCTTGATTCATGGACCTGACATTCCAGGTTCCTATGCAATATTGCTCTTTACAGCATCGGACCTTGCTTCTATCACCAGTCACATCCATAGCTGGGTATTGTTTTTGCTTTGGCTTCATCCCTTCATTCTTTCTGGAGTTATTTCTCCACTGATCTCCGGTAGCATTATTGGGCACCTACTGATCTGGGGAGTTCCTATTTCAGTATCCTATCATTTTGCCTTTTCCTACTGTTCATGGGGTTCTCAAGGCAAGAATACCGAAGTGGTTTGCCATTCCCTTCTCCAGTGGGCCACATTCTGTCAGACCTCTCCACCATGACCTGCCCATCTTGGGTTGCCCCGTGGGCATGGCTTGGTTTCATTGAGTTAGACAAGGCTGTGGTCCTAGTGTGATTAGATTGAGTAGTTTTCTGTGAGTATGGTTTCAGTGGGTTTTCCCTCTGATGCCCTCTTGCAACACCTACCATCTTACTTGGGTTTCTCTTACCTTGGGTGTGGGGTATCTCTTCACGGCTGCTGCAGCAATGTGCAGCCGCTGCTCCTTACCTTGGATGAGGGGTATTTCCTCACTGCCACCCTTCCTGACCTTCAATGTGAGGATTGCTCCTCTGGGCCCTCCTGTGCCCTTACAGCCACTGCTCCTTGGATGTGGGGTTAGCTGCTCAGTCCTATCCAATTCTTTGGGACCCCATGGACTGTAGCCCATCAGGCTCCTCTGTCCAAGGAATTCTCCAGGCAAGAATACTGGAGTGGGTTGCCATTCCCTTCTCCAGGGATATTCCTGATTGGCAGATTGAACCTGCATCTCCTGCATTGCAGGTAGATTCTTTACTGTCTGAGCCACCAGGGAAACTACAACTGTTTTCTTTGTGATACATTCTTGACGTTTATTTTTCTTTCATGCATTTTTCTGTGTGCTGTACTTTATAATAAAGTAAGGAAAAAATGTAAAGCAGTCATGTTGATCTTCAAAAGAACAATTTTATCAACGTTACTTAGGCTAATGTAGGGAAGGCTTGGCAGGATGTAGAAACAACACTTGACAAAAATAACTTCCACTGGTATTTGGCAGTGGAAGCAAAGGACAGAAATTAAGATCTGTTGTTTTTATTATTCTGGTACATTTAAGCTATTAGTTAAGTCCCCTTTTTTGTTTAAGAGCAGGAAGCCACAAATCTGCATTTTTGTTTTCTGATTCGTTTCCATAAAATTCTAATGGTGCTGGTTCCTTATCTTTATTTGAATGCTTATTCACATTGCACTAACATTAGATTTTGGAAACAATGAACCCGCTCTTAGAAAAAGCTACTTTTGCGATTTTGTTCATTCCATATGACAGCTGGGACTGGAAATCGAGGAAAGGCAGGGGATGTCTCAGCAGTACAAAAGAAAGAAACTTTCCATTTTTCCTTTGAGGATTGCTGAAAAGACCTTACATTCCTAGTGTTTCATATGATCCTCTGTGGATGAGGAGACTTTGCTGTATCCTATGGCCCCTGAAAGCGCCTCAGCAGAATTGAATGTCTAAAACAACCTGTGTGCTGATAACAAGAGAAACTGGATGAAGGATGCCTACTGCTGTTAGGACTCTTATCAGACCACATTATGTGATTTGCTTCCATAGTTAAGTCTCAAAAAAAAAAAAAAAAAAAAGAGAGAGAGAGAGTTAAAATTGGTAGTGCAGCAGTTTCATTCAGAAAGAGTTCTATTCTGGCTTGGAGATAAAGACAAAGTGGATTAAGAAAGAGAAGGAAAACTTCACAGATAACTTGCCAGAAAAGGCTTGGGTCAGGAATGGAGTATAATTCTGTAGCCTTGATAGAATTGTTTTATTCAAAGTCTTTTTGGTTGGAAGCAACTCTTATACCCTGACTTTACTTTCTGGATCATAGAGGCAAGAAATACAAAAAGAGATGCAAAATCCAATCAGTTTTCATTTAACTATCTCTATGAACCTACCAGCCTTCCCAGGTGGCTCAGTGGTGAAGAATCTGCATGCCAGTGAAGGAGACACAAGAGATACAGTTTTGATCCCTGGATTGGCAAGAGCCTCTGGAGTAGGAAATGGCAACTCACTTCAGTATTCTTGCCTGGAGGGTGCCATGGAAAGAGTGGGACATGACTGAGAAAGCACGCATGCATGCATGACCCTGCCAGCCAGAATTTCATCTGACCAGACCAGATGATTAAATTAAGAATCATGCCAATGGTTCTAACAAGCACATGAAAAGGTGCTCAACATCACTCATTATCAGAGAAATGCAAATCAAACCTACAATGAGATACTACCTCACACCAGTCAGAATGGCCATCATCAAAAAGTCTGCAAACAATAAAAGCTGGAGAGAGTGTGGAGAAAAGGGAACACTCTTACATTGCTGGTGGGAATGTAAACTGATATAGTGGAAGACAGTATGGAGATTCCTTAGAAAGGTAGGAATAAAACCACCATGTGCGCAGCAATCCCACTCCTAGGCATATACCCTGAGGAACTGAAAACCTGAAAAAGACACATGTATCCCAATGTTCACTGCAGCATTGTTTACAATAGCTAGAACATGGGAGCAACCTAGATGTCCGTCAACAGATGAATGGACAAAGAAGCTGTGGTACATATACACAATGGAATATTACTCAGCCATATAAAGGAACACATTTGAATCTGTTCTAATGAGGCGGATGAAACTAGAGCTCATTATACAGACTGAGGTAAGTCAGAAAGGGAAATATAAATACTGTATACTGACACATATATATAGAATCTGAAGAGATGGCACTGATGAACTTATTTTCAGGGCAGCAACAGAGAAACAGACATAAACAGACCTATGGACAAGGTGGGAGGAGAGGAGTGAGAAGGGGAGATGTATGGAGAGAGTAACATAGAAATTGACAATACCATATGCAAAATAGATAGCCAATGGGAATTTGCTGTATGACTCAGGGAACTCAAATAGGGGCTCTGTGACAAGCTTTTAGGGTGGGTAGGTGTGGAGGGAGACAGGAGGGAGGTCTGGGAGGGAGGGGAAATGGGTGTACCTATGGCTGATTCTTGTTGATGTATGACAGAAAACCACAAAATTCTGTAAAGCAATTATCCTTCAATTAAAAAATTAAAAAAGAGAGAAAAAGACAGTGGAAACAAACAACAAAAAAGAATTATGCCAATGACTGAGAAAGGTTACAACTGAATTTTTTGTAAGAATATTAATATTAAAAACTTGACTTCCATTATTTTCTGCAATAAACACTGAAACCATCTCAAGCAATTTGTGGTTCCCATTTTAGCAAATGGAAGTGGGAAATTCACTCTAAATTATAACTCAAAAATTTTCTTAACATTTAATTCATACTCAATTTTTCAGAGACAAAGTTTGATTTCAAACCAATCTCTGTGACAGCTAAGCACCTATAGCTAAGTGTTCTGTTTCAAACATTCAATTATCTTGAAGGCAGGGACAGAGTTTCCTGCAAAAGTATTCGATGCAGATATAATCATGAGATTTTTAACACACTTATGATAAATGAACCGGTGATACATTTCTAATGACTATTTTGAGGAAATGTATTTCCTCAATTTCCAATTTATTTTTCATGCTATTAAGGAACACTGATGACTTTTGTACTGCTCCTTGCTTGCTTGGTCACTTAGTCATGTCTGACTCTTTGCGATTTTATGGACTGTAGCCTTCCAGGCTCCTCTGTCTTTGGGGTTCTCCAAGCAAGAATACTGGAATGAGTTGCCGTTTCCTCCTCCAGGAGATCTTCCTGACCCAGGAATTGAATCCAAGTCTCCTGAAGCTCCTGCATTGGCAGGCAGATTCTTTACCACTGAGTCACCTGGGAAGCCACTGTACTTCTAAAGATTGATTTTATGTTGTCATTTTATAGAGTCATCATTTCTTTGCTTATATCTGGCTTGTATGTATCTACCTTAAGGCACAATCATGACTTTAACTATTCTCCAGGATGTGCTGTTGCAAGAGCATTGTGAAAAATATTGCATTGCTTTGAACATTAGAACAAAGATGGACTTACCATAGTTTCATGTGTTACCTGGATATGAGCCAATTTTGTTTACACATTAGTAATTAAATTTCATTTATGATCACAATTAATGTGATTATAATAATCACAATTATTCAGTGACTCAATTTCAACTGTTTTGAGGTTAGTTGAGTAGATACTCTTATTTGAGTGAGTAGTTCTGGATTTGAGGGCCCTAAATGAAGGGTTAGGCATGTTATAAAGTCACTGCTTGACTCAGGATCTCATTGACTCAAACAGTAGACAAACTGGCTAGAGGAGTCCAGTAACTTGATTGCGTTAATTGTTGTTCTCCATTCCACATCCCTGTCTGTACCCACTCCCTTTGCATTGCTCTGGGTTGAGTGTTTGTTCTATTCGACCCCTTGGCTCTGGGTGCAGCATGTGACTTGCCTTGAAAAATGGCATTTTAACAAGTGTGATGCCCCCAAAGCAGAGGTCAAGTGCTTATATATTTTTGCTTGTTCTCTTGCTCCTCTGTGATTGCCCTGAAAAGATTCCTGGCTGACTTGCTGTAGAATGAGACATTTAGAGCAGAGCTGAATTGTTCTAGACATCCCAGCTGAGGCCATATGAGATCGGCCAAGAACCAGCTTCTCCCAAATTTGAGAGTATGCCCGGCTGAGGCCCGAACTGCATGGCTGAACCCGACCTAAACCAACAACACAGACTCCTAAGCAAAATAAAGCCTTATTTATTACTGGTTTGGGTTTGTTATGCACCCTTATTATAGATAATACATAGAAGGTGGTAGTGTTTAGCATCTTATTTTTGGCTAAATTGTCAATGAAGCAATTCCCATTCATTTTGCTCATTCGATGGTCAGAACTGGTGAATAGGAATCTTCGACACATTTTAAAATTTGATCACTTGGAAATACAGGACTATAAGGCAGAGGAGTTTGTTTTGCCCTTTTCTCAATCGCAGCTGAATCCAGCTTTGGGGGGACAGTGGGTGTAAAGTCAGGTGATGAGGGATTCATCACCGTCTGTAGCTGGGTAAGAGTAGGTCCCTCCATTCTGATACAGGCTCCTTCATCAGCCCAGGGGCAGGTAGAAGCTGAGAGTGGTTGTTCCTCCATCGTCTTCCACACACTCTATTCTTCATCAGTTGGTCAGATATGTCCTCACTTAATGGGAAGAGAAAACCACCAGGAATTATTTCTCACCCTAGGAAGCATTTGGAATGTGCATATCATGTTTTTTTCGGTTGTTAAATAATTATCTTATCCTGTTCAGTGAATTATAGGGGGGTGCTCAAATCACATACATTTTGAGATTTCTGACTTCATCCTGATGCTTTCACAGTGTAATATGGAACCCAGTGCAACCATATTTCTGTAAGTGGGTTCTTATTTAAAAATAATACTGCCTTTCTCATTTTTTCTAGGTTAGCACTGCAAAGCTCCACACACTCGTCTGAGTTAACGTTATCAGGGAGAAAGGAAGAGTGAAAAATAACCCTGAGAAATATTGTCTGGGTAATTCTGCTCACAAATCATGTTATTTCACAAGATTCTGGGAAGCATCACTGCTCCTTGCTGCAGCTGGACCATTTTGCAGCTTGAAGTTTTGAGGTGACTCACCTGAAAGCTGAACTAAAAGCAGACTGAATGAGATAGTTCACACAAATGACAGATGGAAGGTTGGAGACTCACCAAGACCGTGATTCCTAAGGGTGTTCACTTTAGCTCTCTCTCACTGTTTTTCTTCCCTCAAGGCTGACCCACCTGGGAAACTTCAGAATTTCTGGCTCATTAGTTAATTTAAAAATATTTAGGACTTCTCTGGTGGTCCAGTGGTTAAGAATCTGTCTGCCCATGCAGGGGACATGGGTTTGACCCCTGATCTGGGAAGATCCCACATGTTGCAGGGCCGTTAAGCCCTTGTACCACAACTACTGAGCCCCCATGCCGTAGAGCTTGTGCTCTGAAACAAGAGAAGCCACTGCAACGAGAACCGCACACCGCAACTAGAGAATAGCTTCCACTAGTCAAGACTAGAGAAAGCCTGGGCAGCAACAAAGACCCAGTGCAGCCAAAAACAAACAAATTAATTAATTAATTAAAAAATAAATAAATGTATATTACGATCTTCAGGTAAGAATGGCTGTGATCATTTGTATAACACACCACTTCCATCTCAAATCTCCTTAGCAATAACTGTGAAAAATAGATCAGGAAGCAGATATCACCATTGCAAATTATGGAAAGGAGCCCCTAAAAAAGTTGGAAACATTGAATAATTTCTTTTATTTTTAATTCAGATTTTTCCAAAATGAAGCAAAGCAAGGAGGATACAGGGCAGATGGATACTTTCAGAAATGCTCCACGGGTGATTTGTCTGGAGAGTGAGCCCTGCATGCCATGGTGGACCTTGGAGAAAGTTCAGGATGTCCTCTTGACCCTTGTTCATGGACATGGATCCAATGTGGACCCATAGCAGAGGAAAGCACTGTGTTAGGAGACTCTAGAGTACGTACAAGGTTCACAAGAAGAAGAAAGCTGCCCATGAGGTGAGGTTTAGTTTTCTATTTGATGTGGTAAGCAGCAGCCTGGGAAAGCAGATGGGTAAGATCCTCCATGAACCTGATGTTATGGACAAAGCAAAGAGAAGGGAAGACCCAAAGCTGATCTTTAGTAGAGTAGACCACCAGAAAGAGTTCTCCCTTCATTTCCTCAGCCTCTGGAACAGCCAGCTACACATGTAATTTATAGGAAGTAACCTTGCTGCTTAAAGTCCACAAAGCCCATTCTAAGAGAAATGTAAAAATCAGTGAGGGGGAGCCAAACAGCATAAGCTATCCTCATTAAATGTGGATGTCCCACATCAGAACAGCTCAGTGTGGTACCAAAGCAAATGTTCTGAGTCCTGAAAGGAAGAGGATGGCAAAGAAGCTTTATTTCTAAGGCAAATAATTTCCTTGGAAAAGAGAACAAAGAATAGGCTCTTTATGCTTTCAGTAAAACTCTAGAAAAAATGAAAAAGAGCTTGAGATAATAAAACAAAAGACAGAGTTTAAAAAGGGAACTAGCCAGGAGACACAGAGCATAAAAATTCAACATGAGTTGGATGAGGTAGGAAAAGAAGAAAGAGAATCAAAATGTAATAACCCATTTAAAATCTGCATGCAAAAGACTAAAATTTGCGTTAGAATCTAGATTAAAATGGAAAAGCTTTTTCTATGATACAAGGGATCGTAATGTGGAAGATAAGTGGGAAGCTTATCCAGAATTCAGATGAGGAGAATAAAGGGATGAAACTGATGAGAAAGAAGATGACACTTTCCATGCATCCTGGAGATGTAACGAAAAGATCCTGGTGTTTTGAATGAACTTACACTCAGAGTTTTCTTCTGAAACATTGAATTCAAGAAGAAATGAGTCATGATTCAGATATTTGAGGAAGAAATATGTCTATCCTTAGAGTTTTTTACTTGAGTTTTCATTTACAGAAGAATATAATTGTACAATTTTCAGATTTTAATTGGCTGAAAAAAAGTATACCACCAATAATGTACGCATTTCAAGCCAGGAGAAATTTTTTAAAAAATAGAAAAAAGAAAAGGAAAACCCAAGTTTAGAATGGGACTGTTTTATAGAATATGACTAATGGTAAATGTTGAAAAAAATCTGAAATAGAATGGAATCTAGACTATTATTGTGATTATAGTGTAAAGTCAGTTGAATAGGTCTTAAATAGTTTTTGAAGGGTGATAAAAATTAAAAAAAATAAAAAGTCATATCAATACTAATAAAAACAGAAAGTAGGAGTTGAGGGTGGGGTACAAGGAAAAACAGAAGTGTTTTTAAGTTACATGAAAGATACTAAATAGATATGTATTTTCTGACATAGTTTTTAAAAACATTACAGTTATACGTGAGATTATCTTTTTTCATTGTAACATTCTATACAGTGTTCTAAAGTGTTAGTTGCTCAGTCATGTCTGATTCTTTGAGACCTCATTTACTGTAGCTCACCAGGCTCCTCTGTCCATGGGATTTTCCTGGCAAGATTACTGGAGTGGGTTGCCAGTTCCTTCTCCAGGGGATCTTCCCAACCCAGGGATCTTCCCAACCCAGGGATCTTCCCGACCCAGGAATCAGACTCGGGTCTCTTGCATGCTTTACCATCTGAGCTACCCGGGAAGCCTACCCAAAATGGACACAGAATCTTGCACAAAACAGACGTGCAAGGCGTGGCAGGTAATTACAGTGTGACATCAGTGTAACCTCCTCTCGAATAAGAAAGTCTTCTATCTCCCCAGAAGCGTTCTCAGTTCCTCTCTGATATAATTCCATTCCTCCCCACTAACATCCCCTCATCCTAACTTTCATTGCCTTAGGATAGCCATTTGTGCTCAGTCGTTCAGTCATGTCTGACTCTTTGCGATCCCATGGACTTTAATTTGCCAGGCTCCTCTGTCCATGGGATTTTGCAGGCAAGAATGCTGGAGTGGGTTACCATTTCCTTCTCTAATAGAGTTTGCTCTTGCCTGTTTTTGAACTTTCTATGAATAGAATATATACATTATTTTATGTTTTGTTTCAACAGTTTGTTTCATCCATGCTATTGAGATAGCTCAGTTTGTTTGCTTTTATTAGTTTATAGGATTTCATTGTCTATTCAGACACTAACTAATGTCTTCCACTGTGGGTGAACTTCGGGTTATTTGCAGTTCTTGGCTTTTATGAGAGATATATCTTTAAATATTTTAAAAGGGGATAACATATAGCTTTGAAAACAAGATGGATTGTTGAAAAAATAAATTAAAATAAAATTTATACCTCAATACGATAGTAAACAGAAAACAAGGAAGCTTGAAATAGGAGGTCTAAAATGGGATGATAAAAGTAAATACAAATTTATGGAATAGCTGTGAATATGTTATCTTTTACTGAAAGGTAAATACTAGACTGGGTCAAAATAATATCTGAGGGAGAACCTCTTGTCATGAATACACATAAAATGGAACAATGCAGAAAGATTACGAGTAAGAAGGTAGCAAAATCTACATAATCAAAAAGCAAACAAAACAACTGGAGTTACAGTACATCTGTAGGATTAGGATTCACCATTGTTAAAAAACAAGTGGAGACCAGCTTTGAAAATTCCCTGGGCACACTCAACCAGTTTGGTCATACAAAAAAAACAAAAACAAAAACAAACACACACACACACACACAAAACCCCAGAAACCTAGCTGACTTTGCAAGATTGGCTTGATGTAGGTCATTTCTTGCTTATGCTCTGGAAATCATAAGCGACACTTGAACTGTTTTCCAAGGTTGGTATGAGGTAACCACTAACCAGATCCCTATTACTGAAGAAAATTCTAATAACATAAGCAATCGCAGTGATGAATATGAACTTACTCTGTAAGCTGCTTTATAACAATGTAGCCCATGTGAGCCTCACTTTATGCTTGGCTTGAGTGCCCTTGTTTGCAAACTTTTTGGTGTGTGTGGGACAAAATTTTTCTAATTACTGTTCTGGTGACTCAGTGGTTTTACTTCTGTTATTTCTGAACTTTGGACAGTGTGACACTGTTAAACAGGACAAAGAAGTTCCATAATATTTTTTAAAAGTGTAAAAATTTTTATGCCCCAAACTAAAAAAAAAATCACTAAATTATATAAACAAATTCTTAGGAATTCAAGAGCAATCCAAAAATCTAATAGAAGCAGAAGATGTTAATATGCCTTTCTTAGTGTTTAACAGATAAAGTAGGAAATAATAAATGCCAAAGACACATCTGAATAATATAATAAACTAGGCTATTTATTTGATATATATATTGAGCTATTTTTCTATAACAAAGGATAAAAATAAAAGCTAATAATTAGGTAAAGAATAACAAGGTATATAAATTTAAATGAGAGTGGAAAAATTACACAGAGAGCAAAAATTACTATAATTAAGTTAGAAAATAAAAAAATAAAATAACTGATGTCCAGATAAAAAGGAAATAACAATAATGAGAAATTTAAAATTATGATTTTAAAATCTCAAAAAATGACTGAATATGAGGGAATATAAATCAAGAAAAAGGGTTGAAGAAGAAAAGAATCTGAGCGTATGAACAAATAATTGAGATAAATATTGAAAATGTTTGTCAAATATTATTTTCTGAAAATGCTTTGGCCCAGAATACTGAGCTGTCAGCTCTCCTACTCTGTTAAGGACAGGTTAAGAATGAAGATCAGTGTTGTGATCCATAAGTTGTGAGACAGTACACAAAGGGCTGACATTACTTTACAGACTAGCATTACTCAAATGTGATTATGAAGATACAAAACAGAGAGCTGAAAACCTAACCTCATTTATAAACAAAGTCTCAACATTCTACATAAATGTATAGCAAGTTAAATTCCAGAAAAATTCTAGAGTTAAAAATAAAAGTTTATTACAAAACTAGTGAAAAATATGGATAAACCCTTTGGAGTGTGGAAGGTCTGTTTAAACATAAGAACAAAGCTAAAAACTATAAAAATAGTTCATAAATGTTTATCAGTAATACAGTGATCCTAGTGAAATACAAGAGCCAAAGAGGGGAAAAAAATTGCAAAGGTCTGTCACAGAGCTCATATGCTTAATATGTGAAGAGCTGTTATCAACTTTTTAAAAAGTGCCTTAAAAATTAGGCAGAGATGCAGGCAGACAATTCACCAAAAATTAATGAACATTATCAATAAATGAACAAGCTTCTTCAGTAATCAAAACATTAGAAATTCAAAAGCTGCTTGATACCAAGTTATGAGCAGTTCATTCTGACCTTGTGAAAGTCCAGAGATATTTACAACAAGATCTTGATGTATTCTAAGGCCTATATTCTCAGGTCACACCTGACTCTGAGACCCCATTTCCAGGAATTGTTTTCAGAAGTATCCAATGTGGGCTAATTTTGTCAACATTGAGTTGACCATATGTGAAAATCAGGTCTTTACCAACACACACACACACACACACACACACACACACACACACACACACACACCATGCATCACACACAGGTATGAAATCCTGATGCATAAAAGGGGGAAGAAGTGAGCAAAGGTCTTTATAAATAAATAATCTGGACAAGTGCAAATTGGAAAACAGATACTCCCTGAAGTTTCCTTCACATCGCCTTCTTTGGAGGAAGTTCTGTGTTCTTGTTCAGTGAATGCCTCAGCCTTGCCATACTGGGTTGGCTAATTTCTTTCTCTCCTACCTGGGTTCTCTGTGGTTTCCTTCTCCTTTTTCTTTCCATGTCCCCCTTCCATTCCCCAGCAAGTCCTCTTATGCATGTGGCAGAGAAGTTTAGCTGTCTGTTGCCCTGGCTTCTGCTGACAAGGGTGTTCTGAAAGTGTCATCTTCCAACCCCAAGAGCTTATCAAAGCAGTTCCCCAATAGGACGGTTCTTCGATAAGAATTGGCTCCTGGCTGTTAGGATAATGATGGTTCTGCCACTCTAGTAAGACCAAACATGAATCTTCAAAAAATTTTTGTGTTGGCTATCAGCTGCTTTAGATTACTCCCTAATGGTCTCTACCAATATTTCCTAGGGACATTTGTTTACTCTCTATTGTCGAAAGAAAGACTGTGGATAAGTTTGAAAACCCCCAAGGGAAGTATTAATTTTTACCACTTAAGGAATTCTCTTTTAGAACTTTAGGTTATAAAGTTTAGAAGGACTATCTTTACCCCTGTCATCATGGTGATAGCAACAACCCAGTGAGACAGATATTTTTGTTCTTGTTTTATGGTCCTCATAGCTATGAAGTAATAGATCTAATGCACTTTAATTATAGCTGGTATGGAATTTGAGGATTTGTGTTGGAAACTTGAGTCCCATTCATGATCTAAAAGTGTGGAACTGTAACTATTAAGTATTCTAAGTCATTTGGGCACTATATTTCATTAATTGCATGCTATATACATGTAAGTATATATAAGTTACATGTGATTAAGAATCTACTATCATTTTAAAAAGCTTGAAAGTTTTATTTAGGGAAAATTAGACCCCTACCGAGGCTTGATTTAATTTAAAAAAAAGAGAAAGGGGAGTGGAAAACAATTATTTAGTGACCATGTAAATGTCTCCTCACCAGGCCCTATTGAAGTGAAGTGAAGAAGTGAAGTGAAAGTCGCTCAGTCGTGTCCGACTCTTTGCAACCCCGTAGACTATACAGTCCATGGAATTCTCCATGACAGAATACTGGAGTGGGTAGCCTTTCCCTCCTCCAGGGGATCTTCTCAACCCAGGGACTGAACCCAGGTCTCCCATACTGCAGGCGGATTCTTTACCAAATGAGCCACAGGGGAAGCCCAGATGGTTCTGTGAAGCATTTCCATTTACAGACAAGGAAAGAGACTGAGGGAGGTTAATGCTCAAGGTCACATAGCTAGTTAAGTAATAGAGTCTAGTTTTGGGATATAATCTTCACAAAAACTGAGATAATACATGTTTTTACTTGCTTAATCTAAATTATGAAAATTACCTGGACAATGAGGTTTCCTATAATGGAAATCTGGCAAGACTTTTGAGAAGCTGGAATTTTAGCATTCTTCCAGGAGAAGTTTCCTGATCTTCTTGAACCTACTGGATGCCTTTCCTTGATTTAAAAGTAAAAAAAAGTTAATTTTAGTGGCCAAGAACATCTTATTTTCGTGGTTGTTGAAAAAAATTGTGTTCACTCGTTACTTGTTGCTAACTTTTAGTCGCAGTCTGTCTTTTATAGTAAAGACACTGACATTCATCACTGGATCAGTGCAGTTAAGGCACCGTCTTAATTGGAAGAGGGTGAATGTTAATCATTTTAATTATTATTATGATATTTTCAGTGCCAAGAGTGCCCAGGAGCCTTTTTAATATGGAAATCCACCAAATGATAACAGCAAAAAATTTACTTCTTCCCAGTGTGGTTATAATTTAAAGGTGAAAATAAGTACAGTGCAGCTAAATGGAATTATTAGTTGATGTCAAACCCTGTAACTCTACAAGCTATGAATAATGTCGTTCCCCAGAACCTCCTCCTAAGATGTTTGTAGGAAATTTAAAGTACAGCATAATTATCTCACCATTGCTCTATACAATTTAGAATTTAGTTTTTCAGTTTTACTATCCTCTAGTATCCTCCCTGGTGGCTCAGATAGTAAAGAACCTACCTGCAATTTGGGAGACTGGGGTTTGATCCCTGGGTTGGGAAAATACCCTGGAGAAGGGCATGGTAACCCACTCCAGTATTTTTGCCTGGAGAATTCCATGGGCAGAAAAGCCTAGAGGGCTACAGTCCATGGGGTTGCAGAGAGTCGGATATGACTGAGCAACTCACACACACACATACACACACGCACACACAGAGTATAACAACAAGCCTAATAGGATTAACTTTTAATTTACTTACCTCTAAGTCATGAAAATCATTGTTCCAACTTTAGGAAGTGTGAAACCAACATCAATTTTGGGTAGGTGGCTGAAGACCAGGAAGATTTTTCATCTATAACTGTCTTGAGCCGGATTCCAGCAGGTAATTTGAAAGTGGCAGACTCCCTTATTACCAGATCCCAGAGCCAAGAATTTCCTGTCTTTCTGTTTTGCTCCTACCTGCACTTATCTGTGAATGACATTTCTGATTCTTAGGGGAAAAAAAAACCCCCAAAACCTGAGTTAGTAACTGCCCACCATTGAATTATCTTTTGGAACCTTAGGATAGCCTTCTTTCCTGACTTTGAGATAATTGGGATGAAAACTGTTTGTAAGGCTCAATGACAGTTTACTTTCTTGTACAGCCTTTTATGTATGAATCACAAAGCCTTTTGCAAACCATAACTTGGTTCTTGCAGAGCCCTGGGGAAGTAGATCTCATTAACCCTGTTTTACACATGATCATGAAACTGGCCCAGGGAGTTTCAGTGAGCAGCCTCTGGTCAGGCGATGAGTCAGTGGGAAAGTCGGGGGAACTTTTGACGTGCACCTTGAATGTGCTGCCTTAAGAAGGGTGAGCAATTAATAGATGAACAAGATAAACGAAGATCCATTTGTGGAACAGATTTGCAATGAACAATCATTGTTCTAAAGAATTATTTAAATTGTGTCTTAGCTTCAGTGAATCTGAAATTGCACTATGTATATATATATTTTTTCCAAGCAGCTCACTGTGACATAAAACTTTTGGGGTCAATTGGTTTTAGTGTTTAAGTGTGCATGTAAATGGAAGATTGTAGAATAACTACTAGAGTATGTTTTGGTTGGCCCCTGGTATGTGATGTTAGTAACCAAAGAGGGAGATACTTAAAATATGAAAGAATAGAAATGCAGTGGGAGATACAAGAAATAATTTCAGTTAACTTAGTGTGATATTTAGGTATGCAGCAGTGAACAATTAGCAAACTGGAAGCCACTTTGCATAGGGGTCATTTAGTCAGTCCAACCTCTGCTACACTTAAAACAGTCAGCTTGAGAATTCTACGGGTAAAAGTACTTGAAGCAGGACTTCATTAGGTAACATTAGAAATGACCTGTTAATGAAATGTGTACCTCTATATGCTGCTGGTAAAATGATTCAGTCATTGAGGGAAGCAGAACAGCTATCCAGCTTGGGACTGGAGTTTGCACTTTGATTAGAGTTGCAGAGGATGAGAGTCTGCCTCTCAGCTTTGCCTGTTGAGCCTTTTGGTTTTGTTAGTTTACCCCAGGTTAGCAGGCTCTGGAGGAATGAATCACATTAGCCAAATTTGAAAGAGACTGATGTATAAACAAGAGTGACAACTTAATTCACGTTGAAATCAGATTAGCTTATTGGTGCTAGATACTTGTGTGTTAGTCACTTGCGTCTGACTCTTTGCGACTCCATGGTCTGTCCATAGAATTCTCCAGGCAAGAATGCTGGAGTGGGTTGCATTTCCTTCTTCAGGGGATCTTCCCGACTCAGGGATCGAACCCAGGTCTTCTACATTGCAGACAGATTCTTTACCATCTGCACTAACAGGGATACTTAATGCATCACATTTCTAGGAAGCTAGGCCAATTGGGAAACCAAATTAATATCAGAATTCTACTTGAGTCTAGTTGGAGGATTGGATTATCCAAATGACATGTTCATTATGTCTGAAAAAGATGCATTTACCCAGCGAACAATAAGAACATCTGCTTGGCTGATCAAATGCCTGCAGGCCTCCACCCCTCTGCAAAGATTACATTACCCTTGACATGTTTCCATTAGTTGGACTGCAGGTTCTCTAATGATAATTATCATTTGCCTGGGCACTGAGATGCAGATAATTTAGTCTGAAAAAAATCTGTTTAGAAGCTGTCTTTTCAGAAGTTGATTATTTCTGAAGATGTGCACACATTTTCTTCATCTTATCGCCTTCATTTTAGATTCTTATTTATTTCTATTATCTTGCCCATCTTCTGATTCATAGCTCCAGATTCCGAGATCACACTGAATCAGGACTATAGTCACACTTAACCTACATATAACACATAATTTCATTTCTCATATTGCATATTAATCACTGCCTTCAGCTCTTCCTAGTTTTTATTCATTTATTTTTCTTTATGCACATTTTCTATTTATTATTTTTTGGTCACAACATAGGTATTTTTGTACCTCTCTTAGAACAATATCTAAATCTGAAAGCTTCAGGACCAAAATCTGCTGTGGAGCTTATAGTAGATTTCTGGACCAATAAAGGGAAGTTAGTGGCTACGCTGGGCTTCCCTGGTGGCTCAGTGGTAAAGAATCCACCTGCCAAGCAGGAGATGCAGGTTTGATCCCTGGATTGGGAAGATCCCCTGGAGGAGGGCATGGCAACCCACTCTAGTATTTTTGCCTGGAGAATCCCATGGACAGAATAACCTGGTGAACTCCCGTCCATAGAGTCGCAAAGCACTGGACGTGACTGAAGCGACTGAGCATGCACACAAAGTGGCTGTGTTGGTATCAAGAGAGGAAAAAGAAACTGAGGCTAAGACACGAAGCCAAAGATGAAATCGGGTATCAGGCCCAGTTGATTTTTTTCCTGTAGGATCATTTTGTCAACTGTTAGTTCTTTTGTAACTTAGCAAAAGCAGTTTCTGTCTTTAGGGTCACCTCAAAGTTCAATATCAAAGATAACCGTGGTCAGAAAATCAAGGGCTGAGCATTGTTCTAGGATTCCTGTAAGGAGACTGGCCCTTTACCAGGAACTGTGACCTTCCTGGCCTGTGGCTAAGCTGCTCGCAGGGAGAGACATGTCATCTTAAAATACAAAAGATGTTTGTATTCAGTTTCACACTTACCCTAAATAAAGAGACATCCAAGGAAAGCCAACTCTTAGACTCTAAAGCTGAGGCAGAAAATGGAAGGCAGTCTAACAACTAGGAATAATCCACTCTTTTCAGCATTACTACTGGTATTGGATATTCCTCCAATTTTAATGGCACCTTTATGATTTCCAAACCACAACAAATTGCAAACCAGTTCCATTTAAAATATAAGACTGCATAGTCTTCAAAGGGGCTGGGAGAGACTGGTAGAGTTCTCCTAGTTTTCAGTAACTCTTAGAACTCCTATAGGTCTCACTATTTCACCTGTTGTAGAACACACATATTGTCTGTCCATAGACTTTGCAGTTTTATAGTGTTTAGTGAGAAATAAGACCAGAGGAATAGATTACTGTTGAGTGGCTGAAGCTACTTGAAAGTACCGAGGACTGTCTTTAGCCAGGTGCAGTGCTTTGGGGCATAGACCTGCAGGTAAATGCTGGTTTGTTGTTGTTGTTTAGTAGTTCAGTCATGGCCAACTTCTCTGTGATCCCCATGGACTATAGCCCACCAGGCTCCTCTGTCCATGGGATTTCCCAGGCAAGAATACTGGAGTGGGTTGCCGGTCCCTTCTCCTGGGAATCTTCAAGACTCAGGGATCGAACCTGAGTCTCCTGCATTGGCAGGTTGATTCTTTACCCTCTGAGCCACTAAAGTACCCTGAGTCAAAGATGTGTCTAATTGGAGAGTTAGAGGGAGCTGTGGAGGTCATCACATTGGTACCAATTTTTGTAACAGTCCCCTTCACAGGGGATTCACAGGGAATAATGAGCTGTCTGTCTGCTTTGGACATGGCTAATAATATAGAACATGAAATTCAGATTTTCTTGTAGGATACCCTAAGTCCATGTCAGAGATTTCCAGCTCGGTTTTGGCATCCTGGCAACTCATGGAATAAGGTAATTTCATTAATAGTTTCATGGCCAAGATTATTTTTTTCAGTCCTATATTCTTATCTAGAATTTTGCCACTCCTCAAAGTGGAATCTGCTTCAGCTTCCCTCAAACATGGGGCCTTTGTGATGCTTTGAGAAAGTGTGGCCAAACGGATGTTGTGTGACATTGGAGCCCAAGTCAGAAAAAAAAAAAACCAAAAACAAAAAAATAATAAAGCTTCTGCCTAGCGTTCTTTTTGAGGATTCTCACTCTTGGAACCAGGCTCTTTGTTGAAGTCCTGGCCACATGAGGTGGTCATGCATAGGTTTCTCAGCTGACAACAAGTATTGATGAACAGACACATGAACAAATGATAGTTCAGATAACGTCAGCTCACAATCCCCTACCTCCAGTGCCTCCTATTCCTTATGCAGCCTGCAGCAGAGACAAAGCAGCTTTGCACAAATTCCTGAGCTGCAGAATCCTTGGACATAATGGTTGCTTTGTCCATGAGGACTTTCCATGTGGCTCAGATGATAAAGAATCTGCCTGAGATGCAAGAGACCTGGGTTTGATCCCTAGTTGGGGGAAAAAAAAATTGATGGAAGAAAAAAGATGGAAGAAAATTGGATTAAAGATTTACCAAGATGGCCCTGCCCATCAGAATAAGACCCACTTGCCCCCTCAGTCTCTCCCATCAGGAAGTTTCTGTAAGCCACTTATCCTTCTCCATCAGAGGACAGACAGACTGAAAACCACCATCACAGAAAACTAATCAATCTGATCACATGGACTACAGCTTCGTCTAACTCAGTGAAACTATGAGACATGCTGTGTAGGGCCACCCAAGATGGACAGGTCATGGTGGAGAGTTCTGACAAAACGTGATCCACTGGAGAAGGGAATGGTAAACCACTTCAGCATTCTTGCCTTGAGAACCCCAAAACAGTATGAAAAGACAAAAAGACAGGACACTGAGAGATGAACTCCCCAGGTTGATAGGTGCCCAATATGCCACTGGAGATCAGTGGAGAAATAACTCCAAAAAGAATGAAGAGATGGAGCCAAAGCAAAAACAACACCCAGTTGTGGATGGGACTGGTGATGGAAGTAAAGGCTAATACTGTAAAGAGCAATATTGCATATGAACCTGGAATATTAGGTCCATGAATCAAGGCAAATTGGAAGTGGCCAAACAGGAGATGGCAAGAGTGAACATTGACATTTTAGGAATCAGTGAACTAAAATGGACTGGAATGGGTGAATTTAACTCAGACGACCATTATATCTAGTACTATGGGCAAGAATCCCTTAGAGAAATGGAGTAGCTATCATAGTAAAAAGAGTCTGATATGCAGTACTTGGGTGCAATCTTAAAAACGATAGGAAGATCTCTGTTCATTTCCAAGGCAAACCATTCAATATCACAGTAATCCAAGTCTATGCCTTGATGAATAAAGCTGAAGAAGCTGAAGTTGAATGGTTCTATGAAGACCTACAAGACCTTCTAGAACTAACACCCCCAAAAGATGTCCTTTTCATTATATGGGACTGGAATGCAGAAGTTGGAAGTCAAGAAACACCTGGAGTAACAGGCAGATTTTGCCTTGGAGTACAGAATGAAGCAGGGCAAAGGCTCATAGAGTTTTGCCAAGAGAATACACTGGTCATAGCAAACACCCTCTTCCAACAACACAAGAGAAGACTCTATACATGGACATCACCAGTTGGTCAATACTGAAATCAGATTGATTATATTCTTTGCAGCCAAAGATGGAGAAGCTCTATACAGTCAACAAAAGCAAGACCAGTAGCTGACTGTGGCTCACATCATGAACTCCTTACTGCCAAATTCAGGCTTAAATTGAAGAAAGTAGGGAGAACCACTAAAGCATTCAAGTATGACCTAAATCAAATACCTTATGATTATACAGTGGAAGTGAGAAATAGATTTAAGAGGTTAGACATTAAAAGAGATTAGATCTGATAGAGTACCTGAAGAACTATGAATGAAGGTTTGTGACATTGTACAGGAGGCAAGGATCAAGATTATCCCCCAAAAAAAGAAATGCAAAAAGGCAAAATGGTTGTCTGAGGAGATCTTACAAATAGCTATGAAAAGAAGAAAAGAGAAAGGTAAAGGAGAAAAGGAAAGATATACCCATTTGAACGCAGAGTTCCAAAGAATAGCAAGGTGAGATAAGAAAGCTTTCCTCAGTGATCAATACAAAGAAATAGAGGAAAACAAGAGAATAGGGAAGACTATAGATCTCTTCAAGAAAATTAGAGATACCAAGGGAACATTTCACACAAAGATGGGCACAATAAAAAACAACAGACAGAAATGGTATGGACTTAACAGAAGCAGAAGATACTAAGAAGAGGCGGCAAGAATACACAGAAGAACTATACAAAAAAGATCTTCATGACCCAAATACTCACGATGGTGTGATCACTCACCTAGAGTCAGACATCCTGGAATGCGAAGTCAAGTGAGCCTTAAGAAGCATCACTACTACGAACAAAGCTAGTGGAGGTGATGGAATTCCAGTTGAGCTATTTCAAATCCTGAAAGATGATTATGAAAGTGCTGCACTCAATATGCCAGCAAATTTGGAAAGCTCAGCAGTGTCCACAGACTGGAAAAGGTCAGTTTTCATTCCAATCCCAAAGAAAGGAATGCCAAAGAATGCTCAAATGTGTATTAATTGCTCAGTCATGTTCAACTTTTTGCAACCCCATGGGCTGTAGCCCACTGGGCTCCTCTGTCCATGGGATTCTCTAGGCAAAAATACTGGAGTGGGTTGCCATTTCCTCTTCCAGGAAGAATGCTCAAACTACCACACAATTGCACTCATTTCATATGCTAGAAAAGTAATGCTCAAAATTTTCCAAGCCAGGCTTCAACAGTACATGAACCATGAACTTCCAGGTGTTCAAACTGGATTTAGAATAGGCAGAGGAACCAGAGGTCAAATTGCCAACATCCGTTAGATCATCCAAAAAACAAGAGAGTTCCAGCAAAACATCTATTTCTGCTTTATTGACCATACCAAAGCCTTGACTGTGTGGATCACAACAAACTGTGGAATATTCTGAAAGAGATGGGAATACCAGACCACCTGACCTGCCTCCTGAGGAATCTGTATGCAGGTCAAGAAGAAACAGTTAAAACTGGACATTGACCCACAGACTGATTCCAAATAGGAAAAGGAGTACATCAAGGCTGTATATTGTCCCCCTGCTTATTTAATTTATATGCAGAGTACATCATGTGAAATTCTGGACTGGATGAAGCACAAGCTGGAATCAAGATAGCTGGGAGAAATATCGATAACCTCAGATATGCAGATGACACCACCCTTTAAGTGAAGAAGAACTAAAAAGCCTCTTGATGAAAGTGAAAGAGGAGAGTGAAAAAGTTGGCCTAAAACTCAACTAAGATCATCATGGCAAACAGATGGGGAAACAGTGGAAACAATAACAGACTTAATTATGGGAGTCTCCAAAATCACTGTAGATGGTGACTGCAGCCATGACATTAAAAGACGCTTGCTTCTTGAAATAAAAGCTATGACCAACCTAGACAGCATATTAAAAAGCAGAGACATTCAGTTCAGTTCAGTTCAGTCACGCTGTTGTGTCTGACTCTTTGTAATCCCATGGACTGCAGCACACCAGGCCTCCCTGTCTATCACCAACTCCCGGAGTTTACTCAAAATAATATCCATTGAGTCTGTGATGCCATCCAACCATCCTATCCTCTGTTGTCCCCTTCTCCTCTTGTCTTCAATATTTCCCAGCATCAGGGCCTTTACAAATGAGTCAGTTCTTCGCATCAGGTGGCCAAAGTATTGGAGTTTCAGCTTCAACATCAGTCTTCCAATGAACACCCAGGACTGATTTCCTTTAGGATGGACTGGTTGGATCTCCTTGCAGTCCAAGGGACTCTCAAGAGTCTTCTCCAACACCACAGTTCAAGAGCATCAACTCTTTGGCGCTCAGCTTTCTTTATAGTCCAACTCTCACATCCATACATGACCACTGGAAAAACCATAGCTTTGACTGGACAGACCTTTGCTAGTAAACTAGTGTTTCTTCTTTTTAATATGCTGTCTTGTTTGGTCATAACTTTTCTTCCAAGGAGTAAGTGTCTTTTAATTTCATGGCTGCAGTCACCATCTGCAGTGATTTTGGAGCCCAAAAAATAAAGTCTGCCACTGTTTCCACTGTTCCTCCATCTATTTTCCATGAAGTGATGGGACCAGATGCCATGATCTTTGTTTTTTGAATGTTGAGCTTTAAGCCAACTTTTTCACTCCCTTCTTTCACTTTCATCAAGATGCTTTTTAGTTCTTCTTCACTTTCTGCCATAAGGGTGGTGTCATCTGCATATCTGAGGTTATTGATATTTCTCCTGGCAATTCCAGTTTGTGCTTCCTCCAGCCCAGCGTTTCTCATGATATAATCTGCATGTAAGTTAAATAAGCAGGGGGACAATATACAGCCTTGATCTACTCCTTTTCCTATTTGGAACCAGTCTGTTGTTCCATGTCCAGTTCTAACTGTTGCTTCCTGACCTGCATACAGATTTCTCAAGAGGCAGGTGAGGTGGTCTGGTATTCCTTTCTCTTTCAGAATTTTCCAAAGTTTATTGTGATCCACACAGTCAAAGTCTTTGACATAGTCAGTAAGGCAGAAATAGATGTTTTTCTGGAACTCTCTTGCATCAACTCCCTGCTGATGTTGGCAATTTGACCTCTGGTTCCTCTGCATTTTCTAAAACCAGCTTTACCATCAAAAGTCTGTCTTGTCAAAGCTATGATTTTTCCAGTAGTTGCATGGATGTGAGTGTTGGACTATAAAGAAAGCTGAGTGCCAAAGAATTGATGCTTTTGAACTGTGGTTTGGAGAAGATTCTCAAGAGTCCCTTGGACTACAAGGAGATCCAACCAGTCCATCCTAAAGGAAATCAGTCCTGAATATTCATTAGAAGGACTGATGTTGAAGTCAAATCTCCAATACTTTGGCCACTTGATGCGAAGAGCTGACTCATTGTAAAGACCCTGATGCTGGGAAAGATTGAAGCTGGGAGGAGAAGGGGATGACAGATGATAAGATGGTTGGATGGTATCACTGAGTCAATGAACATGAGTTTTAGTCAACTCCGGGAGTTGGTAAACTCTGGGAGCTGGCTTCCTGCAGTCCATGGGATCACAGAGAGTTGGACATGACTGAGCAATTGAACTGAACTGAACTGGGGAAGATCTCCTGGAGAAGCAAATGGCTACCCACGCTATTATTCTTGCTTGGAGAATCCCAAGGACATGAAGCTTTGTGGGTTACAGGCCATGGGGTTACAAAGAGTGGGACAGGAATGAGTGACTGACACTTTCACTTTCACTTTTGTTTATTAAGTTTTGGGGTAATTTGTTCCAAAGTGATTGACAAGCAGAAGAGAGTAGGGCTTCTGGATTTTGTATGTATGTTTAAGTGAGGTGTAGTTAAGTGGTAACATTCTCAGAATGAAAATGAGTTACACTTTTAAATACATTTTAAAAAGTACTTATAGGAGGGCGGTCCTAAGATGGAGGAGGAATAGGACGGGAAGACCACTTTCTCCCTCACAAATTCCTCAAAAGAACATTTCAACGTAGAGCAAACTCCACAAAACAACCTCTGAATGCAGGCAGAGGACATCAGGCAACCAGAAAAGCAGATCATTGTCTTCAAGAACAGGTAGGAAAAAATATAAAAGACGAGAAAAGAGACAAAGGAGGTGGGGCGGGAGCTCCGCCTCGGGAAGGGAAGCCCGTCCTGGGAAGGGAATTCTAAGAAGAGAGGTTTCCAAACACCAGGAAACACTCTCCCTGCCGAGTCTGTGGCGAGCCTTGGAAACACAGAGGGCAACATAACAGGAAGGAAAAATAAATAAATAATTAAAACCAACATATTACAAGCCCAACAGTAACTCCCCCAGCGGAAAAACAGCGCAGAAGCCTGCATCCGCCACTAGCAAGTGGGGGCAGGGCAGGGAAGCGCGGGAGGCGCGGGCTGCTGTGTTTTGTAAGAATCGGGCAGGAACGCCCCACGCATAACCAGAGCGATCGAACTTGGGCTAGCAAACCAGCCTGGGGGATAGCTACCACACGAAAAGCTCAAACATAAGACCCCGCCAGGACCGCACACAGAACAAAGGACAGAATGGAAATAGCCGGCTGCAGACCATCCCCACCGGGGACAGGCAGCCAGAGCCGGAAGAGCTGGAAAGGGGCAATTGCAACCCCAGAGAGACTTTACCTACCAAACTGCAGGCAGGCTTCTTTGCTAAGACTTCTGGGGGTGCTGGACAGTCACCATCCGCCTCACAAGGAGCGCCAGCAGTACACCCAGAAAACTGAGCAACAGAGACAGAAAAGGCGACAAGTCGCAGTGACCGCGCTCGCCAAACTCCTGAGCTACTCGGACCTGGGAAAGGCACAAAACGCAGTCCCAACCGAATCTGTGCCTCTGAGGGCTATCTGAGCACCAAACCTGAGCGGCTTAGACCGGGGAGGTGCACGCAGCCTAGGGCCGGCCTCAGACGGTTCCCGGCTGAGCACCATAGAGCCGGAGCAGTTTGTGCGCTGTGAGAAGGGACAGGTTCAGCGGGGCTGAGACACTGTGTGCCCACGACAGTGCTATTTGTTTGCAGCATCCCCCACTCCCCACAGAGCGACTGAACTAGTGAGCCAAAAAAAAAAAAAAAAAAGTGTCCACCACCGCCCCCCTGTGTCAGGACAGAATTCAGAGACTGAAGAGACCAGCAAACAGAAGAAGTTAAACAGAGGGAACCGCCTTGGAAATGACCCCACACGGCCCACAACATCAGAGAAGGGCCAGATATATCTTTACTATTTTTACAATCATTCCTTATTTCTTTTCTTTTTCTTTTTTTCTAACTTTTTTAAAAATTGTTAAGTCTTCTATTTCTCCTCTAATTTTTATTTCTATAACCTACTATTACTTTTCAAAAAAAAAAAAGACCCTACTTTTTAAAGGCAAACACCATATATAGTCTTTGTGTGGTTGTTGTTGATGTTTTTAAAATAATTCTTGTGGGTTTTTTTTCTTATTTTTTTCTTTTTTCCTTCTGCTTCTCCTCTTTAATATTGTATTTTTGAAAATCTAACCTCTACTCTAGATTTTTAATCTTTGCTTTTTGTTTTTTGTTGTCAATTTTGTACATTTCAAAACCCAATTTTACCTGACAGTGAGATTACTGGCTTGACCACTCTCTCCTCCTTTGGACTCCCCTTTTTCTCCACCAGGTGGCCTCTGTCTCTCCCCCCCGCCCCATCTCTTCTATATCCAACTCTGTGATTCTCTGTGTGTTCTAGACGGTGGAGAACACCTAAGGAACTGATTACTGGCTGGATTTGTCTCTCTCCTTTTCATTCCTCTCTCTTACCCTCCTGGCCACCTCTGTCTACTTCCTCCCTCTCCTTTTCCCTGTATAACTCCGTGAATACCTCTGAGTGGTCCAGACTATGGAGCGCACATAAGGAAGTGACTATTGACTAGCTTGCTCTCTCCTCTTTTGATCTTACTGCATCTCATTCCAGTCACCTCTAACTACCCCCTCCCTCTTCTCTTCTCCATGTAACTCAGTGAACCTCTCTGGGTGTCCCTCAATGTGGAGAAACTTTTCATCTTTAACCTAGATGTTTTATCATTGGTGCTGTATAGATGGAGAAGTCTAAAGACCACTGTAAAAATAAAACCAAAAACCAGAAGCAGGAGGCTTAAGTCCAAAGCCTGAGAACATCAGAGAACTCCTAAATTCAGGGAACATTAAGCAATAGGAGCTCATCAAACGCCTCCATACCTACACTGAAACAAAGCTCCACCCAAGGGCCAACAAGTTCCAGAGCAAGGCATACCACACAAATTCTCCAGCAACACAGGAACACACCCCTGAGCTTCAATATACAGGCAGCTCAAAGTTACTCCAAAACTTTAGACGTCTCATAACCCATTACTGGTCACTCCACTGCATTCCAGAGAGAAGAAACCCAGCTCCACCCACCAGATCTCCAACACAAGCCTCCCTAACCAGGAAACCTTGACAAGCCATGGATACAACCCACCCACAGTGAGGAAGCTCCACAATAAAGAGAACTACACAAATTACCAGAATATAAAAAGGCCATCCCAAACGCAGCAATATAACCAAGATGAAGAGACAGAGGAATACTCAGCAGGTAAAGGAACAGGAGAAATGCCCACCAAACCAAACAAAAGAGGAAGAGATAGGGAATCTACCTGAGAAAGAATTCCGCATATTGATAGTGAAAATGATCCAAAATCTTGAAATCAAAATGGAATCACAGATAAATAGCCTAGAGATAAGGATTGAGAAGATGCAAGAAAGGTTTAACAAGGACCTAGAAGAAATAAAAAAGAGTCAATTTACAATGAATAATGCAATAAATGAGATCAGAAACACTCTGGAGGCAACAAATAGTAGAATAACGGAGGCAGAAGATAGGATTAGTGAAATAGAAGATAGAATGGTAGAAATAAATGAATCAGAGAGGAAAAAAGAAAAACGAATTAAAAGAAATGAGGACAATCTCAGAGACCTCCAGGACAATATGAAACGCTCCTGCATTCGAATTATAGGAGTCCCAGAAGAAGAAGACAAAAAGAAAGACCATGAGAAAATCCTTGAGGAGATAATAGTTGAAAACTTCCCTAAAATGGGGAAGGAAATAATCACCCAAGTCCAAGAAACCCAGAGAGTTCCAAATAGGATAAACCCAAGGCGAAACACCCCAAGACACATATTAATCAAATTAACAAAGATCAAACACAAAGAACAACTATTAAAGGCAGCAAGGGAAAAACAACAAATAACACACAAGGGGATTCCCATAAGGATAACAGCTGATCTCTCAATAGAAACTCTTCAGGCCAGGAGGGAATGGCAAGACATACTTAAAGTGATGAAAGAAAATAACCTACAGCCCAGATTACTGTACCCAGCAAGGATCTCATTCAAATACGAAGGAGAAATCAAAAGCTTTACAGACAAGCAAAAGCTGAGAGAATTCAGCACCACCAAACCAGCTCTCCAACAAATTCTAAAGGATATTCTCTAGACAGGAAACACAAAAAGGGAGTATAAACCCGAACCCAAAATAATAAAGTAAATGGTAACGGTATCATACTTATCAATAATTACCTTAAATGTAAATGGATTGAATGCCCCAACCAAAAGGCAAAAACTGGCCGATTGGATACAAAAACAAGAACCCTCTATATGCTGCTTACAAGAGACCCACCTGAAAACAAGGGACACATAGAGACTGAAAGTGAAGGTTGGGAAAAAGATATTCCACGCAAATAGAGACCAAAAGAAAGCAGGAGTGGCAATACTCATATCTGATAAAATAGACTTTAAAACAAAGGCTGTGAAAAGAGATAAAGAAGCCACTACATAATGATCAAAGGATCAATCCAAGAAGAAGATATAACAATTATAAATATATATGCACCTAATATAGGAGCACCGCAATATGTAGGACACATGCTAACAAGTATGAAAGGGGAAATTAACAACAACACAATAATGGTGGGAGACTTTAATACCCCACTCACACCTATGGACAGATCAACTAAACAGAAAATTAACAAAGAAACACAAACTTTAAATGATACATTAGACCAGTTAGACCTAATTGATATCTATAGGACATTTCACCCCAAAACAATGAATTTCACCTTTTTCTCAAATGCTCATGGAACCTTCTCCAGGATAGATCACATCTTGGGCCATAAATATAACCTTGATAAATTCAAAAAAATCAAAATCATTTCAAGCATCTTTTCTGACCATAATGCATTAAGATTAGATCTCAATTACAGGAGAAAAACTATTAAAAATTCCAACATATGGAGGCTGAACAACACGCTTCTGAATAACCAACAAATCACAGAAGAAATCAAAAAAGAAATCAAAATATGCATAGAAATGAATGAAAATGAAAACACAACAACCCCAAACCTGTGGGACACTATAAAAGCAGTGCTAAGAGGAAAGTTCATAGCAATACAGGCATACCTCAAGAAACAAGAAAAAAGTCAAATAAATAACCTAACTCTACACCTAAAGCAACTAGAAAAGGAAGAATTGGAGAACCCCAGAGTTAGCAGAAGGAAAGAAATCTTAAAAATTAGGGCAGAAATAAATGCAAAAGAAACAAAAGAGACCATAGCAAAAATCAACAAAGCCAAAAGCTGGTTCTTTGAAAGGATAAATAAAATTGACAGACCATTAGCCAGACTCATCAGGAAGCAAAGAGAGAAAAATCAAATCAATAAAGTTAGAAATGAAAATGGAGAGATCACAACAGATAACACAGAAATACAAAGGATCATAAGAGACTACTATCAGCAATTATATGCCAATAAAATGGACAACCTGGAAGAAATGGGCAAATTCTTAGAAAAGTACAATCTTCCAAAAGTGAACCAGGAAGAAATAGAAAATCTTAACAGACCCATCACAAGCACGGAAATTGAAACTGTAATCAGAAATCTTCCAGCAAACAGAAGCCCAGGTCCAGATGGCTTCACAGCTGAATTCTACCAAAAATTTAGAGAAGAGCTAACACCTATCCTACTCAAACTCTTCCAGAAAATTGCAGAGGAAGGGAAACTTCCAAACTCATTCTATGAGGCCACCATCACCCTAATACCAAAACCTGACAAAGATACTACAAAAAAAGAAAACTACAGGCCAATATCACTGATGAACATATATGCAAAAGTCCTCAATAAAATTGTAGCATCCAGAATCCAACAACACATTAAAAAGATCATACACCATGACCAAGTGGGCTTTATCCCAGGGATGCAAGGATTCTTCAATATCTGCAAATCAATCAATGTAATTCACCACGTTAACAAATTGAAAAATAAAAGCCATATGATTATCTCAATAGATGCAGAGAAGGCCTTTGACAAGATTCAACATCCATTTATGATAAAAACTCTCCAGAAGGCAGGAATAGAAGGAACATACCTCAACATAATAAAAGCTATATATGACAAACCCACAGCAAACATTATCCTCAATGGTGAAAAATTGAAAGCATTTCCCCTAAAGTCAGGAACAAGACAAGGGTGCCCACTTTCACCACTATTATTCAACATAGTTCTGGAGGTTTTAGCCACAGCAATCAGAGCAGAAAAAGAAATAAAAGGAATCCAAATTGGAAAAGAAGAAGTAAAACTCTCACTGTTTGCAGATGACATGATCCTCTACATAGAAAACCCTAAAGACTCTACCAGAAAATTACTAGAGCTAATCAATGAATATAGTAAAGTCGCAGGATATAAAATCAACACACAGAAATCCCTTGCATTCCTATACACTAACAATGAGAAAGTAGAAAAAGAAATTAAGGAAACAATTCCATTCGCCATTGCAACAAAAAGAATCAAATACTTAGGAATATATCTACCTAAAGAAACTAAAGACCTATATATAGAAAACTATAAAACACTGATGAAAGAAATCAAAGAAGACAGTAATAGATGGAGAAATATACCATGCTCATGGATCAGAAGAATCAATATAGTGAAAATGAGTATACTACCCAAAGCAATTTACAAATTCAATGCAATCCCTATCAAGCTACCAGCGATATTTTTCACAGAACTAGAACAAATAAATTCAAGATTTGTATGGAAATACAAAAAACCTAGAATAGCCAAAGCAATCTTGAGAAAGAAGAATGGAACTGGAGGAATCAACTTGCTTGACTTCAGGTTCTACTAAAAAGCCACAGTCATCAAGACAGTATGGTATTGGCACAAAGACAGAAATATAGATCAATGGAACAAAATAGAAAGCCCAGAGATAAATCCACACACATATGGACACCTTATCTTTGACAAAGGAGGCAAGAATATACAATGGAGTAAAGACAATCTCTTTAACAAGTGGTGCTGGGAAAACTGGTCAACCACTTGTAAAAGAACGAAACTAGATCACTTTCTAACACCTCACACAAAGATAAACTCAAAATGGATTAAAGATCTAAATGTAAGACCAGAAACTATAAAACTCCTAGAGGAGAACATAGGCAAAACACTCTCCGACATAAACCACAGCAGGATCCTCTATGATCCACCTCCCAGAATTCTGGAAATAAAAGCAAAAATAAACAAATGGGACCTAATTAAAATTAAAAGCTTCTGCACAACAAAGGAAACTATAAGCAAAGTGAAAAGACAGCCTTCTGAATGGGAGAAAATAATAGCAAATGAAGCAACTGACAAACAACTAATCTCAAAAATATACAAGCAACTCCTGCAGATCAATTCCAGAAAAATAAATGACCCAATCAAAAAATGGGCCAAAGAACTAAATAGACATTTCTCCAAAGAAGACATACGGATGGCAAACAAACACATGAAAAGATGCTCAACATCACTCATTATTAGAGAAATGCAAATCAAAACCACAATGAGGTACCACTTCACACCAGTCAGAATGTCTGCGATCCAAAAATCTCCAAGCAACAAATGCTGGAGAGGGTGTGGAGAGAAGGGAACCCTCTTACACTGTTGGTGGGAATGCAAACTAGTACAGCCACTATGGAGAACAGTGTGGAGATTCCTTAAAAAATTGCAAATAGAACTGCCTTATGACCCAGCAATCCCACTGCTGGGCATACACACTGAGGAAACCAGAATTGAAAGAGACACATGTACCCCAATGTTCATCGCAGCACTGTTTATAATAGCCAGGACATGGAAACAACCTAGATGTCCATCAGTAGATGAATGGATAAGAAAGCTGTGGTACATATACACAATGGAGTATTACTCAGCTGTTAAAAAGAATACATTTGAATCAGTTCTGATGAGATGGATGAAACTGGAGCCAATTATACAGAGTGAAGTAAGCCAGAAAGAAAAACACCAATACAGTATACTAACACATATATATGGAATTTAGAAAGATGGCAATGATGACCCTGTATGCAGGATAGCAAAAAAGACACAGATGTGTATAGCGGACTTTTGAACTCAGAGGGAGAGGGAGAGGGTGAGATGATTTGGGAGAATGACATTGAAACATGTATAATATCATGTAAGAATCAAATCGCCAGTCTATGTCTGATGCAGGACACGGCATGCTTGGGGCTGGTACACGGGGATGACCCAGAGAGATGTTGTGGGGAGGGGGGTGGGAGGGGGGTTCATGTTTGGGAACGCATGTAGACCCATGGTGGAGTCATGTCAATGTATGGCAAAACCAATACAGAATTGTAAGGTAAAATAAAAAAATAAATAAATAAATAAAAAAGAAAGGAAAAATAAATAAAATAAAATAAAAAATAAAAAGTACTTATAATGCTTATTATTTAGATATCTATTAAACTATCTTATTAAACCATGAAATCATTTAAGTATTTGTTAAAATATTACCATGATTTCTATCTTGAAAATTTTAGCCATGTTTTCCTATTATATTCATTATTATTCAACTAACATTAATTTCTATTAATTAACCTTTTAAATTAAAAAAAAGTTGGTTAAACCTCACTCTATGTAATGATATCCATGAATTAGTGGCTTTTAGAGCTTAGCCACACTGTATTAATACACTTAAAGGCAAATGCATAAGTTTTGAGATTAAAAAGTGTCCAATTACTATTTAAAATTATCTCCCATTGCATAATTAGCATATATCTCATTTTGGGAAAAACTTCCTTCATCTTGGAAAAGAACTGTGCCATCAAACAGACAATGAGATCTTACAGCTTTAGTGTCTGGGGTGTCAACTCCTAGGGACTAGCCTATGTTAAGAAAATGACACAGTATAATTGACTTTGTTGCTGTTCAGTTTCTAAGTTGCATCAGACTCTTTGCGACTTCATGGACAGCAGCCTACTAGGCTGCAGTGACTGACATTACTTGGGAGAAATTAAAAATCTACTCATATTCTAGCTGTGATTAAAGACTTTTGCAGTGTTTCATTTTGTCTTTCCAAAAAGAACTCCAAAAATGTAAATGTTAGTCGTTTGATGCTCAGTTTCTGTATATTTCTTAGGTTTGTAAGAACAGAGACATGGATGTACCTTGAGGGGCTCTGAGCCAGTGATTAGAAGGACCAGTTACTTTTTATTTTTCAGTTGCACCGATTGGCTTGTAGGATCTCAGTTCACAGGTTGGCAGTGAAAGCGCAGAGTCCTAACAACCAGACCATCAGAGAATCCCCAAACCAGTTACTTTTCTTATATAAACAGAAAGTTTTTGGAATCTGGTATCATAATCTGAGATCTCTGGAAGCAGAGTTTGAGACAGTTAGTTTGGGAATTTTATTTCAGGGAAGGCAGCAAACGGGGAGTGAAACAGAGGAGCAGGAATGCCATCACAGGAACTGTTATTGATCAGCCACCGTCACAAGCAACTCGTGCATGATTTTGAGGATTTTTCTGAAATAGTTTCAGAGCTGTCTACCTGGAGGATGAAAGGTGGAAACACTCACTCATTCATCTGCATTTCCTGTTGCTCAAGGGAGACCCATTTCTGGGTGGTGCATATAGGCATGCAGAGTCAGTTAGCATAGACTTCTCTTGCTGTGGCATCAGAGAAGACTTAGGATGGGAAGCAAGAAGTAGGGGAGTGGCCCTAAAATGAAGACAGCAGTGTCTGGGTGCACCACCATGAAGCTGGCTCAAGTGTGTGCAGAAAGGATGCAGTAAGAGATGGGATGACACAGGTTGGAACTAATTCACAAGTTTGTCTGATATATTTGACCATGATGCTCCTTCTTTGACACTTAATTTCTCATCCATCAGATGAGAGAGTTAGACTAGAGGTCTTTAAGATCCAGTTCTGATAGTCTAATTACTAACATGAGAGAGTACTGGTCTAAGGCTACATTCCTAATTCCCCTGGATAGAAAGATCAGACCAAGAAGAGTTGCATTGAAAGGGCATCAGCACAGGTCAGCTAGGTGATGCTAAAGACAAGACTTACCTTATACTTCTTTCTCTCACATAGCTCCTATTAATAGCATCCTTATCCTCCTGGGTACCAAGGAGACCCTGAATAATTCTGTATCAGGGAAGGATAATACAACTGTGTGACTTTGGGCTTTCTCTCTGGCCCTGTACATAAACATTACTCATGTCTGGTCAAAGGCGGGTTCACCTCTTGTTACTTGAAAGACTGGAACTGGAGCACATACCAGCTACACATGTGATATCCTGCAAGAGAGTTTGTTTTGTCTCCAAACCTGGGAATCTACTTAGTTTTATTGAGAGCATCCTGATTTTGATCCCCAATAAAGGCACTCATGAAAAAATACATGATTTTGAAAACAGGCATGAAGAAAGAGAATGGCAGTTCAGCTTTGGATTTTTCAACCTTACATTATCCTCTGAGGATTTATTTTTCTACAAATCTTGTTGCTGGTGATTGCTATTTTCACGTTCTAAAAGCAGCAACTATTTTGCTGGCCTTTGCCTGCTTCTTTCACTTTTCTGCTTTCTGCCTTACATTTCCCTCCAGCCCCAAAGATTCAAACCTTTGTATGATTGACGCTTTTTGAAAAGAGGTTGGAAAATGAATTTCAGTTCAGTTTTGGTGCAAATCACTCGGCCTTTGGGGGGGTTTATAATGTCTTGGTTAATAAGAATTCTGGAGATTCAACCTGGAGGTCTGTGTGAAGTTGGGAAAAAATGGCAGAACAATTCAGCCAAGATGTATTTCATTTTTAAAGCAGCCATTATGTTCTGTCTTTAGAATTTTTCAATTCCCTTTTTATGTTTTTTTTTTTAAGAGATAATGAATAGCTTTCATTTGAGAGTGTGAGCATCCTGAAAAAGTGCAGGATGACAAATTCTAATTTTATGTTTATTAATTTTTCAGCAAGTTTACTATTGCCCCATTTGATGAGACTAGGTGATTTTTTTTTTGAACCAGCATTGATAAACATTATTACCATTTTTGTGATAAAAAATATCCTTCCTGCATGTCAAACTTTCAGCCTCCCACACATGCTTAATTCTTTTTACTCTCAAACACTTGGCCTTGTCAGTGATTGCTGTGATTCAGTTTTGAGTGAAAGAATTGCTCATTTTCAGTCTGTGATAATTATTGTATAAGGCTTAGATTGTTCTATACAAATGAGAGCAAATTACCCATCAAGGATGTAGATAATGGGTAGTAGTACTTTAATCTCCTCTCATCTGCTCTCATCATATACTCCTCTCACTTCACACCCTGCAGACACAGGAATAATCTTCACAAACCTTTTCGCTGAGTTGAAGTTTGATATTGCATATAACTATCTCGTGATAGCTGCTGGACGCAAATTTTTTTCTTACATTCCAATGAAAGGATGATTTATTGATTTCACTTAGCAACACTGTAGACTTAGAATCATGTCTTCAAGCTTCATGTTGCTGTCAGTGCCTATTTCTTTTTTCATTTTGTAAATTTTAGCATTGTTTTAATCAAGGAACATAGCTGTTTGAAACAGGAGATTTTAAGCTAGTTGAATAGAAGCAAAGTGAAAGATTCCTCTATTAGGATAGCTGCTATGAATAAAATCCTTACTATGTGGATTTGAATTCCATTGTAAATTTGGCACTAAACACTGGTCTAAGCCAAAAATTTCTCATTTATGTTTAGAAGCCCTGAACATTTTTCTTCACATTTAAGGAGGGGAAAGGGAAGAAAAGGAAAAGGGGGGAAAAACACTCTATAACAGAATCTCATTAGCTTGATCATGGGTATGCTGATTGTAACTTGGTTCTCCCTAAATAATTTCAGATAATGGCAAACAACTTAAAATGTAGGTGAGATGTGAATTTGCAAAAACCTCTTTCCTTGATGTGCATGGCTCTTTACTTTTGCATCTGACACTTAATTCAGATGAAGAATCTAGATGCTGGCATTTACATATTGAATGTACAAGAGTGTTAAGCAGCAATTCTAACTCCCTGTGTGTGTGTGTGTGTGTGTGTGTGTGCGCTTAGTTGCTGTCATGTCCAACTCTTTGCGATCCACGGATTTTAGCCCCCCCAGGCTCCTCTGTCCTTGGGATTTTTCCATAGGATATTGTAAGACACTAGCCTTTGCTGTTTTTCAGAGAACTTGCCATTTTGCCGGGGCTAAATATTGAGTAGAAAGCAGTCCATTGATTAGAGCCTTTAGATCTAATTATTTAAAGAGTCTCTTGGTTTTGCTTACTTTGTGACAGGGTGAAAACTCTAAAATATCATCTTAGAGTGATTTTGTTAGGGGAAGCACACTGACTGAAACTGCCCACCCTGGCCAGGCCCTTTAGTAACCATTTGCATGAGTTGTTTTATGACCGGAGATCCTGGTATGGAATTATGGAACTGATAAGCCACCACCAACTGGAAGAGTTCGGGAAAGGTCAAAAGGAGACACCACGTGTCGGTCCACTTCCAAGAATCCCTCTTGCTAGCGTCCATCTAGGCTGAGCAATGCGTGCACCACCAGGAAAGACTCTGAATTAGAATGATTGGCCAAAGACCACCCTGAAACTAATCCTATCACCATAAAACCCAAGACTGCAAGCCACGTGGCAGAGCAGTTCTCCTGAGTGCCCTTTCCCAATAAAATCTCTTGCTTTGTCAGCAGATATGTCTCCTCGGACAATTCATTTCCAAGTGTTAGACAAGAGCCCAGTTTTGGGCTCTGGAAGGGGTCCCCCTTCCTGCAACAATTTCAGAATTTGTGAATCCTGTTTTCTCAGAAGAGTCATGACACCTAGATTTGAAAAATCAATACACTTCTCTGTTCTTCTCTAATAATTAGTTGTACATGTCACCATTAAAAATTATTTCAATTTCAAATTGTAGCTGCAAGCTATTAAAGGCTTTCTGTCTCTTCCTGCTTCATTTGTAGTGATCTTGCACTTTATTCTGTTAGGTAGTTGGAATAGGAAAAAGGATTCCAGCATGGTGGTGGCTAAAAGACAACGAAGGGAAAAGCCAGTGAAAATAGAACAAAGAAAGGTCCAAGGATTGGAGCAAGGACCTCAGGTAGAACAAACAGCACTCTCCTGGCTGGCCCAATTTACACAGGACAAGCCCAGGGGGAGGAGAAAAGACATAAAAAGAGGTGCCAAAGGGCCCAGGCTCTCTGTCTCTGTCTTTCTCTCTCTTCTTTTTGCGTCTTTTGGTTTGGCATGCCCTCATGTATTTTCCTTTATTTTCTAAATAAGACTGAGCTGTAACACTGATCTATCTGAGAGCTGTGATGCACCAAGGGCTTTAATGTCTGCTACTTCAAATTTTTGTTGTGATGAGATGGAACCGAGGAAATTACACACTCCCCTGACAATTTTAATGAATTTTAATGAAGTAAAATTGTCAAAATTATATATAATGAAAAAACCCTCATGAAGTTTAAAGACAGCAGTGCTTGTAAGTTACTATTTAAAATTTTAATTTTAAATTAAAGTTGTTGTTAATTAATGGAACTGGAATAGACATAAAGACTGTATTCTTTGCAGTGTCATCAATAAAACATTGATTACTTGATTTTTCAAATAAAGTTTTGCTTGAACTTTAATGAAGGCATCTCACCATGTTTGAATATTCCCAGCATAGGTTCACAACACATGGCTCTGTTTTATTCACATCTCAACTTAGCCAAGTATAAACTGTGTGACTTTGGTTAGTCATTAAACCTCCCTGAACTTCAGCTTCTTTATGTGACATGATACCTAGTCCTTAGGATTGCTGGATGCACTCTGTTCTATTGGTGTATGTGAAATCTCTAACTTAATGCCTGGAAGAGCCTCAAAAGTGTTCATTTCCTTTCCTTCTGAAGCTGAAGGAAGATATTTTCTAGAATTTTTTAAATTATGATTTTTAACTTTTAATGGAAAAGAGACAGAGCAACAATTTATACAAATTCTCTTCCAGAAATGTGGCAATAGGTATTGGAAACTTCTCTTGTGTCACTTTACCACTAACTTCACATTTTCATGTGGTCACTTGATTAATTTACACAATGAAGTACGTCTCCACAGCTGTCTGTGTATCCATGGCTGGTAGAAGCCTGTAAACTACACATCCATTTTCAAAGAAGGAAGCCAGTTCCTGTGACCAGGAACTTGATCTTCAAACACCAACTGGGAAATTCCCCATGGTCAGAAAAGCATAGTCCTAACCTTGTGGAAAGTAGTCATCTCTTTAATTTCTCCCCATACCCGAGTACATGTTGTGAGCCCTTGAGGGAGAGACAGTGTGATCCCTGGGAATTATAATACATCCCACAGCACAGCATCGTTTTGTTGGGGTGTATTATTAGCCTCCAAATTAGAGCCGTGGGGAGCTCCCAACATGGCTTCAGTGGGATGAATAGAAATGAATAAAGCATTCAGCAAAAGGACTTCTGGTGAGATCTAACATAAAGCTGTTTGCTTTGTGCATGTTTAAAATATAGCCTACTATAGCCCTCAAATACATGTAAATTCATTGCTGTCACTCTTTCCTACCCCATGTAAGCCAGTTTACAAAATGAATCAGCTCTTACAGCTGTTTTGATGTAGAAATATTACCAACCATTTAAGCTGTGCTGAAGTGACTTATTTTTCCAGGCTTGAAATGGTTTTCTGCAGATGGATCACAAGGCTCAGTCATTTTGGCATTGGGAACTGAATCCATTGTAGCAAAGTGAAATCACAGAGAGAATATCTTTCTATGGTTTCCCCAAGAATAAAAAGAATAATTAAATATTACAGCCCACTGTTCACATATCCATTCATCACCAAATATTGATTAAGGGCCTGTTTCCTCAACTCTCTCCTCCCTTTATCCTTCACGGAGACAGTGACCCTGAAGAGCCTTTGATTTGTCTATGATAAAAGTGCATCCTATCTATACGTTTTTGTGTGAAAAATAAATGTCTTTTCAATATATTGAGCACCTTGAGAGAAAGACACCATGCCCTTTCAAATGAACATTATAATAATTTAATAATATTGACTAAACCTGTTCCACTGACACATTGATGAGTCATATGAGTTGCTCTTATCCATTGTTATAAGATTAAACATTTTGGGAATAAAGCTCATTCAATTTATTGAGAAAGAAACTTGGCTACAAGTGCAGTCCCACTTAATTAGCTTCTGTTCCAAGTTGCCTAGCTGCTTGGACATAAAGGGTGAGTCCCATTGCCCTCTGAGCCCCCTGGGGGCATCTTGCTCTGATCACTTAATTGATTTTCCAAACGAGTTTGTACTCTGGATATATCTTTGTGTCCTTTTTCCTAAGTCTTGTCATTATCATCTTGAAGCATATTCAACACAATTCCTTGTAGAAGCCCCGTTAGCTATGGAAGAGTGACTGATTAAATTAAGCATATTAAGTACCAACAACAATCCAAACAGGGTGTGGGTGTGTAATGAGTCCCGGTTAGAAGGGAGAGAGGGTGGGATGGTAGTATGTTTGGTGTCACTGTCAGAGGGACACTCATTGTATCCACGCAAGATGAATGAGGGATGAATTGCAGGCTGGGATGACCAATAGCTTTGAAGCTGTCAACCCACCTCCTTAATCCTGGAACTAAGTACAGTCCAGAAGCCTTTTGACTTCGTTACCAAACTACTAAACTTTCTTTATGAGGATGAAGGCTTCTCAAGAGACAATTAACCTGGAAATTCACAGGAAGTTCTAAGGCAAGCTGGTGTGAGCCAAAGAAGCCAGGAAGGTCAGGGTGGGAGCCCCACCCACCAGCAAGAATGTATAAAAGCTCAGAAGCCTGAAGTGGCATTCACAGCTCAAGAACCAGCCTCAGTGAGCTACCCACATCTCTCCACCACCACCATGTCCTACAACTGCTCCACAAGGCACTGCTCTTCCAGGCGGATTGGAGGAGAATACACTGTTCCAGTGGCCACAGTTTCTACCCCGGATGCCGACTGCCTGAGTGGCATCTATTTGCCCAGCTCCTTCCAAACGGGCTCCTGGCTCCTGGACCACTGTCAGGAGACCTGCTGTGAGCCCACTGTTTGCCAGTCAACTTGCTACCAGCCAGCTCCTTGTGTCTCCAGCCCTGTGCAGGTGACCTCTCGGCAAACCACCTGTGTCTCCAGTCCCTGTTCGACTACCTGCAGCCGGCCACTCACCTTTATCTCCAGTGGCTGTCAGCCTCTGAGTGGCATCTCTACTGTGTGCAAGCCAGTGAGAAGCATCTCCACTGTCTGCCAACCTGTGGGAGGAGTCTCCACCATCTGCCAACCTACCTGCGGGGTCTCCAGGACGTACCAGCAGTCCTGCGTGTCCAGCTGCAGAAGAATTTGCTAAGTTCAGAAGCCCATGAGTGAATCAAGATTCCATGACCTGCCAGCTGCGTTTCCAGGATCTTCCGACATGCTGCCTGAGTAACTTCATTGCTGACCCCTGTTCTAACTGCCTGATTGCTGGCTGCCAGCCCTGAATAAGCCACCTTTGGTAATCTCAGATTTGGCCGGCACCAATCTTATTTTAAGGGTTTGATGACTGGAGGCATGTATACCTCTGGATGTTTCCAGAAATGTACCACTCACGCCCCAGCCTCTAAGGGTTTTGGCATGTTTTGACCTTGCTGCTTTGTCTTCTGGCTTCTGCTTTTGTGCCTTGGAAAAGGGAACTTGTCTTGCTCTGTGTTTCTCAATAAAACCTCATTACTTGGCATTGCAAATGTATGTCTCAGTTGAGTTCTTTGTTTGCAAGAATTTTTACTATGTATGAATCATCCTTTGCTGATCAGGGTCCAGGTTTCTTTTCTGAGCCTGGAGCATGGGTTCAGTCATTGTGTTTCATGACAAGCAAGGGGTTACCTTTTGTTTTTAACTTAAAAAGTTGAGAATAATTGCTTTACAATGTTGTTAGTCTCTTCTGTACAATGATGTACATGAGCTATAAGTATACATATACCACCTCCCTCCTCAGCTTCCTCACACCCCTGCCATCCCACCCCTCTAGGTCATCACAGACCACCGAGGTGAGCTCCCTGTGTTATATAGAAGCTTCCCCCTAGCTATCTACTTTACATCTGGTAGTGTGTATATGCTAAAGCTACTCTCCCAATTCATCTTACCCTCCACGGATGGACCAAGGGTCTGTTATACATGATGAAGTAAGTCAGAAAGAGAAAAACAAATACTGTATATTAATGTATATGTATGAACTCTAGAAAGATGGCACTGAAGAGCCTGTTTGCAGGTCAGGAATAGAGATGTAGACATAGAGAATGGACAGCAAGGGGTTATCTTATGTTTTACCTGGTTGTTGTTATTTAGTCACTCAGTCGTGTCCGACACTTTGGAACCCATGGACTGCAGCGTGCCAGGCCTCGCTGTATTTCACCATCTCCCAGAGCTTGCTCAAACTCATGTCCATCAAGTTGATGATGTCATCCAACCATCTCATCCTCTGTCTTCCCCTTCTCTTCCTGCTTTCAATCTTTCCCAGCATCAGAGTCTTTTCCAGGGAGTCAGCTCTTCATATCACGTGGCCAAATTATAGGAGCTTCAGCTTCAGCATCAGTCCTTCCAATGAATATTCAGATTGATTTCCTTTAGGATGGACTGGTTGGATCTCCTTGAAGTTCAAGGGACTTTCAAGAGTCTTCTCCAACACCACAGTTCAAAAGCATCAGTTCTTCGACACTCAGCCTTCTTTATGGTCCAACTTTCCATAACTTAACTACTGGAAAAACTATATCTGGTTAGAGAGTCTTGACACATGTAGTCAAGTAGGGTGATTAATCCTCTATACTTCCTCCCAACTATTTATGGGCTTGCAGAATAATTTCCATGCAGGACAAAGAGAAGTTACCTAGGAAGTCAGGTAGTTTGGGGAATTGTACAGTGAAGGGAGTCAGTTAAAGTTTCTGAGTCTTCCTTCAATACAGGACAACCGTGGAAAACTTTGCAAAGGATCTATCCATGATAAGATGAGAGGCAGGGAGAAGGAGAAAGAGTGAAAAGTCAGTGTCTAGGTCCTGAGATTCACAACATCAAAAAGGTGACTGTAGTTTTCTATTTCCCTCACGTATCACTATGTATTGGTAGACCCCTAAACATGCTCTGGGTAAACTAAAGTTCCATGTTTTAGTAAATCTGGACAGAAGAGACTTAAAAACAAATTTCAAATATATGTTGATTTATTTTAATATCTTGTGCTCATGTGCTCAGTTTTGTCTGACTCTTTGTGACCCCATGGACTGTGTAGCTCACCAGGCTCCTCTGTCCATAAGATTCTCCAGACAGGAATATTGGAGAGGGGGTCTTCCTGACTAGGGGATCAAACCTGCATCTCCTATGTCTCCTGCACTGGCAGGCAGATTCTTAGATTCTTTACCACTGAACCACGTGGGAAGCTCATTTTAATATGTGGGGCCTTGTTTTGTGCTTGCTTTTCACTGGAGCTCCCATACAGATAAAACAAGCCATCTGGACTGGTGGTTGACATGCTAATTCCTTTCGCTTTTTTTTTTTTGGAAAGTGAGAACTGACTGCCAGGTGGTCTGCTTGTGTCCTCACTCTCTCTTATGTCCAGAAACACACCTCTATATTTCCCTTTCAGAGTTGATCAAGGAGAATCAGAAAAGCAAGATTTTTTTTTTGTCTTTTTACAGAAAATAGAGACAGAGGAGGTGCACATGCCAGGGGCAATGGGTACCTTTTCTCATAACAGCAGTACTTAGTGCCTCGTGGAGTATCTGACCATCCATTTCTTTTGTCAGCACAAAATGGGTTTCCTATTTCACTAATGGCTTTTCAGAGAGGCAAAATGTATGGATAATTTCTAGAGAGAAAATGCTCATTTCTTCCTATTACTGACTTTCCTCGTAGAATAAAGATTTCCTCTAGTCAAATGTTAATAAGTATGACTCACAGTAATGTCTCATTAAAGCAAGATATCAATGTATAATGTTTTATTATGCATTGATTTCATGCTTCTTCTTTTTAAAAATAATACCCTGGTTTTCAGAAATTCTCTGGTTTGTACTATGGTATAAATCACTGGGGAACCCTAGGTGTCCCCTTCAAAGCTGTTTTTTGTATAACTCTCACGTTTGTTTATTTCAGTCACTTCACATATGATTTGGAAAAAAGGAAGTTTTTCAGAGGTTTACACATTATTAGTGATTCTTTTGTTCATGTTTTATTCTTTAGCTTTCTAGGTTTCAATAAAAATGAAGAACAGAGATGTCTTTTCTTTCTTTTTATTTAGATGGCCAATCATTTTTAATATATAAGATTCATATAGTAGTAATAAATAATAACATAGATTTTATAGGCTGAGATGAGTCCACTTTTGCTTGGGCTCTTTATTGTGATGGTGTGAACACCCAAGGATGCTGTAGCTATCTTACCAAACTATTTCCTTGCTTTTATTTCTGTTTGGGGAATCCTCTATTTCACTATCAGAGCTATTCTTGTTGTACTTGAACTTTGAAAGTTCTCTCCATTCTTTGCTTTATTTCATAATAAATTGTAAAGTTTCAGAGTTTGTCTTTGAGGACAGTTTTAAAAGATAGAGGAGTGATGATTTCTTTCTCTCCTTGGTCTGGGACTCAGAAATGTATCTTATATGTAATGGTCTATAGTTGTGGGGAAGCAGTTTGGGGCACTTTGGTTCAGATCCTGGTTTCTGTCCCTTGGCTGGAGGCTTGTTAAGTTTCCTAAACCTTCGCTCATCCATGAAACAAAGATATTGATGGCATCTTATGTCTTTACTTCAGGAATAAACTGAGATAAAACATGTGCATCCAAGGTATTACTGAGCCATCTTGTCTTTTGATATTGACACGAAATTGACTTTCTCTATCTCCTTTTCCTTTTTGGTGGGAATCCTGGCTACTTCCAGCATCTCTGAGGAATCTGAGAGAGGAGAGGTTAGAGGATAGTGACTTCCTGTTTTCTTTCCTAATCTCTGGTTTGAACTTTTACTTTAGAAGAACTAGTTCATTTTATGGATCTTCTTCCTAGTCTAGCCTCTGTTTCTTTTCAGACTGTAATGATTCAGACACTACAGCACCATTTCCTTTGCTTGATTGCCACAAAATCTATTTACACAAGCATTTGTGTATCTTACAGACTTTACTGAAAGTCTGGGGACATAGATGATGCTTATACTTTCATGATGAAAACAACTTAGCATTACATTTTAGACATAAGGAAGCTCCTTGTTCATTGTCCCTGGGACACTACCATATTTTGCTCAAAGCCAAATTTCTGCCTCCTTTCTTTCCTCCCTCCCTTCCTTCCACAAACATTAAGGTACCTCTAACATTCCAGCTTTTGTGCTAGGTGCTTGTTATGACTCCTGCCCTCATGAATTTCATAGCTTAGTTATATAGAGTAATATAGCTAGACCTTTTACATTTTCCTCTGTATTTTCCACTTAGGGATTCCATGTGCTATGCCTTTTCCCTATAAATGCCCCTAAGTGCCTACTAAGGGGCTATATCCCATGAGTTCCCTGAAAAAAGTAAATTTTTAAACTTTTTTTCTTATACGATGTCGGAGCTTCCCTGGTGGTTCAGATGGTAAAGAATCTGCCTGCAATGCAGGCAACTCGGGTTCAATCCCTTGGTCAGGAAGGTCCCTTGGAGAAGGGGATGGCTACTCACTCCAGTATTCCTGTCTGGAGAATTCCATGGACAGAGAAACCGGGCAGGTTAGAGTCCATGGGGTCTCAAAGAGTCAGACATGACTGAGCAAAACACTTTATTTATTATACAACTACAATGAAATTTGAAAATATAACCAACCTCTGGAATAATTTGTCTTTAAAAATGGTACATGGACCCAAAGGCTGTCACTTAGAGTGAGGTAAGTTAGAAAGAGAAAAACAAATATTGTATATTAATGCATATATGTGGAATCTAGAAAAATGATATAGATTATCTTATTTGCAAAGCAGAAGTAGAGACACAGATATAGAGGACAAATATATAGATACTAAGAGGAAAGGGAGGTGGAAAGAATTGGGAGATTGTGATAGACATATGTACACTATTGATACTATGTACAAAATAGATAACTAATGAGAACCTACTGTATAGCTCAAGGAACTCTACTCAATGCTCTAAGGTGACCTAAATGGGAAGAAAATAAAAAAAGAGGGGATATATGTATACATATAGCTTATTCACTTTGCCATACAGTGGAAACTAACGCAACACTGTAAAAAACTATACTCTGACAAAAACTGATTAAAAACCAAAAACGGTACAAATGAACTTATTTAGAGAACAGAAACAGAATTACAAGTGTAGAATACAATCTTATGGTTGCCAGCGGGGAATGGGGAGAAGGGATAAGTTGAGAGATTAGGATGAATGTATTAACACTGCTATATATAAAATAGGTAACTAATAAGGACCCACTGCATAGCATGGGAAAGTCTATACTCTGTAATGACCTATATGGGGAAAGAATCTAAAAACAAATGAATATGTGTATTTGTATAACCGATTCATTTTGCTGTACAGCAGAAAGTAACACAACAGTGTAAATAAAGTACACACCAATAAAAATTTTTAAAAAGTTTTAACCATTAGAAAAGAATCTGGGAGTCAGAAAGGTTGTGGGACTCAAGGAAATGTACTGATAACCAATTGAACGGCAAGAATGAATGACTGGCATGTTGAGGTACAGACCCATAAGGATGTCTTCTACAATTGCCCTCTGCCATCAGTAAAGGAGAGCTCTGCAATTTGACCTTAGCTTTGGTAAATATCTGCATCTTTGTATCTTTAGGAAGCTACCACTTGTGTTTAGAAATTTATGAATGGCCCCTACCTATAGGGCGTTGTATTAGCTTTTATGACAATGAGATCTTCATTGATTGAGATTCCTAGATCCAACTTCTCTCATTTACTCCACTTTCCTATGATGCTATTATAAATAAACACAATTATTATGTATAAGTTTCTCTGTGCTTTATTATAAAAATGGATGATTAAAATGACAACCTAGTGCAAAAACTGTAGTAATGACAGTGCTAGTAACTGTAGGAAAAATAGATGATTACTCCTGAACAAAGCTGGGTGTTGTCACTGGGAGGGTTTCTTTAGAAATATGTAGTTTTCATAGTCATATACTTACAGCCATAATCTATTTTTGTATATATTTATATTGGAATTTATTACTGCAATTTCTATATAAAAAGTGTATCATTTTGGGTTGAAAGTCAAGCCCCCTAAACTATCTTTTCCCTCCATTAAGCATACTAGTGCAAGTGTCCTTAGGAACAAATCAAAGGAATAATATTTCACCAATATGAAATATTCTCTTGCTAAAATTTCTCATCATATTTATTTTCACCTCTTGATTAATGCCACTGCCATCTTCCAAGTCATCCATCTTCCAAGTCATCTACAACTGAAGTCCTATCATCATTTTTTACTCCTCGTCCTCTTAACTTCACACATTTAATTCCTTCTACTGTAACAATTTAAATGTTACATTTAATAATATAATGTAAATATAATGATATAACATAAAAATACTTTCTGTCTTTTTCTCAGCATTTCCTCTAGTCTTGCCTACTCTGGGAATTCACTGCCTTTCACTAGGGTATTGTGAGTAGCTACTAAGTGATCTAAGTGTTTTTCTTCCCTTTCTGCACAGCACTCTCAGATCTATCATTATTAGTTTGCTAGATCTGCTGTAACAAAGAATCGCAACCTGGGCAGATTAAACAACAGATATTTATTGTCTTAAAGTTATGAAGCATGAAATCTGAGATCAAAGTGCTAGGGAGGTTCATTCTTTCTGAGAACTGTGAAAAAGAAACTGTCCCATGCCTCACCCTGAACTTCTAGTGGCTGCTGGCAATCTTTGGTACCCCTCAGTTTGTAGAAGCACCACCCAAACTGCTGCCATCGTCTTTACCTGACATTCTCCCTGTGTGTGTGTCAATGTCTGTGCCCAAATTTCCCCTTTTATAAGGACACCAGCTATATCGAACTCATGACATACTCAACTCAAGAATGACCTCATCTTAACTAAATCTATCTGCAAAAACCTTAGCTCCCAACAAGGGCACAATTATGAGATACTGGGGATTAGGACTACAACATATGAGTTTAGGGGGTGAAAAACCCAACCCGTAAAACTGATGGAGTCAGTTTTCATTCAAAAATGTCAAAATATGTTCATTACCTGGTATATGCTGGTGTGACATTCATAATTCCCAGAAGAGTACTTAATAAATGATCAAAAAATATAAGAAAAATATAATTTTTGAATTTTAGGTTCTTATTAACTTCTATAAAAGTCTAAGTAATAATCATGGTACTATATTTGTCTGGAGACACAGAACCAACATCATGTGTGTGTGTATAGAAATAAATAGACAGAGAGAGAGATAAGGGGGAAGGGAGAGAGAGAGAGAGAGAGAGAGAGAATGAAATTATTTTAAGGAATTGGCTTGTTGGGTTATGGAGGCTAGTAAGTCCAAAATCTGCAGGGTGTGCCATAACGATGGATACACAGTCAACAGATACTAGAGTTCAAGTCCAAAGGCTCTCTCCTGGTAGAATTCCTTTCTGCTTTGGGGAGGTCAGTCTTTTATTGTGTTCAGCCTTTAATTGATTGGATGAGGCCCATCCATATTATGAAGAGTAATTTGTGAAGATCCCCTGAAGAAGGGAATGGCAACCCACTCCAGTATTCTTGCCTGGAGAATTCCATGGGCAGAGGAGTTCAGTGAGCTATAGACTATGTGTTTGCAGAGTTGGACATGACTGAGGGATTAACACACACTGCTTTGCTTAAAGTCCACTGATGTAAGTCTTAATCTCAACAAAAACACCCTCAGTGAAGCACCCAGAATAATATTTGACCAAATATCTAGGCGCTGCGGTCCAGAGAGCTTGTTCAGTCACTCAGTTGTGTCTGATTCTTTGCGACCCCGTGGACTGATGCATGCGAGGTTTGCCTGTCTTTCACCATCTCCTGGAGTTTGCTCAAACTCATGTCCATCAGGTTGGTGATGCTATCCAACCATCTCATCCTCTGTCATCCTCTTCTCCTGCCTTCAATCTTTCCCAGCATCAGAATCTTTTCTAATGAGTCGGCTTTTCACATCAGATGGCCAAAGTATTACAGCTTCAGCTTCAACATCAGTCCTTCTAATGAATATTCAGCATTGATTTCCTTTTAGATTGACTGGTTGGATCTCCTTGCAGTCCAAGGGACTCTCAAGCATCTTCTCTAACACCACAGTTCAAAAGCATCAATTCTTCGACACTCAGCCTTCTTTATGGTCCAACTCTCACATCCGTACATGACTACTTGAAAAACCATAGCTTTGACTAGATAGACCTTTGTTGGCAAAGTAATGTCTCTGCTTTTTAATATGCTGTCTAGGTTGGTCATAGCCTTTTAGTTTCATGGCTGCTGTCACCATCTGCAGTGATTTTGGAGCCCAAGAAAATAAATTCTTTCACTGTTTCCATTTATCCCCCAACTATTTGCCGTGAAATGATGGGATTGTATGTCATGATCTTAGCGTTTTGAATGTTGAGTTTTGAGACATCTTTTTCATTCTTCTCTTTTACCTTTATCAAGGGGCTCTTTAGTTCCTCTTTGCTTTCTGCCATAAGGGTGGTGTCATCTGCATATCTGAGGTTATTGCTGTTTCTCCTGGCTATCTTGATTGCAGCCTGTGGTCCAGCCAAGTTGACACATCAAATTAACCTTTACATGTATATTAAAATCTATTGGAAGAAACAGAGGTGGTGTATTAATACTAAAGAAAAGAAATAGTTTTTTAAAAAAAGTTGTAGTGATTTTCTCACAGAAAAGTTGTCACTGAACTATTCTGGGTTTTTGTAAAGGTAGATATGGAAACACTTTACATTTAATGGGTTTGGGAGCTTAACTTGCTTAATTAAGAGTATAACTCTTTTTGCTCATTTCTATATTTTCCTAGAACTCTTCTTTTCATGAAAGCAGACTTGATAAATAAGTATAGTCATGATCTATGTGGCTGTATACTTTACTGATCAAATTCAACATCTATATGTTTATGAAAAGTTCAAAGTTGCTGAGAAACTAGAAATCACATAAAAATATGTTCAATTATCTTTGTATTCTTCTTTTTTTCCCCTAGTAGATGATGAAATGTGGAAACAAAACTCACCAAAAAGTGAAAATACTTTATCTTAAAACTCCATGGACAAAAGTTATAGTTAATCCAAGAATTAAGAGATGCATTTATTTTCATATTGATTTGATTAAAATGAAGACAGAACTCAACTTTTCTGATTGTCCTTACCAAGATATTAATTCATCAATTCCTCCCTTATGTCAGCATATGCTTCTGGAAAGAATTTGGAAATTTTCTTTCTTTAAAGCAAAGCCTGCAAATGGTCTGAAAAGCATATGAAATGTTCCTGAAATCAGAAATTTTGGAAGTGAGGCAGCACTCTTCTGGAAAAATCACAGGATTTAGAATTAGGTCTGGTGATAAATTCTACCACACTGGGGCTTCCTGGTGGCAATAGTGGTAAAGAATCTGCCTGCCAATGCAGGAGACATAAGAGGCATAGGTTCCATTCTTGGGTCTGGAAGATTCCCCTGGAGGAGGGCATGGCAACCCACTCCAATACTCTTGCTGGAGAATCCTGTGGACAGAGGAGCCTGGCGGGCTACAGTCCATAGGATTGCAAAGAGTTGGACACTACTGAAGTGACTTAGCTTGTACACACATTAATGATAAGTTGTTTGAACTGTTAGATCTTCTGTTCCATCATGTGGAAAATGGCTATAATAATGCTGTCTTAACATGATGCTCATAGTTATATAGTTACATACACAGCGTAACACAATAGGAGCTTATTTCCTGTTCATTCCCAGTCTTGAATTGGTGTTCCTGAGCAGTGGGTGGCTCTTCTCCAATAGATGGTTTGGGAACATACACACTTCCTATCTTGAGGCTTTTCTAGCCAAGGTTTCTTACGTGGTTGCAGAAGGACAAGGAGTGTGGGGATTACCCGTGGGCAGCTTTTATCAGTCAGCCTTGAAAGTGGCATGTATTGCTTCTGCCCACATCCCACCTAAGTCCAAAGAACAGGTTTGTAAGAGCTAGATGCAGGCAAAAGAGGAAGAGAAAATGAATCTGGTGAACAGTAAGCTTGTGTCTGCAATATTTCCTAATGTGGTTGTAAGAATGCAAGAAAATATAGTGAAATAAATCAGAGAAAGACATTGTATGATATCACATGAGGAATCTAGGAATCTAAAAAATACAACAAACTAGAGAATGGGTGAACAAAGAAACAGACTCACAGATATAGTGAACAAACTAGTGATTGCCAGTGCAGGGGGAGGGGCAAGAGAAAGGTGTAAATGTGGGAAGTACACACTGTTGGAGGTAAGATAGGCTCAAGGATGGATTTTACAACTTCGGGAATACAGTGAGCATTTTTAAATAACTGTAGAGGGAAAAACACCTTTAAAAATTACTGTTGCTGTTCAGTCGGTAAGTTGTGTCTGACTCTTTGCGACCCCACTGACTGCACACCAGGTTTCTCTGTCCCTCACCATCTCCTGGAATTTGCCCAAGTTCATGTCCATTGAATTGGTGATCCAACCATCTTATCCTCTGTTGCTCTCTTCTCCTCTTGCTGTCAATCTTTGCCAGCATCAGGGTCTTTTCCAATGAGTCGACTCTTCAAATCAGGTGGCCAGAGTATTGAAGCTTCAGCTTCAGCCTCAGCCCTTCCAATGAATATTCGGACTGATTTCCTTCAGGATTGACTGGTTGAATCTCCTTGCTGTCCAAGGACTCTATGTATTGTGAATGCAGAGGGTGACACAATTAAATCCCTAGCAAGGAGACATTTTCAATATTCAAATATCTGTCCTATCTATCTACCTATTTTCTCTTACTGTCTTAACTTTGAAAACTTTTCATATCAGAGCATATAGCGGGACTGCCATTCTGTGAAATGTATTTTGGAAAACACTGATGAAATGCAGTGCTAGTTGACTCAGAGAAATCAGCCTGCAAGACAGATTCCAGTCTTTCTCTAATATAAGAGAAGGGTGAGAAGACCAGGGTAGTCACATGAATTTTAAGGAGAAAAATAGAAACACCCATATGACTTGCAGAAAAACCAGTACAGCTTAATTTTCATGGCTCATTGAATTGTTTCATCTTCTGCATTCTGTAATATGAAGGATCAGATAGGCTGGCTGATCCAATTTTTCTCTGATTCAGAGTTTAGTCTGCCAACTTCTAGTGTTCCATATGCATTGCTAAATTAACATGTCTAGGCCATGTTTTATATGAGTGGCTCTCAACAAAATTATTTGAGTCTGTGCCATATCTCTGGTGCAATTGTAATTGAAAAGGCAAACTGCATTTTTGAGTGAACAGAGCTGACTAAGCTGTGTAATATTTCGACGAGTAGTTTGGCTTTTCAAAGTGAGACGTGACATTTGAATGCCAAATAAATCCACTGCAAAACAATCAAAAACTTTTGGCATTTTACAGTAGTTTTTTGATTCTTCTTTTTTTCCCCAGAGAACTTATTTTTGCGCAGAACCTATTAAATGAGCAATTTTTCAAAGCTGCTAATAGTTTCTTCAAGGTCATTGGAAAGATTGATGGTTTAAAATTAGTATTAGATTCTCCTCCTATTCCTCCCTCCTTTTATTTCTTGTTTGATGAATTTGTTTGAACTCATTTTATCCCTTAACTTTGCATATCTCCCTGAAGAAGAAATGCATAAGATGGCCTCAGGAGACAGCGTATTGTTAAAGGAAGATTCCAGTAACACTTGAGGTGTCATTTACAAAACATTTAAAATCAGGGGACACTGGAATGATCTTATAGCTGAAACTATTTAATCATTTCGTTACCCAGCTAATATTTATTGAACATCTGATGGTAATTGGACAGTCTATCTTTCTTATGAAGACTCTAGTGTAGAGGGTAAGCAGATACACAAACACCCAGCTGACATGAGATGAGTGCCATAGCAGGGAATCGCATGTAAAATGCTGTGGATGTAGAGGATTAGTCGGATCAATTCTGCTGTGAGGTGGAGACAGATTGGAGGATTTTCAGAGGGAAATAATTTGAATTGAGTGTTAAAGAACAAGCCCAGTTAATTAAGGGGATAGTGGTGTTGGGCAGGGCAGAGTGAAAAGAGAAAAAAAGAGGTTGGTTTCCCATTAAGGCCCCAGTTGTGGAGGCATGAAAACTTATAATGAATTCAGAAAACAGTGTGCTCCAATGTGGCTCCAAAAATTACTATAAATGATTATTAGTTATGAAAGACAAAGCTGAATCAAAGATACCTTTCTTGGGTATCCTGAATACCACGTGATGAATTTAACCTTCTAGGATAAGTGTGAAGGAGCTGGGCTTCCCTGGTGGCTCAGGTGATAAAGAATCTTCCTTCAGTGCAGGAGGCCTGGGTTTGATCCTTGGGTAGGGAAGATCCCCTGGAGAAGGGAATGGCTACCCACTCCAGTATTCTTGCCTGGAGAATTCCATGGACAGAGAAGCTTGGCAGGCTATGCAAAGAGTTGACACCACTGAGCAACTAACGCATTCACTTTTTTTTAAGAAGGAGCCATGGAAATGTTGTAAGAGCTCTTTATCTGATAACCAGATAAACCTGTGATGATAGATGTTTGAGGTGAGCTCTAAAATACTGGTGCTGAAGATGACCCTGAAGTTTCCATTCTGGAAGACTGGTGAATAATGATGCCTTAGCCATGAAAGGGCATATGGCAGGAGGATAAATGAGGTGGACTACAGATAATAATTTTCATTTAGAGAAGATGGCATTTGGGACATTTGCAGAACATTAGGTGAGTGTGAGCATGTGGCAACTGGATCTTCAGGTATAAGCTGTGCTACATCAACATGGATTTTCCTGTAGGCAAAGGAGAGCCTTGATTATACTCATTGAAATTTGACATGGTAACTCTCTCATGACCAAGGTCTGTTTATTTCTACTGATCATTTGCTATATCTATAAAGCAATGTACATGACTTTTCTAACAAATCGGGGTAGATTTTGGATACTGTGGGTACTGTAGCAGCATCCCCAACCTTTCTGGTACCAGGGACTGGCTTCATGGAAGACACTTTTTCCATGGATGATGGTGGTGGGGTGCGGGGTATGGTTTTGAGATGATTCAAGTGCATTATATTTATTGTGCACTTTATTTCTATTATGTTTGCACCATCTCCACCTCAGATCACTTGGCACTTGATCCCGGAGGATGGGGACCCCTGCTGTGGATAATATAAAGTATTGTGTTGACAATGGTTTGACAGTAATATACAACCAAGGAATAAACTAATAAAGTCATATCAACAAAGAGTAGTCCCTTGATAAATATCAAGGGTGCATGAATTTAATGGTTTACTGCTACCCACTGACTTTGAAAACATAGTATGTATTTTATATGATTTTTGGATGTACTGCAATTCCTCTGCAAATAAGTACATTTCTATTCTAAATGAGCCAGGAAATATTGATTAGGCAAAAGGAGTTTTCAAAACTATTACAATGCATGATGAGAGAGAAGGTCCTGAGGTAAGATTACACTTTTTAATGAGGGAAAGGATACAGATGTCCTTAGGCAGAATCAAATAACAAGCTCCAGGATTTTATTTCTCCCTTCACACCTTATCTTTCTCTCCTGACAGAGAGGACCACAATTTTTTTCTCTGGGATCTTGCTCTTGGAGTATTTAGGGACCCATAACTCATAAGGAGTGAGCCTTGGAGGTCTGTTGTAAAATAAAATGCAAAGATTGTATTTTATAAATGCGGGCACTGTGTAAAATAAAATGTGGGCATCAGTTTTGAGTTCGAAAGGTCAACTTCTGAAGTCTATGGTTCTGGTTCTGGAAGTTATGGATCGAGACCACGGCTACAGTTGTGTCTACTGGCCATGTCAGTTTCTTCTGGAATCAATGGCTGTTGAAGAGTTTGCATGTAGATCCTGAATCTTCGCACTCTCCTTTGCTTATTTATACCTTGGAATCCAGATTTATATAATATTGGTTCATTTAACTTGGTGCTTCAATGCCAAGAATCCAGATGATGTTCACTCAGAATGTAGCTTGCATGATGCTGAAAGATAAAACAGGTTTCTAAACATTTTTTAAAAATCAGCATTTTCTCTTCTCTTTTCTCTTTCTTTTGCTTTTTTAGTTTCTGTGCATATTTTATGCTTCTTGAGAACAGTAATGACTCTAGTTCACTTGATATGTTTGGGACATCATGTCATTTATTTGGGTTGTTTCATTTAATTCAAAAGATGACTGCCTCTTGCACAAAGAAAAGTTTTTTTTTTTTTTTTTTAATCCTTGATGCAAGTTTAAAATAGTTATTCTGCTGAGGGCATGTTGACTTAAAAAGTTAGAACAGTATCATATGAAGCTCTAGTTCCATGAATTATCAAAAATAAATATTTCCTCTTCTCTCTCAAAAAATTTTTCAGGTGAAATAAATTTGAAAATACTGGCACAGTGAAAGTAAAGCTTACTTCTTTCAGTTCAGTTCAGGTGATCAGTTGTGTCTGACTCTTTGCGACCTCATTGACTGCAGCACACCAGGCTTCCCTGTCCATCACAACTCCCGGAGCTTGCTCAAACTCATGTCCATTGAGTCACTGATGCCATCCAACTATCTCATCCCCTGTCATCCCCTTATGCTCCTGCATTCAATCTTTTCAGCATCAGGGTCTTTTCCAATGAGTCAGTTCTTTGCAACAGGTGGCCAAAGTATTAGAGCTTCAGCTTTAGCATCAGTCCTTCCAATGAATATTCTGGACTAATTTCCTTTAGGATGGACTGGTTGGATCTCCTTGCAGTCCAAGAGACTCTCAAGAGTCTTCTCCAACATCACAGTTCAAAAGCATCATTTCTTTGGCACTCAGTTTTATTTATGGTCCAACTCTCAAATCCATACATGACTACTGGATAAACCATAGCTTTGAGTACATGGACCTTTGTGGGCAAATTAATGTCTCTGCTTTTAATATGCTGTCTAGGTTGGTCATAGTCTTTCTTCCAGGGAGCAAATGTCTTTTAATTTCAAGGCTGCAGTGACCATCTTCAGTGATTTTAGAGCCCAAGAAAATAAAGTCTGTCACTGTTTTCATTGTTTCCCCATCTATTTGCCATGAAGTGATAGGACCAGATGCCATGATCTTAGTTTTCTGAATGTTGAGTTTTAAGCCAGCTTTTTCACTCTCCTCTTTCACTTTCATCATGAGGCTCTTTAGTTCCTCTTTGCTTTCTGCCATAAGGATGGTGACATCTGCATATCTGAGGCTATCGATATTTCTCCAGGCAATCTTGATTTCAGCTTGTGCTTCATCCAGCCCAGCATTTCACATGATGTTCTCTGAATATAAATTAAATAAGCAGAGTGACAATAGACAGCCTTGACATACTCCTTCCCTGATTTGGAACCAGTCCAGTGTTTCATGTCCAGTTCCAACTGTTGCTTCTTGATTGCATACAGAGTTCTGAGGAGGCAGGTAAGGTGGTTTGGTATTCCCATCTCTTTTAGAATTTTCCACCGTTTGTTGTGTCAAAGCTTTAGTGTCATCAGTGAAGCAGAAGTAGATGTTTTTTTCTGGAACTCTCTTGCTTTTTCAATGATCCAACAGAAGTTGGTGATTTGATGTCTGGTTCCTCTGCCTTTCTAAATCCAGCTTGAACTTCTGGGAGTTCTCGGTTCATGTACTGTTGAAGCCTAGCTTGGAGAATTTTGAGCATTACTTTGCTAGTGTGTGAGATGAATGCAAGTTTGTGATAATTTGAACATTCTTTGGCATTGCCTTTCTTTGCAACTGGAATGAAAACTTACCTTTTCCAGTCCTGTGGCCACTGAGTTTTCTGAATTTGATGGCATATTGAGACTAGCACTTTCACAGCATCAGTTTTTTTAGGATTTGAAATAGCTCAGCTGGAATTCCACTACTTCCACTAACTTTGCTTGTAGTGAGTGATACTTCCTAAGGCCCACTTGACTTCACATTCCAGGATGTCTGGCTCTAGATGAGTGATCACACCATTGTGGTTATTTGGGTCATTATGATCTTTCTTTGTGTAGTTCTTCTGTGTATTCTTGCCACCTCTTCTTACTATCTTCTGCTTCTGATAGGTCCATACCATTTCTGTCCTTTATTGTGCCCATCTTTGCACAAAATGTTCCCTTGGTATCTCTAATTTTGTTGAAGTGATTTCTGATTTCTTTACTGTAGCTTTTATCTGAGCTTTTAATATTTTAGTATATATATCATGACTGCTGTGAACATGCTGCACTGTCATATATGCCAACGAATTTGGAAAACGCAGCAGTGGCCACAGGATTGGAAAATGTCTTCATTCCAGTCCCCAAAAAAGGCAATGCCAAAGATTGCTCAGACTACCACAGAATTGAACTCATCTCACATGCTAGTAAAGTAATGCTCAAAATTCTTCAAGCCAGGCTTCAGCAATACATGAATCTTGAAATTCCAGATGTTCAAGCTGGTTTTAGAAAAGACAGAGGAACCAGAGATAAAATTGCCAACATCTGTTGGATCATCTAAAAAGCAAGAGAGTTCCAGAAAAACATCTATTTCTGTTTTATTGACTAGGCCAAAGCCTTTGACTGTGTGGATCACCACAGTGGAAAATTCTGAAAGAGATAAGAATACCAGACCATCTGATCTGCCTCTTGAGAAACCTATATGCAGGTCAGGAAGCAACAATTAGAACTGGACATAGAACAACAGACTGGTTCCAGATAGGAAATGGAGTACGTCAAGGCTGTATATTGTCACCCTGCTTATTTAACTTATATGCAGAGTACATCATGAGAAATGCTGGGCTGGATGAAGTACAGCTGGAATCAAGATTGCTGGGAAAAATATCAATAACCTCAGACATGCAGATAACACCTTATGGCAGAAGTGAAGAGGAACTAAAGAGTCTCTTGATGAAAGTGAAAGAGGAGAGTGAAAAAGCTGGCTTAAAACTCAACATTCAGAAAACTAAGATTATGGCATCCGGTCCCATCACTTCATGAGAAAGAGATGGGGAAACAATGGAAACAGTGGCTGACTTTATCTTTTTGGGCTCCAAAATCACTGCAGATGGTGATTGCAGCCATAAAATTAAATGACGCTTACTGCTTGGAAGGAAAGTTATGACCAACCTAGACAGCATATTAAAAAGCAGAGACGTTACTTTGCCAACAATGGTCTGTCTAGTCAAGGCTATGGTTTTACCAGTAGTCATGTATAGATGTGAGAGTTGGACTAAAAGAAAGCTGAGTGCCAAAGAATTGATGCTTTTGAACTGTGATGTTGGAAAAGACTCTTGAGAGTCTCTTGGACTGCAAGGAGATCCAAGCAGTCAGTCCATCTTAAAGGAAATCAGTCCAATTCATTGAAATGACTGATGTTGAAGCTGAAACTCCATTACTTTGTCCACCTGATGTGGAGAACTGACTCATTTGAAAAGACCCTGATGCTGGGAAAGATTGAAGGCAGGAGGAGAAGGGGACGACAGAGGATGAGATGGTTGGAAGGCATCACCTACTCAATGGACATGAGTTTGAGTAAACTCCAGAAGTTGGTGATGGACAGGGCGACCTGGTGTGCTGCAGTCTATGGAGTCTCAAAGAGTCAGACATGACTGAGCAACTGATCTGAACTGAGCTGAATACATCATGACCCCCTAAGAGTGAAATATAACTTGAAATGCATTTGAAACACTTTTCTCCCTGGTATATCTTGAAGAACCCGAGTCTCTAAAGCCATGCATTAGAGTATATACACCCAATTGAACATGGATAATTTTTCTTAAAATGTGACTTTCTATATTAGTTATTTAATTTTTTGCATGTTTCAAGATGTATACATTATCAATATTTTAAACAATTATTGCATTAAAAAGTAGGTTTTTCAAGTTTCAGATTTTCATCTTAGTTAACCTTCTTTCTGATTCACCAGAGCAATAAATAGTTTCCTATAGTGTCTTTCAATGTATGTGGTTTGTGTCATCCAGGTATTTTATCTGAGCTCATACAAGTACAGTAGGTACTTGTGTTAGGTAACTGATACAAATTCATGGGTTTTGTGTGTGTATGCCATCAATTTAAGTTCTAGGATATTTTAATTAGCTTTTATATAGGCTAAATCCTACCTGATGCCAAGATGAAGTTAGGAATTATTAGTCCTTTTGGGAACAAAAAGTATACCAAATTGCCTAGAAAATTATGCTAAATGGAAAAGCAGGAAGAAGCATAATATATTTCAGTACACATGACTACAATTAGTATTTATACAAAATCCCCAAAAAGAAAGGATTTAAGGCAATATGAGAAAATTTGGTCAGTCATGACATACACTGTTTGAAATATATAGCCTCTTTTTATTTCCCTCATGTACCATTGTATATTTAAATCAACACCATCTTGACCTTGGCCCTTATTATCTTATGCCTGACTGTTATAATAGCTGGCTAATAGGTTTCACTAATTATAACATCTCATCCAAATTAGTATTCTGGCTGCACTATTACTATCTCATAATCACACTTTATTAGTTCCTAATCATTTATTAAAATCATAAGATGCAACTGACAGGGCATTGTATTTGGAGCAAAAAAGTCATGTTTTTGAGAACCACTCATGATCTCTGCAAGCTTGAGCAGGTCATTTAACATCTGGAGGTGAAACTGTTTCCACCCATGAAGTTCATGCAATAATACGCTTGTTGCCTAATTCATAAATTAGCTGTGGATTTAAAATAGTATGTCTTTGTAAACTTTGAAACAGAACATACCTGGGAAGTACTGCTTTTGCTCTGCCAAGTCTGCATTCTTAGGCTGGCAGTCGATGACTTACCAGGTCACAAATACCTTTGCAGTGTATTAACCACTTTCTTGTCATAGGATATATGTTTTATGTTTGTGTGTGTTCCGTCATATCCAACTCTTTGTGGCCCCATGGACTGTAGCCTGCCAGGCTCCTCTGTCCATGGCATTTTTCAGGCCAGAATACTGTATACTTCACTTAAAGTAGAAAGCCATGTAAGACTTTCATACCTAAACATAAAGGTTTTAGTTCCTTTTCCTTTTCCTCCTGAATATCCTCCCATTTGTCAAAGTGGCATTGACACGTTATACCTCCATGAGGTCCTCTGTGTTAGTTTCTTAGGTCTGCTATAATAAATTATTTATATGAGGTGGCTTATTACAACAGAAACTTATCGCACAGTTGTGGGGCCAAAAGTCTGAAATCAACATATTAGTGAGGTCCCACTCCCTGTTTCAGGGAAGACTCTTTCCTTGTCTCTTTCAGATGACTCCTGGTGGTCCTTGGCTTGTGGCAGCAGCTCTCTGGTCTCTGCCTCCATCTTCAAGTGGGCTCCGTCTTTGTTTCTACGTCTTTTCTGTTTCTTATAAGGATATTTGTCACTTGCTTTAGAGCCCACCCTAAACCCAGAAGGATCTCACTGGAAAGCCCTTTAATTTAATTAGACTTCCCTGGTGGCTCAGACAGTAAAGCGTCTGCCTGCAATGTGGGAGACCCGGGTTCAGTCCCTGGATTGGGAAGATCTCCTGGAGAAGGAAATGGCAACCCACTCCAGTATTCTTGCCTGGAAAATCCCATGGATGGTGGAACCTGGTAGGCTACAGTCCATGGGGTTGCAAAGAGTCAGACACGACTGAGAGACCACACTTTCTTTCTTTAAATTTAACTACGTCTGCAAAGACCCCAATTCCAAATAAGGCTGCAGTTATGGGTCCTGGGTATCAGGACTTGGACTTTCATTGGAGGCTACTATTCACCTGTTGGGCTTCCCAGATGGCTCAGTGGTAAAGAATCTGCATGCCAGGCAGGTTTGATCCCTGGGTTGCGAAGATCCCCTGGAGAAGGAAATGGCAACCCACTCCAATATTCTTGCCTGGGAAATCCCATGGACAGAGGACCCTGGTGGGCTACAGTCCATGGGTTCACAAAGAGTTGGACACGACTGAGTGACTAAACAACATTCAATCCACTATACCTTCCTAGGCCATTTCAATCTGATTGATTGGTTTGGCTAGCCTTATATCTAAAGTTATACCTCATATAGAGCATTGACAATGCTAAAAGCACATTTTAGTTAGAAAAGCACATTAAGATGCTTAAGAGGAAGTTTTTAATAAAGCCAACTGTGGAATCTGTTGTCATAGAGAGTAGAACAAACTGAAGATGAAAACAGTATCTCTAATCTCCCAAAACAGATGCCATTGAGGGTTACGTGCAAGTTAACCTCCACGTGGGTGCTGACAATTTCCTCCAAGGGGGCTATCACCCTGTCTAAAACTCTATTGTCAGATCTTTCTGGTCACTTCCTTTTCCTATAGGGGTGTTATATTGTGTGTTCTGTAAGAAAAAACAACAAGAAAAATTCTTGGCCTTCATATGCGATCATTTTAATTTAAAAAAGAAAAAAGAAAGACAAACTTTTGTCTTAAAAAAAAAAAAAAGACAACCTTTTTGTTTCTTTTAAAATTCAATTTGCCAGACATGGTTATTTTCTGATTGTGGTGATTTCTACTTAGGAAAGGGAAGACATACCCACTGCACAGGAGGTATCCTTTCCAGATTTTTAATTTAAATATAGAAACTCATAACAATATATTTTATGATATAGAGTATTTTTCCCTTTAAATGTTGAACAGTTATCTCAGCACCACTATTTGACTAATATTCTCCCTTTCTTACTGATTTATAATTTCATATTTGTAATGCATTAAATTCTTAAGTACATGAGAATATATTTGTGTTTTGAGACTCATAATCTTTAATAATGTAAGAATTAATCTTTTTATGTCTTCCCTTGATCTTTAACTAACATTAAAGTATGATAATCAGCATTTAAAAAATCATTAAAAATTTTAATGTAATTAAAACATGAAAATTAAATAGTTAAATGGTACAAGGGTGAATTTTAAAATAAAGCGAAAATTCTATTCTCAACTCTTCAGTCTTTTTCTCCAAAAGCAGGCACCTTACATTAGTTTAGATTGTTTCTTTAGTACTTACTGCTATATTCATAATTAGTATAGTATGCTGCTATACAATGGATGAAGAATCAGCTCTTTTACACAATCCAAGGGCTTCCCTGGTTGCTTAGTGGTAAAGAATCTGCCTGCCAATGCAGGAGACGTGGGTTTGATTTCTGGGTCAGGAAGATCTTTTGGAGAAGGAAATGGCAATTCACTCCAGTATTCTTGACTGGGAAGTCCCATGGACAGAGGAGCCTGGGGTGGAGGCTACAGTCAATGGGGTCGCAAAGAGTCAAACATGACTTAGTGACTAAGCAACAACAACATATCCTAATTCCTGGTAGCTTCCCATCAACATGTTCTTTCTATTTTGTTATCTATCCTTTGGGTAATCAATAACAATTTTTAAGTCATTAATACTATACAGCTATTTTGTAGAGCCAAATAGCACACTATAATTACATTGGTTTCTTAAATAGCCTTTTGTTTTTTCTGGACTCTCCAATGATATTATTTTTTTCTTGCACTATTTGCCTTTACTTTATCTTGATTATTTTTACCATCACCTTTCCCTAGAAACTTTGGAGTTGCAGCATTTTTGTTATTTCCTTCCAGTGAATCTTATTTTCTGTCTTCTATCTTTCTATTCAAACTAAACTGAAGATGGCTGTCATCCTACATTTTTACTTCTCTATTAGTCTGGATTGGGTTTATATATCAAATACTAGGTGGAAGATAATTTTTCTATCACAATGTAGACAATTTTCCTTCTCTGTCTTTAGCTCCTTGTGTTTCTGATGCAATATCTTCTGTCAGGCTGATTCTCTTTCCATTGTATTCTGAAAATACAAAGCTATTTGCATTTTCTTCCCTCTGGATACTTTTAGCCTTAGCATTATGAAATTTCACAATGGATGCAGGAGTTCGGGCTTTCCAGGTGGCTCAGTGGAAAAAATCTGCTTGCCAATGCAGGAGACATGGGAGATGCAAGTTGGACCCCTGGGTGGGGAAGATCCCCTGGAGGGGAAAATGGCAACCCATTCTAGTATTCTTTCCTGGGAAGTCCCATGGATATGCTACAGTCCATGGGAGACACAGACTTGGACAAAACTGAAGGGGCTGAGTAGGCACATGCACATATAGGAGTTCACATTTTAAAACATGGCCCCCCAGTTCTTTGGCATTTTTCAAATTGAGAGATGGGGTCCACGAGTCCTCTTGAATTTGGATAGGCTTATGATAGCCTGAAAAACTGAAGTCTGCAGGTGGCTCAGATGGTAAAGAATCTGCCTGCAATGTCAGAGACCCAACTTCGATCCCCAGGTCAGGAAGATCCCATGGAGAGGGGCGTGGCAACCCACTCCAGTATTCTTGCCTAGAGAGTTCCATGTACAGAAGAGCTTGGCGGGCTCCATGCAGTCCATGAAGTAGCAAAAGAATCAGACATGACTAACACTTTCACTTTCAGGAATAACACTAAGTGACTTCTGAGACTTGGTTATGACTGATCTTTTTCTTTTGCCCTGGGACTCTTGAAATTCATCCTCCCCAGAAACTCCATCTTGGGATTTCTTCTGCCAGAACTTAGCTGCTTTGTTGTAAAAAGCCAAGACTATGTGGAGAAGTCATATGTAGGCAGTCTACTGATATTCTGAGCTGAGATCAGTTTGTAAGTCATTGCAACCTAAGTGACAGACACAGGATATAAGAAGCCTTCCAATGATTCCACACTCCAGTTGTTTGGGTCACTCCTGGCTACTCAAGTCTTCCCAACTGAGGCTCTGAATGCTGTGCAGTGGCCAAAGCCATCCCTCCTCTGTGCTGTGTCTCAATTCCTGACCCACAAATCACGAGCATAATAAAATGGCTCTAATTTTATGCCACTGACTTTTAGGTGGTTTGTTACACAGCAGTATATAGCTGAAGCACTAGGAATAGGTTTTTATCATCTGAAAGCTTCTCCATTCTCATGTCTGGTATTTTGGTTATTATTAAGAATATTTCCCATTAAGTGTTCAGCCTTCTTAACATTCTACAAGGCAGAGAGTCATCTTCCTTGATTTTATTTTCTTCATGAGCTTAACATTGCTCCAGTCTTTTTTATGAGCAATGCCATCTTCCAGAAATTCACTGAAACGTTTTCTCATTTGATGACCCCAGAGAACTTATTCTGTATTATTGAAGGTCCATGATTAATCAATTACTGTGGATCAGTGGTCTTTTCATTCCCTTACTAACATTTTAATGGACTCTCAGAAGAGAACAGACATAAATTATTGTGGCACGTAGAGTATCTTAGATCTTTTAAAGACTGCATAACAGCACTGTGTTGGTAATTATGGCAGAGGTCTAATTGGTTATCAATATCCATTCTCCGTTTTTTCCATATCAATAGAGTTTTTGCTGACATGTGGCCACTCAGCTGGAGCCTACATTTTGTAGCATCCCTTGCAGCCAAGTGTGACCATGTGACTAAATACTGACCAATGGGATACAAGTAGAAATGATGGGCCCTCTGGCTCTAATTCTTAAGAACATTGGTTGTGTTTTCCTCTGGCAAGTGTCTTGTTTTATGAGATGTGGCAAATGTTAGGAGCAGCTGACTTAAACCTCTATGTGGAATCTTTTTTAAAGATAATAAAACTGTCTGCCAACTTTGCCTAACTTAGTCCTATTACATGAGAGAAGAATAAGCTTCTGCCTTTAGAAAAAAAATTTTTTAAACATTTTGTTGTCTGTGTTGTGTAGAATGTGAGACTTTAGTTTCCTGACCAGGGATTGAACTCATGCCACCTGAATTGGAAGCGTGGAGTCTTAACCACCGGACCACCAAGGAAAGCCTCAATTTCTGTCTTTTGAAGTCATTAGTATTTGAAATCTGTTATAGCAGCTAAAAAAATAACTTACATCATATAAGTATAAAACTCTCCAACACACTGTCTTGTAACTAGAATTTAGTGACAAAATTTAAGATAATAATTGTAATAGCATTTATAGTATTGATACAGCTTCCCTAGAATCTCAGCAATAAATAACCCACCTGCCAATACAAGCGATGCAGGTTTGATCCCTGGGTAGGGATGATGCTGGGGAGAAGGAAATGGCAACCCACTCCAGTATTCTTGCTGGGAAATCCCATGGGTTTGAAGAGCTTGGTTGACTACAGTCTATGGAATTGCAAAGAGTTGGACACGACTTAGCATCTAAACAATAATAACATTAATAGTGTTGATGATAGCTAGCCCTTCTTTCACCTCACTCCAGTACTGTTGCCTGGAAAATCCCATGGATGGAGGAGCCTGGTGGGCTGCAGTCCGTGGGGTCGCTAAGAGTCGGACACGACTGAGCGACTTCACTTTCACTTCTCACTTTCATGCATTGGAGAAGGAAATGGCAACCCACTCCAGTGTTCTTGCCTGGAGAATCCCAAGGATGGGGAAGCCTGGTGGGCTGCCGTCTCTGGGGTTGCACAGAGTCGGACATGACTGAAGCGACTTAGCAGCACCAGCAGCAGCCCTTATTTAGAACTTACCATGAGTCAGCAATTTTCTAAGAGTTAAATGAATCAACTAACTTCATCCTCACAACCTTATGAAGTAACACTATAATTGTTCCTACTGAGAAGATTTAAAAATTGCAGAGCTGGTTAAAAAACTGTCTCAAGCCTGCATAGCTAGTGTGGAACAATTAGTTTCGATGGAGGCAATCTGACACCAGAGCCCAAACTGTCAATCACACTTATGTAGTGTTTATTCTTTCTGCAATGCTTTGTGGTATCTAGTTCTTTATAGATTGGAAATATATGCAATCAGGAGCCACTTACCACATGTTTCAGTCACATGTCAATTTGAAGCCATTTAATGATAAGAGAGGATTTAAGTGTAGGGAGGTACATGCCAACCATCTTAAAGAAATGCTAACAGAAGTTAAAGAATATAAATATACTTGACCTACCAAAATTACTCCTATGGAGAGTGAATTGAAAGTTTATACTATCAACTTTTCAAATGCCAGTTGTACTGAAATATAGCACAAAAGCAAAAAATATACATAATAATGGTAACAAAGTCAATTTTTCACAAAATGAACACATCCTTGTAATCTGTACACAAACCAGAAATAGAGCCTCTGGGCTTGGTCAAGTCAGCTATGCAGGTTTTTGATTGCTAGATAGTGTTGCGTTTGGCAGCTTTAGTTCCAGTGAGTGTGGCCTTGGATCAATGAATTATGATTCCCATCCCCCCCAAAAAAATCATGACAGTGCTATGTCAAGGAGATTTGGCTCTGGCTAAGGATGTGACTCCTTGGAAGAAAGGTTATGACCAACCTAGATAGCATATTCAAAAGCAGAGACATTACTTTGCTGACTAAGGTCCATCTATTCAAGGCTATGGTTTTTCCAGTAGTCATGTATGGATGTGAGAGTTGGACTGTGAAGAAGGCTGAGCGCCGAAGAATTGATGCTTTTGAACTGTGGTGTTGAAGAAGACTCTTGAGAGTCCCTTGGACTGCAAGGAGATCCAACCAGTCCATCCTGAAGGAGATCAGCCCTGGGATTCCTTTGGAAGTAATGATGCTGAAGCTGAAACTCCAGTACTTTGGCCACCTCATGCGAAGAGTTGACTCATTGGAAAAGACTCTGATGCTGGGAGGGATTGGGGGCAGGAGGAGAAGGGGACAGCATAGGATGAGATGGCTGGATGGCATCACTGATTCAATGGATGTGAATCTAAGTGAGCTCCGGGAGTTGGTGATGGACAGGGAGGCCTGGCGTGCTGCGATTCATGGGGTCGCAAAGAGTTGGACACGACTGAGCAACTGAACTGAACTGAACTGAAGGATGTGACAGTTATTAAAAATTGAAGATTCAATTGAATTTGAATGAATGGCATCTACCAAGCCACGCTGAATTCTAGGGATTATGGATATATACAGATTTATACTGTTTTTCAAGCTTCAGTAATCGTTTCTCAGCTAATGACAAACTGTTGTCTCAGTTTCTTCAATGCAACAGATACCATCTGTAGCTGTCAGAATTCCAGATTTTATCACGACTGAGTTCTGTGTATGTTGATTAATGAGTTTACTTTTCTAGAAGGAAATTCTGAACATATTACCTTCTTAATTTCTCCTCTGCTTCTTAAGTAAACATACTGACTTCATCAGACTCAGAAAGATAATCATGTATCTCTATTCAGTTAATTTTCTTTAGCAGATCTTTCCATGTAGAAGTCTGAGATGTGTGACGAGGAGCTACTGATTAGAACCTTAGAAGATTTGCTTTTTTTTTTTCCCTTCAACTTTGGGGAGATATAATTGACATATAACATTGTGCAAGTTTAAAGTGTGTAAGCACTGATTTGACATATTTATGAAATTCAAAATGATTCCCATCCTGGTATTAGCTTCCGGGGGCTCACAGGTGGTACTAAGTGGTAAAGAACACACCTCCCGGTGCAGGAGACGTAAGAGATGTGGGTTTGATTCCTGGGTCAGGGAAATCCCCTTGAGAAGATATGGGAATCCACTCCAATATTCTTGCCTGGAGAATCCTATGGACAGGGGAGCGTGGCAGTCTACAGTCCATAGGGTTGCAAAGAACTGGACATGATGGAAGCAACAGCATGCACGCACACTAGCTACCAGGGAGAAGGGATTCCTAATTATGACTATGGCTTCTTGCTCAGGCTCTCTATGGCACTTCAGATATTTCAGAGCGTATAAGTAATTGCCAGGTCCTTACCAATGGCCTGACTAGGCCTGCCCAAGGCCTGACTAGGCATGGGAGGCTGGGAGAGGGTTGCAGATATGGTCCAGTCCCCAACTGTCATGGTTAAGAAATGGAAATAATTTTGTTTCTACTGGAGGTCCAGGAAAGTCAAATGGGGCCATGTGGGCCCAGTTATTAATTGAACCTAAGTTTTCATACCAGTTATTAATTGAACCTAAGTTTTCATACCAAGAATGCTGAGGTTGACATTTTTCAAAGACACCCAAAATAAAGTGTCCATTTTGACCAACAATTTAGTTGACATGTATTCAGTGTTTAGCACTTAGTAAACTTCTTTTCTTATGTTTGAGTCTTCAGCCCCATCTTTTTGTTTCAAGACTTGATTGGATACAACTAATTTGCCTAGAGCCAAATGCTTCCTGAATTTCTTTTGTATTCTTCCTTCTGGCCAAATCACAGCTGATAGATTATAAAGTGTTCTTGATTATGCTCCATGCATCTTTTCAGACTTTTGTCTTTACAATTCCAAAACTAAAGTCCACTTAAAGAGGCTGCCAGGAGTTCAATCCTGTGTTTTACTGTTATCAATTAGTTGGGCTTCAAGATACTGCCATCACTTTACTGTGTCATATGACTCTTGCTTTCAAAATGTATTTTAAAACTCATATGTGTGTATTGGGCTTCCCAGGTGACTCAGAGGTAAAGAATCCACCTGCCAATGCAGGAGATACAGGTTTGATCCCTGGGTCAGGAAAATCCCTTGGAGAAAAAAATGGCAAGCCACTCTAGTATTTTGGTCTGGGAAATTCCATGGACATAGTACAGTAGCCTGGCAGGCTATAGTCTATGGTGTCACAAAAGAACCGGTGTGACTTAGTGACTAAACAAGAACAACAACAGCTTACTTTTTTAAAGTAATTCATTAACTTATACCATTTTAGAATAGGCATAGTATGTACATATACCTATATCTGTTTATACATTATGTATGTATTTGTTTATATATTATGTATGTGTGTGTGAGTACATACTCATTCGCTCAGTTGCATCTTACTCTTCATGACCCCAAGGACTGCAGGAGGCCAGCATCCTCTGTCCATGGAATTTTCGAGGCAAGAATATTGGAGTGGCTTGCCATTTCCTCCTCCAGGGAATCTTGATGACCCAGGGATTGAATCCACATCTTCTGTGTTTCTTGCATTTGCACATGGATTCTTTATCACTGGGTCACCTGGGAAGCCATTTGTGTATATATATTAATTATATGTATATATATATATATATATATATATATATACATAATATATATATTATGGCAAGATACACAGAAGAACTGTACAAAAAAGATCTTCACAGCCCAGATGATCATGATGGTGTGATCACTCACCTAGAGCTAGACATCTTGGAACATGAAGTCAGGTGGGCCTTAGGAAGCATCACTACAAACAAAGCTAGTGGAGGTGATGGAATTCCAGTTGAGTTATTTCAAATTCTAAAAGATGATGCTGTGAAATTGCTGCACTCAATAGACCAGCAAATTTGGAAAACTCAGAAGCAACCACAGAACTGGAAAAGGTCAGTGTTTACTCCAATCCCAAAGAAAGGCAATGCCAAAGAATGCTCAAACTACTGCACAATTGTGCTCATCTCACACGCTAGTAAAGTAATGCTCAAAATTCTTCAAGCCAGGCTTCAGCAATAAGGGAACCATGAACTTCCAGATGTTCAAACTGGTTTTAGAAAAGGCAGAGGAACCAGAGATCAAATTGCCAAAGCAAGAGAGTTCCAGAAAATCATCTACTTCTGCTTTATTGACTATGCCAAAGCCTTTGACTATGGGGTCAAAACAAACTGTGGAAAATTCTTCAGGAGATGGGAATGCCAGACCACTTGACCTGCCTCTTGAGAAATCTGTATGCAAGTCAGGAAGCAACAGTTAGAACTGGACATGGAACAACAGACTGGCTTCAAATAGGAAAAGGAGTACGTCAAGGCTGTATATTGTCACCCTGCTTATTTAACTTCTATGCAGAGTACATCATGAGAAATGCTGGGCTGGAAGAAGCACAAGATGGAATCAAGATTGCTGGGAGAAATATCAATAACCTCAGATATGCAGAGGACACCAGCCTTATGGCAGAAAGTGAAGAAGAACTAAAAAGCCTTTTGATGAAATTGAAAGAGGAGAGAGAAAAAAGTTGGCTTAAAGCTCAACATTCAGAAAACTAAGATCATGGCATCTGGTCCCATCACTTCATGGCAAATAGATGGGGAAACAGTGGGAACAGTGGCAGGCTTTATTTTTTCGGCTCCAAAATCACTGAAGATGGTGATTGCAGCCATGAAATTAAAAGATGCTTACTCCTTGGAATGAAAGTTATGACCAACCTAGATAGCATATTCAAAAGCAGAGACATTACTTTGCCAACAAAGGTCTGTCTAGTCTAGGCTGTGGTTTTTTCAAGTGGTCATGTATGGATGTGAGAGTTGGACTGTGAAGAAGGCTGAGCACCGAAGAATTGATGCTTTTGAAGTGTGGTGTTGGAGAAGACTCTTGAGAGTCCCTTGGACTGCAAGGAGATCCAACCAGTCAGTCCTAAAGGAGATCAGTCCTGGGTGTTCATTGGAAGGACTGATGTTGAAGCTGAAGCTCCACTACTTTGGCCACGTGATGAGAAGAGCTGACTCATTTGAAAAGACCCTGATACTGGGAAAGATTGAGGGCAGGAGGAGAAGGGGATCACAGAAGTTGAGATGGTTGGAAGGCATCACTGACTCAGTGGAGATGAGTTTGGGTAAACCCCGAGAGTTGGTGATGGACAGGGAGGCCTGGTGTGCTACGATTCATGGGGTCGCAAAGAGTCGTACACGACTGAGTAACTGAACTGAACTGAATACAATTAAGAAAACATTTTTCTATTTTAAAACACTGAAGTTAGGACTTCAGAATTCAGTGTATTTTATCTCATCTTCATTCTGTTGTTGTCCATTCATCTCTAGGCAGAAATTGTGAGCCACTATTATTACTTTTTTTTTTTCATTTTTTTCTAGCTTCTTCATTTTGAGAAGACTTAAGTTAATGCTTCATTTTATAGTCTTCTTTATGTAGTTAATTCTGCTCTTTATTCAATGTGATAAAGATATAAATTCTACTACTCAATTTTTGGAATAATATTTTTCTATTTTGGGGAAACTTTTCACCACAACTTTTCATCACAAGAAAGCTCTTTATTCATCACATTTTGTCTTTTTATCTTACTTTTATCTTTTATTTTCTATTTAATTTTATTGAGGTCACAACATAAGCATTCTTTAAAACATTCTCTTTTCTACATTCACTTATTTGAAAACTGCTTTGCTCTATCTCTGAAGTGCAGTATTTTCTCTTCATCTATTGCAGACTTCTTTCATAGGCAGTAAAAATAATTTCATTTTGTGGAGATATTTCTGCCCAGTTTCCAAGACCAGCTGTGCTTCATCCACCTATTTATAGCGATTTCACAATAAACTTTCTGCCCTGAGTTTAGGCAATAACTACCATATATAACTTTTCATATCTCAAATTTCATTTATATAAAAAGCAAACTTCATGAAATGTTGAATAAGGCTTTGTTTTCCTCTTTCCTGTTTTCCTGAGTTTTGTGACTGTTTCTGTTTTCCGGATGGACGTGCTTACTTCAACAACGCCACCCTGGGTTGGCATATAATGTGATGTATTTCTGTCATTTGGGTAAAGCTTATACAGGTTTGGAAAGCAAATGATTAATCTCATCTCTTTCCCTCACAACAGCATTTAGAGCCAATTTCAGGAAATAAACGCAGGTTGCCAACAGATGGTGATTCAAACAAAAATATCAGCTTGGTTACTTATCAGTCAAATTAAAAAATGCAGCCTGCATCTGGACTCTAACATTTTCCTTCTCCTCTGCCCAAATAATGCTTCTGTTGTTTTTGCAGGTAAGGGTTGGACAACTGCAAGGTGCCACATTAGGGCAGGTGAATGACCACGTGGCACAGGAGAGGAAAATGTATTTTTTTTTTTTAATTTTTATTTTTACTTTATTTTGCTTTACAATACTGTATTGGTTTTGCCATGCATTGACATGAATCCGCCATGGGTGTACATGAGTTCCCAATCCTGAACCCCCCTCCCACCTCCTACCCCATATCATCTCTCTGGATCTTCCCTGTGCACCAGCCCCAAGCATTCTGTATCCTGTATTGAACATAGACTGGCGATTTGTTTCTTACATGATAGTATACATGATTCAATGCCATTCTCCCAAATCATCCCACCCTCTCCCTCTCCCACAGAGTCCAAAAGTCCGTTCTATACATCTGTGTCTCTTTTGCTGTCTCGCATACAGGGTTATCAAACAGAGCTCAAAAAGAATTGCTTCTCTCCTGCACAGGTTTTCTCCCAGTCTCATCAATAAGATAATCAAAGAGAATGAATGGACCTGGAAGTCTTATTTCTATACCTATCTGTTCCAAGGAGTGAAAGTTTTATTATTTTTCAGGAACCAGTAGGATTGGAGATAACTACTCTTCCCCATTGCACAGTCATTCATTTTTAATTAGTAATGGAGATATTGAGTGACACTAACTTTTAGCAAGCAGTGTGTTTGTGTGTGTGTGTGATTATTTTAAGGTTGTGAGAGGATTATTTTTTCCTTCTAGCTCCAAAGCATAATTCCATCTTTCAGTTGTGGAGCTACACTTGTCTAAAATATGTAAACAAGGATCATGAAAATTATTGCCATATTTCAGCTGAATATATTGTATTTATTTTTAAAAGATTTTTTGATATGGACCATGATGTTTTTTTTTATTGAATTTGTTACAATATTGCTTCTGTTTTTTTTTTAAGCCACAATTCATGTGGAATATTACCAGGGATTAAACCTACAACCCCTGCACTGGAAGGGAAAATCTTAACCACGGGGCCGCCAGAGATTTACATTGAGGTGTTAAAAGAAAAAAGTAATAAACTACAAAATCTGAGTTGTGAAACACCATTGTATGTAACGTAGCTATTTTTTCCTCTTCTCACCTCCTTTAATGTTTAAACCCCTACTACACAAGTCATTGTCCATCCTCCTCAATGTTATTCACTCTCAAAAAGATAAATGTGGGCTACTTGTCTGTGAAAGTGAAAGTACTCAGTCGTATTCGACTCTTTGTGACCCCATGGACGGTAGCCTACCAGGCTCCTCCCTCCATGGGATTTTCCAGGCAAGAGTACTGGAGTGGGTTGCCATTTCCTTCTCCAGGGGATCTTCCCGACCCAAGGATCGAACCCGGGTCTCCCGCATTCCAGGTAGACGTTTTAACCTCTGGGCCACCACTTGTCTGTAGTTGCCTGCAATTACTTCCAACAGTATTGTCTGGGAGTAATTATAAAAGCTATTCAAATATTTGGATATAACTGTTATGTCTTCCTTGTTTTCAAAGCCTAAACTCAGCAGTCCAATTTCCTTTCATCTTTCTGCACATAATGTGCTTTCAAGCCCTCTGTCCTTGTGCACCACATTAATGTTCATTAATTTTCCTCTGAAAGTGTAATTCTAAGAACTCACTGTAGTGCTACAGCTGTTATCTGGCAAGAACATAGCATAATTTTGTACATTGTGATTTTACTAATAAAACCTGAGAGGATGAAATAGCAAAACTTTTAAAGACTACTTCTAGTCTTACTCTCTTTACATTATAAAATCTATCATGAAAGCCTAGTTAACTAAATAAAAATTTTCTTTTATTTTTTGCCATTGTATTATAAAAACTATAATGTTAATGATTATATTTAATAATAATTTCATTAAAAATTTCCCCATTAATCAAATATAATATAATTATATTAACATTAATATATTTTATAATTTTAAATGTTTAGAATACTTAACTTTGGGTCATATATACCTAATTTAATACAATAATTTATGAGAGTAACTGTTTATGGTATGCCTTATCTCATTTTCCAAAACCTTTAATATGAAATTTCAAGACTCATTTTTTATCTTTGGAGTTTAAGTATGTTTTATTAATATGATATTGATATTATTAATTAATATTAATAATAAAATCAATATTAATTTTATTCACCAAATTACAGACTTCACTGCTTCCCTGGAAGCTCAGCTGGTAAAGAATCTGCCTGCAATGCAGGACACCCAGCTTTGATTCTTGGTTTGGGAAGATTCCCTGGAGAAGGGTTAGGCTACCCACTCTAGTATTCTTGGGTTTCCCTGGTGGCTCAGATGGTAAAGCATCCACCTGCAATGTGGGAGACCTGGGTTCGATCCCTGGGTTGGGAAGGCCCCTGCACTATTCTTGGCTGGAGAATCCTCATGGACAGAGGAGCCTGGCAGGCTACAGTCCATGGGCTTGCAAAGAGCTGGACACGACTGAATGACTAAGGACAGAACACATAGACTTCACTCTTTGTTGTAGGAGCATTTACGTTACTTATGAGTAAATGACAACAGCAGATTATGTTTTACTGTTTATAAAACATGTTTCATTCTCATCATCCCAAACTGTCCTCTTAAAATAATAATTTTGTTTTCATAATAGAGACAGGCAGACAGTTGCTAGTAAGTGTCTAAGTTAGGAAGACTCTGGCCCCCGCTCATTCAATCCACATCCTATAGTTTTCCTTCTGCCACTGGGACCCCTTGGACTGTGGATTTGAATTTGTCAATCCATTCATAATGTCTCTGTGGGACATCCATGGTGTTAGCTGTGGGTCATGGGGCGCTGGTTCTTCCTGTGTTACAGTGGGTTCCAAGTCCTGGGTCATAGACAAAGTGCTTTTTGGACTAGCTGGCCTGGTTTGGCTGTGTGGGCTCTGTAACAGCATTTTGCAAACTAGCTAAGTTTCAAAGACCGGTTTTTAGTTAATGGTTGCTTTTAGTACATTAGGACTTCCCCAGTGGCTCAGATGGTAAAGCGTCTGTCTACAATATTGGGAGACCCAGGTTCGATCCCTGGGTCAGGAAGGTCCCCTGGAGAAGGAAATGGCAATCCACTCCAGTACTCTTGCCTGGAAAATCCCATGGACAGAGGAGCCTGGTAGGCTACAGTCCACGGGGTTGCAAAGAGTCGGACACGACTGAGCGACTACACGTTCACCTTAGTACATTAGCTGCAAGCACAGTTCTTAAGCATACAGCTTGTCTTTATTATCCATAAATTATCTCCTTAAATATTAAATGACCAAGGACCAAGCTTTTCTAAATTTTCAGAGGTGCCTGTTCATTTACTTTCTCTGTTTGCTCTGTGTAAAGGAGTGAAGATTTTTTGTTTGTTTTCTATTAAATTGTCACAGCTGGTAAAGCAACTATAGTGTTCTCATCTTTTCACTTACTTAAATTGTTTCAGGTGGTGTACAATGGGCCTGCCAATTGTGGGCAGCTTAAGGAATCATCTTCATGTCTATTTTCTTCAAAACATTTACTCTTAGATGACAGGAAAGAGCATTGTGTTGAATGTATATATGTTATGTAAGTGATCAAAACTTTGTTAAAATGTGATGGTGCATACTAATTTTCAACTCCACTCAGTGAGATCCTGGATTTATTACGTTAGACTAAGTTTAAGTCTCAAGATTTTTAAACATCAAAGTATAGAAGCAAGCATGCTATTTTAAATTTTAGCATTCTTCATTAGCCAAGTTTTTAAAAAACTTTTTATTTTATATTGGAGTATAGCTGATTAACAATGTTGTGATAATTTCAGGTGTACAGCAAAGTGATTGAGTTGTACATGTATCTATTCTTTTTCAAATTCTTTTCCCATTTAGATTGCTACATAATATTGAGCAGCGTTCCCTGTTCATTAGCCAAGTTTTGGACCAGACTAATTCAGTTTACACTCAAGTAGGGCCTGGGAGAGAAAAGAGGGTTTTGCCGTTTTCTCTCACAAGGAACTTCCACTTTGCTGAAGGTAGAATAGTACCTAGGAAGGGATTTATGGCTCTCTTAAAGGCCCCTTGAAAAAAATGAAATTTCCACCCATTCCAATTCTTCTCTTCTCCTGGGCCTGAAATTTCACCAATTAAAGACTGATAGTCACAGAAATTAATTGAATACAATTGATTTATTCAGATTCTTCCACCTATTCCCCCAACCCCACATCCTGCTGTTTTATACCTAGCTGGGGTTATTTGGCTCTGAGAGAATAGAAATGTTATAGGAAAAGAAGAGGTACAATTTTAGAGTATAGCGTTAAGTATTAAAAAGAAGGGGGCTCACAGTGCTTTCAAGTTTTTGTTTTTGTTTTGGCAGACAAAATATAAATTTGTTAATATAGAAAAGAGAAAACTCACCGATTTAAGTTCTGTTCATCTCAGATCAATTATGACTGTTACTAGAGACAGAGGCATTATTTATTCATTTTTTGATTCCTTAGCAAGTCAAAAAGTAATACACTTTGCTAATGTTAAGTACATCCCACCTAAATAAAACCAACTTTTGTCCAGGTCCAATTCTACAAAATGGATTCTGCTTCTGCAATTCTGAATATTAAATGGAACATTAGCTGCAAATGTTAATTCATTCTTGCTGTTAAGATACTGTCTCTCTTTAATAATAGCTGATGAACTTCATTTTATACAGGAATCTTATAATGAAATTAATAGTAGAAAATGACCAATATACCGTACGTCGAGACAAATGTTGTTTGAAGCGAGATATCTAGAATAGTAAAATTCATAGAGTCAGAAAGTACATTTGCAGAGGCCAGGGGCTAGGATGAGAAAGTGGGGAGGGGAAACGGAGAGCTAATATTTAATGGGGACAGAGTTTCAGTTTAGAAAGGTGAAACATTTGGGAGATGGTGAGATTTGCACAACAATGTGAACATACTTACTGCCACCAAGCTATACAGTTAAACATGGTAAAAATAGTATGCTGTGACTTTTACCACAGTGAAACACATTAAAAAAATATTAGCGAATGAGTGAATCAAACCTTTATCAACTCTAGTTATACTGGAGCCTATACGTGTACATTCAGAAAACGAAGATCATGGCATCTGATCCCATCACTTCATGGGAAATAGATGGGGAAACAGTGGAAACAGTGTCAGACTTTATTTTGGGGGGCTCCAAAATCACTGCAGATGGTGATTGCAGCCAGGAAATTAAAAGACACTTACTCCTTGGAAGAAAAATTATGACCAACCTAGATAGCATATTCAAAAGCAGAGACATTACTTTGCTGACTAAGGTCCATCTAGTCAAGGCTATGGTTTTTTCCTGTGGTCATGTATGGATGTGAGAGTTGGACTCCAAAGAAAGCTGAGTGCCAAAGAATTGATGCATTTGAACTGTGGTGTTGGAGAAGACTCTTGAGAGTCCCTTGGACTGCAAGGAGATCCAACCAGTCCATTCTGAAGGAGATCAGCCCTGGGATTTCTTTGGAAGGAATGATGCTAAAGCTGAAACTCCAGTCCTTTGTCCACCTCATGCGAAGAGTTGACTCACTGGAAAAGACTCTGATGCTGGGAAGGATTGGGGACAGGAGGAGAAGGGGACGACCGAGGATGAGATGGCTGGATGACATCATGGACTCGATGGACGTGAGTCTGAGTGAACTCTGGGAGTTGGTGATGAACAGGGAGGCCTGGCGTGCTGCGATTCATGGGGTCACAGAGTCGGACACGACTGAGTGACTGAACTGAACTGAATTGTATGTGTACCCAAACCAACAAATGAAAATGAAACTGTGATATGGTATGATTCTGGAATTAATTGTAAAACACTGCAATTGGACTTCCTTCCATCAGGCTCTCTCACCCACGGCTGATCTTATGTCCATCTTCAAGTGAAACAGAACAGGACACTGTGGTCCTTGCCCTCCCATGTGCTCTGCCTGCTTTTTGTCTGTGGAAAAACTTTGGTTAAAAGAGTAAGTTTAATAAGACAAGTGAGAAAATTCAGAAACAAAGAAAAGCAGTCAAACAGGATGAAATAATAATAATCTAGTCAGTAAGCCAAGTCAAAGATATTAATTCCTTCTCAAAGTCTATAGATATTAATAATATTCTGAGCCATATCTTGTGAGCTGTCTTACAGATACTGAAACCCTCATCAGGTGGAAGAAATTCATTACATGTGACCAGAAAGTGAAGAACTGAAGAGCATCTTGATGAAAGTGAAGGAGAGTGAAAAAGTTGGCTTAAAGCTCAACATTCAGAAAACGAAGATCACGGCATCTGGTCCCATCACTTCATGGCAAATAGATGGGGAAACAGTGGGAACAGTGGCAGGCTTTATTTTTTTGGGCTTCCAAATCACTGCAGATGGTGATTGCAGCCATGAAATTAAAAGACGCTTACTCCTTGGAAGGAAAGTTATGACCAACCTAGACAGCATATTAAAAAGCAGAGATGTTACTTTGTCAACAAAGGTCAGTCTAGTCAAGGATATGGTTTTTCCTGTGGTCATGTATGGATGTGAGAGTTGGACTCCAAAGAAAGCTGAGTGCCAAAGAATTGATGCTTTTGAACTGTGGTGTCGGAGAAGACTGTTAAGAGTCTCTAGGACTGTAAGGAGATTAAATCCTAAAGGAAATCAGTCCTGAATATTAATTGGAAGCCCTGATGCTGAAGCTGAAACTCCACTACTTTGGCCACCTGATGTGAAGAGCTGACTCCTTTGAAAAGACCCTGATGCTGGGAAAGATTGAAGGCTGGAGGAGAAGGGAATGGCAGAGGTGGACTGGGTGGACTCCAGGAGTTGGTGATGGACAGGGGGCCCGGTGTGTCGTGGTTCATGGGGTCACAAAGAGTTGGACACAACTGAGCAACTGAACTGAACTGAAGACTGTATCCATGACATAAGCTGCTACAATTCCAAGAACTGGCCTCAGAAGACTGGGAACAAAGGTACCTTGGACCTGAAGACAAACTGTACCTAAATCAATAGATGAAGTGACGTGAAAGTCACCAGTCGTGTCCGACTCTTTGGGACCCCATGGACTCATCTGTGGAATTCTCCAGGCCAGAATACTGGAGTGGATAGCCTTTCGCTTGTCCAGGAGATCTTCCCAACCCAGGTCTCCCACATTGCAGGTGGATTCTTTACCAGCTGAGCCACAAGGGAAACCCTCAATAGATGAAAGTGAAAGTGAAAGTTGCTCAGTCCTGTCCTACTCTTTGCAACCCCGTGTAGTCCATGGAATTCTCCAGGCCAGAACACTGGAGTGGGTAGCCTTTCCCTTCTCCAGGGGATCTTCCCAACCCAGGGATCGAACCCAGGTCTTCAGCATTGCAGGTGGATTCTTTATCAACTGAGCTATCAGGGAAGCCCCAAATCAGTCAAGATGACAGTGGTCAAATCACCACATGACCAATGTCAAGATGACTGGCAGAGCTTACTGTACTGTTTCTGCATGGAGCCACCTCTCTCTATATATAAAATTTCTTGCCCATTGATTGTCAGCGTTGGGGAGTCGGCCTTGGATGGGGGGTGGAATCCACCCCTTGACGTTGCTGTTGGTATCCAAAATAAAGGAAACTTTCCTTTCCACCAGCCTTGCCTCTAGATTGGCTTTTGAGCAATGAGCAGCCTTACTTCGATCACTTTCCCTTACACAAATCAATTCACCTCAAGTTTCAATGTCAAGGCATTGATGAGAATGAAGAGGAAGGGATTATATCACCTTTCTTGCAATTAAAGTTACTGAAATCTTTCTTCGTATTGCTTCTTCCTTCTCCGAGTTTCCATTTCCTTCGGCGATTTCCATTTGATTTCTTCTCTTTTGCCAGTGTCTTTTCCCTTTCAGCTCCTACTTTCCATTCTTGTCCTCTGCTTCCTCTTTGCATTTCTCTTCAGCCTTGTTTGTCCAACCTTTTTTCTTCCCTTCTGGGCTCTTTCCTCTACAACATGTCCTATTACCCATGTTGATACAGGTAAGTTAATTTATAATTCTCTTTCCCAAAATTTTACCTGCATGACTCACCCACCTCAGAAAAGGAGCAATTGCTCAGAAGTACCCACTTTTAGAAGTCCAGCTGAAGGTGGTGGATGGCTGTTGCATAACCCTCCTTCATTTGAACTTTGGCAGACCCAGAGCCAGGTGGGTCTGAGAAAAATATCTACCATCCTTCCTTTCAAGGACCTTGTGGTAGAATTTAAGTGATTCAAATTTTATTCAGGTAAAAATTAGAATACTTTTGCTCTAATAGTGGGTCAAAGACCTAGGCAAAGTAACTTTTTATAGGTTGATTGGGTTACTTTCTTAGAAGAAGTGGCATTTAATTGAATCATGATGTAAATGGTGTTTTAGTCACTCAGTTGTGTCTGATGTGACCCCATGGACCGCAGCCCACCAGGCTCCTATGCCCACGGGGATTCTCCAGGCAAGAATACTGGAGTGGGTTGCCATGCCCTCCTCCAGGGGATCTTCCTGACCCAGGGATGGAACCCAGGTCTCCCACATTACAGGCAGATTGTCATCTGAGCCGTGGGTATCTCAAAGGGTGAGATGGTTTTAGTGAAGGAGCCGTTCCAATAAACAGAGTCAATAGGAACTAAAATTTTAGAGTAGGAATCAGCAATGCACACTTGGAAATGGTGTTAATTCTAGTTGCCTGGTGCACACAAATGAAGAGCAAGAGCCTGTGGAGGAGCTTAGTGGTTACTAAGAAGTTTGAACTACTTAGTAACGGGAAGCCAATGATAGCTGTGGAATACAACAAAATGGTGCTGAACTTTGTGAAGACACACTTAAAGAATTGAAAAATGGGTAGGAAGAAGGAAGAGTTTGGAAGCAGAGGTATTAGAAGCCATTGTGATATTGCTGGAAAGACGCATGGCTTTTTAATCATTTCTGAACATAGTATAATGATATTTCCCCCCCAAGTGAAGAAGATTTTCTTTCCTTTTTCTTATAAACTGATTTAGAGCTCACTTATTTTGTTTTCCTATTTGAACAGATGTCATGGTTAGTTCATTAATACTTCCCTGAAGTTGGGATTTCTTTGGAAGGAATGATGCTAAAGCTGAAACTCCAGTACTTTGGCCACCTCATGCGAAGAGTTGACTCATTGGAAAAGACTCTGATGCTGGGAGGGATTGGGGGCAGGAGGAGAAGGGGACGACAGAGGATGAGATGGCTGGATGGCATCACGGACTCGATGGACGTGAGTCTGAGTGAACTCCAGGATATGGTGATGGACAGGGAGGCCTGGCGTGCTGCGATTCATGAGGTCGCAAAGAGTTGGACACGACTGAGTGACTGAACTGAATTGAACTGAAATATTTTAATAAGAGTTATATATTTGGATTGAGTCAGAATAAAAGTACTTATTTAAATCATATTCATTTAATGTTGCTTTCAATTTTCAGATTCTTTTTGTCTTTCAATTTAATATTTGAAGTTTATTAATATAGTTACATGATTTTAAGGTGCCTGCTGCTGCTGCTGCTGCTAAGTTGCTTCAGTCATGTCCGACTCTGTGCGACCCCGTGGCCTGGATGCTGCTAAATACACATCATACAGTGGGCAGGGCAGCCTGCAACCAAGGAATGGGCTCCAAGTGTCAATATTACCAAGGCTGAAAAACCCTGGTCTAGAGGCTTGGTTAGACTTAGGCTATTCCTTTTACTTTCTTCCCCCACTCACGCCCTCCCCTCCCCTCCCCTTTCCCAGTCACATAGATGTCTGGGACATATAAAATATAAATATAACATATGTCTATGACATATTTTCCACATTTCCTGCCAGACCTGGAATCAGTCATTTCCCTGGGAAATTCTTTCCTTTTAATTCAAAATGGTGCTAAGAGCACACAATCTGAATGCTATTTGCCCTCATTGCTCCTGAGCTGTCATTGTAGACAATTTCAGTAGACAAAGCCAGGAAGTTTGTAATTTTTAGGGAGAAAAGCATGCACCGATTTTCCCCTCTGATATTTCTAATTTGAATTTATAGGATTTTTATCTTACTTCTTTGAATTTAAGCTTCTCCTGAATCTTAAGCTTAAAATCTTTGTTTTTTATTTGTGTTATCTGATAGCTTTAATAGTTTCAGAATAACAGAACAAATGTTATTACTAACAATGAGATTACTGAATATAAATTTAAAGATTTTTAAGCCATTTCTTTTCATTTTAGAATTATTTTACCTTCAGGGATGTGCAGTACAAACTCTGTATGTTAAAAATCACTTGAAATAATTCTTTGAGGGGTTACACCACCATCATGAGATTTAGTTAGATTCATTTGCTTCACATTGCTTTCAATTTTCAGGTTCCTTCTTTCTTTCTATTTAATTTTTGAAATTTATTAAGTTACATGATTACAAATTCAAATATATAAAAGGAGGTATATCCTATGCCCTGCATCCTGTTCTCCTTGTACTGGTAACTATTTTTACAAGTTTTTGATGTATTTTTCCACTGTTTTAAATATTGTAAGCAAATGTGGGTAAATATTTGCGTGTGTGTGTGTATGTTAGTCGCTCAGTCATGTCTGACTCTTTGCAACCCCATGGACTGTAGCCCACCAGGTTCCTTTGTCCGTACGATTCTCCAGACAAGCATACTGGAATGGGTTGCCATTTCCTTCTCCAAAATAGTTGTATATGCCTCTTTCTTACCCAATATGTAGCATGAAGAAAATGTGTTGCACTGTGACATTATTGCTTAGAAATTCTAGATTAACTCCTGTGGGCACACAGGGATCTTCCCCCAATCACTTTAGTGTTGTTTGACTACAAAATTATATAGATGCAGCATAGTTTATTCAGTCTGTCTACTGTTGGTAAAAATGTGGGTTGTTTTCAACCATTTACCTTTAAAAATAGTGAGGCAATGAATAACTTGCCATTGAATCATAGAGACAGATACTTAAGAAGTATCTTAGTCAAAAAGCAAATGCATGTGAAATTTTCCTAGACAGTGCCAAATTGCCCTTTCTGGGAACTGTGCCATTTTTCTTTTCTGATGGTGACATCATGAGTCAATCACAGTATTAAACAAATACTTCTATGAAAGCTGCACAATGAAAGGCTACTCTCCTGTCCCTGACATACTTACTCATCAATTCAGTTCTACCTAGATACCTCTGTTACCCAATTTAATTTGGTTTTTCTGAGATAGTCCAGTATCTCTCTCTCTTTTTCTTTCTTTTTGGTGGCACACATGTGGGATCTTAGTTCCACACACTGCCAGGGAAGTCCCTTTTCTTTCTTTCTTTTTTGTGTGCAGCATCTCTTGCTATCTTTATCTCCTTTCTTTTCACTAAAACCCAACCTTGGGGAACACAACAATCCCGATATTCTAAGCCTTTCCAAGCCACTGTTTCCTGCAAAAAGGCACAACAAAATCATAAAACAAAATACAGAGTCATGTGATCTGACTCGAGCTTTTACCTTGATTTTTGTCCTAAGATATTGCTTTATTAGACTCTTGCTTATTCTATCACTTATTCTTATCATTTCACCCGTGCCTCTCAGACGGTACTTTGAACAACATAAGAGCCACATGACCCTGGATAAATTACTTTATTTCTCTTTTCCTCAGTGTCCTCAACTAAAATGTGGGCATAATAGTAGACGGTGATTCCTCATCAGGATTTTGCGAAGATTATGAGAAATAATGCATGCAAAACACTTAGAGGAGAGGTAGATACATTAAGTATTAAATAAATAGTAATTTTTGTTGTTATTCTTACCAACTCAATGGACACAATTTGGACAGGGGAGCCTGGTGTACTGCAGTCCATGGGATTGCAGAGAGTTGGACATGACTGAGCACCTGAAAAATAACAACTTATTGGTGCTAATTATAATGTTAATAATGGCCAGTCTGTCAGAATAGTCCTTTCTGGGTCTCTGAGAATTCTATAGATGTTCCAAGTGCAGTGGAAGGTATTGATGTCCAGAAGAAAGTATAATTTTTAGAGGCTACAAAATCCAGGTCTTAAACTTGACCAGTGGTCATAATTTTTTTTCTTTGTTACAATAAAATTTATTTAATGGCACCCATGATCATAATTTTAGTTTTTTTTTTTTTTAACTTCTCTCTACTTCTTTTCTTCTTTCCCAAGGAAATAGTGATATTAAGTGATATATCACTTCCTTGCATAAGGGAACAGTCTGCATTTTATGGGCTTTTAGAAGATGTTCACAAAGGGTTTTAAAATATTAATCCAATACTCAGACTCTTCATATAGAAATAGTTCTATTTTCTATCTATGCCATAAAAGAGTGCTCAGAAAAGAAAAGATGAAAACGGCCTATATCTAAGAAACATTTGGGCAACTTGCCTGGAACCAGTTAAAAATAAGTGTGGTTTTATTGGTGAGAAGATGTCTCAATTCTCTGTTAGACCTGGGAAGGCAGTTTGGTTTTCTAGGCTTAACATGAATACTTTGTTTCTCTGTAGTATCATTAATTCTATTACTGTTATTTCAAAGATAAAGCTTTTCATTGCTCTTGGCTGGACTCACTATTTACTCTGCTTTATAGAAAGGACAGTTTATTTAATTCTAATTTTTATTTCTATCATGGTTATTGTCATGGCATCCTTCATCGTGGCTTTTCCCATCTATTTTCATGACTCGTAGGCCTCCAGTCTGCCTCCCTCCATCTCAGTCTAAACCCAGATAGGTGAATTTACCTTCTGATGGCTCTTGGTGTTCTTAGGTATCAGCACAATTTGTCCCATCTCCTTTATCCACTCCCTCTGCAAATTCCTGAAAGTCTGTGACTATATCTTTTAATCTTTATATTTTCAACAGTGACTGGGAAAGTACTTTCTACATAAAGGATACTGAATAGATATTTGTTGACTGTCTGAATAAATACACTGAATAATAAGATCAAAACTTTAAAAAGTTCTTTTTCATGGTACTTTAGATACAATCTTTATTTATTCACTTCTGGTTTTGAAGTTATCTCCGAATTTCTGACTTTCAAACTTCAATTATATAGAGAACATAAAGCTTGATGTCAGGAAAATTCTTCCGTTTTGATGCAATGGTTGTGCGCTGACGAAGTATTCTATTGAGTTGTATATAAAATAATGAACAGAATCACAGCAATCGCTAAGAAGGATCTAGGGTCCACTGTTTTATGACATTTAGGAGCCCTGATGATATTTTAAATTCTTTCTTTATTTAGCATTCATTTTAAATTGGTTTGCTTCCCTGCTTGGGAAACTGAGGAAACAGATATTCTTGGACGAACTGTGCCAACAGGCATCTCTCATTTCTTACCTAAAGCCTGTGTTATGTTTTTCTCTGATGAAACTGAGGAATGGAAAAATACAGGAAGTAATGATAGCCAAAGGCCGCATTAGAGTGATTGTTCTCTTACAATTATTCTAGGACAATCTCTGCTCTGACAGATGGACTAGAACTCAGAAACAGTAGAGATAGATTAAAGGTGTTTCCCAGCTGGTGCAGTGGTGAAAGAATCCGCCTGCCAGTGCAGAAGATGCACATTCGATCCCTGGGTGGGAAGACCCCCTGGGGGAGGAAATGGCAACCCACTCCAGTATTCTTGCTTGGAGGTTTCCATGGACAGAGGGGCCTGGTGCGCTACTGGCGGGGGTCTCAGAGTCGGACATGACTCAGCACACAGAGCACACGTTTAACGAGAGTGGATGGGCTGCTGTTTGGGGTGCTAACAATTCCTGGTGCCTCTCTTTTGGCCCCCGTCCGCATTATCCCTGTGAAGATAATGGGACAGATACGGCGGGGCTGGGTCAAAGTTGGGAGGCAGACCAAGACTCAAGCTTCTCTGAGCAGCGCCTGTTACGCTGACGGCCTGCAGAGGGCAGCAAGCTTTAGGACATGGCTCCCAAGACAGTTCAAGGTTGACGCTGTTTGGCTGCTATAAGGATGCTACAATATTGATTTCATTCAGAACTTTTTTTCTTTTGCTTTATTAATTAGTCCATTAGTATCAATTAATTATTTAAAAATGCGTATAAAAATGCACCTTTTGTGCCAGATTCTGTGATTTGAATGTCTCAACGCCTAAAATTTACAATGCTTTCTCATCCTCATCTTTTACCTCCATTGACCCTTTGATCTGTAATTCCTTTGCTCTCTTCTCTTGGGTCTTTTCTATTCTCCTATAAGAATCAGCCACCTATGTCCAACTCCAGGAAACCTCCCAGAATTTCCACAGTCTTGTTTACTGCTTGTTTTTTTTCTCTCTCTCTCTTTATATATATATATATATATGAAAAGTGAAAGAGTTAGTTACTCAGTTGTGTCTGATTGTTTGCGACCCTATGGACTGTAGCCTGTCAAGCTCTTCTGTCTATGAGATTCTCCAGACAAGAACACTGAAGTGGTAAACCATTTCCTTCTCCAGGGGATCTTCCTGGGTCAAACCCGGGTCTCCTGCATTACAGAAGATTCTTTACCGTCTAAGCCACCAGGGAAGCCCCCCTCTCTCTCTGTGCTGCTGCTGCTGTTGCTGAGTTGCTTCAGTTGTGTCTGACTCTGTGTGACACCATGGACTGTAGCCTGCCAGGCTCCTCCGTCCATGGGATTCTCCAGGCAACAGTACTGGAGTGATTTGCCATGCCCTCCTCCATAGGATCTTCCCAACCCAGGTCCTGAACCTGGGTCTCCTGCATTGCAGGCAGATTCTTTACCACTGAGTCACCAGAGAAGTCCCTCTCTATATATATGGTTGGCCAAAAAGTTTGTTTGATTTTTGTAAAAATAAAAGACACGTTTTTCATTTTCACCAAGAACTTTTTTGAAAAATGTATTCACTAACTGAATGAATTCTGGGGTCAACCCAATATATATGTGTGTGTGTGTGTGTGTGTGTGTGTGTATCTGTAGCTTTCTCTCTTTCTAATTCTCCTTTTGAAATTTCTCAAGGTCTGTTTCCAACTCCTTTTCTGTTTTCCTTTAAATATCATTCAATAGTATGGCTTAAAATTTTGCCTCAAGGAGAATGAAGACTCATACAGTTTTTATACCACCTTATTACTTATATTATAGTGTGAAAATTTGGCAATACCATTAAATATTCTCCATAAATATAATTTGCAGTGGCTGTATAGTACTTACTAGAACCATTATAAAAAGTCCCTGCCAGAATTTAGTTCCAGGAAAAATGTCCATAAATGGATTTGGGGAAAGGCAGCATAATATAGTGAAAATTACTCTGGAAAGGGTATTGTAACAAAGTGACAGATGGAACATAGACATCCACCTCCTGCTCCTTCACCACATCCCTAGAAATAATACGGAAAAGATAATTTCTTTTTTTAAAATTATAACAATACTGGAAAAATATAAAAAAGATTGATATCAGAGGAGAAGAGGAATAAGGCATTTCACAGAGATGGAAAGAACCTGCCTTTGGTACAGGAAACCCGGATTTGATCCCTGGGTTGGGAAGATCCCCTGGAGAAGGGAATGGCAACCCACTCCAGTATTCTTGTCTGGAGAATTCCATGGACAGAGGAGCCTGGTGGGCTATGGTCCATGGGGTCACAGAGAGTTGGACACGACTGAGCCACTAACACTTTCACTACAGTTTAGAGATGGGAAGCAGAGATGCCTGGTCACATGCAGAACCATTGAAACCAGTGGGAGCAATTGTGGTAACCTGAGGCAATAGTGAGGAGGGTAGTTATCTAGGAGCAAGTGGGTGAGCAGGTATCTACCCTTTCTTCCTTGTGCCAAGCAGGGTACAGAAGAGGAACTCACCTCAAATTTGAAGCAGTGAGTAGAGAGCAAAAAGATAATGTCTCTTGATGGCTGGTGACAGTGCTGATGGAGAAATAGAGATTTCAGATATATTTTGGAGAATTTTGTATCTGTGGCAGATTGCATCTATGCTTCTGTGAATGCGTGTGTGCGTGCACATTAGTGTGTGAGGTGTACTAGTTTTCTCTTGATGTGTAACAATATCATTACAAACCCAGAGGTTCCAAATAGCATATATATTATCCCAGTTTCTGTGGGTCAGGATTCTGGGCACTGCTTCACTGAGATCTGTGTTTCAGCATCTCATCTGAGAGCTTCAGCCAGAGTGCCTACTGGGGCTGCAGCCTCATCTCCAGGCTCAAATGGAGAAAGATCCACTTCTGAGTTCATACCATTGTTGGTGGAATTCAATTCCTTATGGCTTATTGGACTGAGGTTTCCCTGGTGGCTCAGATGGTAAAGTGTCTGCCTGCAATGTGGGAGACCCGGGTTCGATTCCTGTGTTGGGAAGATCCCCTGGAGAAGGAAATGGCAACCCACTCCAGTACCCTTGCCTGGCCTGGTGGGCTACAGTCCATGGCGTTGCAGAGTCAGACACGACTGAGCAACTTCACTTTCACTTTATTGGACTGAGGGTCTCCGTTTCTTTGGTTGGCTGCTGGCTGGAGTTCCCTGCCATGTGGGTGTCTGTAACTTGGTACTTGTATTTATCAAATCCAGCAAGGGAGAGAGCCGCTCACCAAGACAGATGTGACAATGTCATGTAATATAATTACAGAACTGACATCCTCTCACTGTTGTTGTTAGAGACCGCATGGACTGCAGCACACCAGACTTCCATGTCCTTCAGCATCTCCCAGAATTTGCTCCAACTTATGTCCTCTGAATCAGTGATGTCATCCAACCATCTCAGCTTCTGTCTCCCCCTTCTCCTCTTGCCCTCAGTCTTTCCCAGCAAGAGGGTCTTTTCCAGTGAGTTGGCTCTTCACATCAGGTGGCCAAAGTATTGGAGCTTCAGCTTCAGTATCAGTCCTTCCAATGAATATTCAGGGTTGATTTCCTTTAGGACTGACTGGTTCATCTCCTTGCAGTCCAAGGGACTCTCAAGAGTCTTATCCAGCAACACAGTTTGAAAGCAGCAGTTCTTTGGCACTCAGGGTTCTTTATGGTCCAACTCTCACATCCATACATGACCCCTGGGAAAACTATAGCTTCGACTATACATAGCTTTATTGGCAAAATGATGTCTCTTCTTTTTAATACACTACCTAGATTTGTCATAGCTTTCTTCCAATTCATTATAAGCAAGTCACAGGTCCCACGCACTGAGAGTATTTCTCAAGGGTGTGAATACCAAGAGACATGGATCATGGGGGAGAGCTTAGGTCTGTTCATTATAGCAGGTAAGGTACAGAAAAGGAATCAGTTTTTTTTTTTCCTGAGAAATTGGTTCGTTTCAAGTCTCTAATAGATAAGGACTCAAAAATTCTTGATTTATGCTGCAAGAAAAACTGATAGTGTAACATTGGATATTTCACTTTCTTCCTTGGATCTCATTTTCTTTGTGTGTAAAATGAAGAGAGAGTTGGACCAATGTTTCCTCCAACTCTAACACTGAGGATATATATATATACACACACACATATACATACATACATATGGATACACATATATATCACACAGCACATAAACATATTGCATATATCTAACATACATATCATCAAAGCAGAAACTAATGCTTGATCGTTCTACCCTTCAAGCTATATTTTGTCATCACTTTTCTCTCCTTCCTTGATCATCATTTGTAAGTAAGTAAAGTTGTTCAGTCATGTCCAATTCTTTGCTACCCCATGGACAGTGTAGCCTACCAGGCTTCTCTGTCCATGGGATTTCCCAGGCAAGAGTACTGGAGTGGGTTGCCATTTCCTTCTCCAGCATCTGTAAAGGATAGTCAATGTTTATTCATTAAAAAAAAAATCACTGCTACAATTCTTAATCACTTGTGGTGCAGATTTTTATCTTTTACTGAAATTTTTCTCTCAAATGTCATCAGCAAACTCTTTTTGCCAAGTTCAGTGACGTGGTCCCAATCTCCATCCTCCTTGACTCTATCTTGAATTAAGTAATATCAGCTTTTCTGACTTTAAAAATCCCCACCTGTTGTGCCATCTGTTAGCTTAGTTATCTTGACTTCCCCACCACACTCCACCCCTCTGACTTCTGTTGGTCCTCATCCCCCTAAAACCCCCTGTGTCCCCAGTATTCTATTCTCACTCTTGTCCTATTCAGTGGGTTTATTTACCCACTGAATATTGCTTGAAGTGTTACTTTAAGAAAGATGAAACCTCGATCTTTGTATTACCCTCTTTCCTTTCAACAGAAGAATATTTTTTCCCAAATATTTATCTTTGAGTGACCCCTCAAAATTAAACTCCTTCTCTTGATATGCCTATGCCATTACTAGATACATCTTTTACCTAGGTACCAGAGGTAAGTCTTTGCTTTCCTTTCTTTCTTTCATAGATGACATTTTATTCATTGCTAAATAAATCCCATACATTCCTCCCCACCATGATGCCACTCAAATCTGCCTTCTTATTCCCAATTTTATTGCCACAAGCGTCACTCAGAGGTTCAGTATTTTTTTTAAATTGACAATTCTAACAGAATATTAATAGCTCTCTCTCCTCCACAGCTCTCTCCCACAATCCACTATTCACACTAAGCCAGTTCTAATCACACCATTTCCTCAATTAAATCCTTTAGTCGCAGTGCTTTATCTCTTCCCACACCTGCCCTGCATGTAAGGCCATCCCTTCTCTAACTCTGGTATGGCTATGCCAGAAACTGTGTCTTAACTTCCCTCTGTATGTTCATTCCTCCATCTAAATGGATCAGCTCTCCAGTCCCTAAACAAACATGTGCACTTCTGCGATGTCTTTGCTGATGCTGTTTCTTCATCCTGAATATCTTTTGATCTCCCCTTGTTTAAATCATACTCGTCTTTTGTTGCACCCTCCTACAACTCTCTCTCTCATTCATCTATTCATTCGTTGAAGAGATTAAGAGATATTTATTGAGTTTCAACTGCATATCAGTTAGGCACAAGCAAGACAGACAAGACACCTTCCACCAGGGGAGACAGACAATGAGAGGGGTGACCACAGTGGCTGGATCATCAGAAAGGAGGAAAAGTATGAAGTGAGTTGGAAACCAGGCCATGTCAGAAATTTGAGCTTTTACTTGTCTAAGAGCAATAGGAAGTCACTGATGGGTTTCTAAGTAAAGTAAAGCACAATTTATTTTGAAAAAAAATCACATTAGCTGATGTGGAGGGACAGTAAAAGCGGGAAAAGAGAAATCAGAGAGGATGCTATGGCAGTGGTGCTGGGTAAGAATTGTAGTGGGTTGACTAGATGACAGCAGTCAGAATGGAAAGACCAGGTGTGGGTTTGATAGGTATTTGGAGACAGCACTGATTGGATCTGATGGATAAAGGAATTACATGAAATACAAGATAAAGGAATTACATGAAAAAAGGAGTTAAGTTTTTGTTCTGAGCAATTAGATAGCAATATTATTTACTAAGGTGCAAAAGACTAGAGGAGGAATAGTTATATGGGAAAAAATTAGGAGCTCAAGTTTTAACATTTAAAAAAGTCATTCATATGCAAATAAATGTTCATGGCAGCATTAATCATAATAGCCCAATACTGGAAAAAAACTTAAGTGTCCCATCTTTTCTTATTGATCAGTTGCTCAGTTGAGTTGGATTCTTTGTGACCCCATGGATTGCAGCACACCAGGCTTCCTTGTCCTTCACTATCTCCCATAGTTTACTCAAATTCATGTCCATTGAGTCGATGATGCCATTCAACCATCTCATCTTTTGTCACCCTCTTCTCCTCCTGCCTTCAGTCTTTCTCAGTGTCATGGTCCTTTCCAGTGAGACGGCTCTTCACATCACTTGGCTGAAGTATTGAAGCTTCAGCTTCAGCATCAGTACTTCCAATGAATATTTAGGGTCTATTTCCTTTACGATTGACTGGTCTGAACTTGCAGTCCAAGGGACTCTCAAGAGTCTTCTCCAACAATACAGTTCAAAAGCATCAATTCTTCTGCACTCGGCTTTCTTTAGAGTCCAACTCTCACATCCAGACATGACTACTGGAAAAACCATAGCTTTGACTAGACAGATCTTTGTTGGCAAAGCAATGTCTCTGCTTTTTAATATGCTGTCTATCAGAGATGTATTAAAGCTATGACTAACAAAGACATTAAAGCTATGACCAACTTTACTTTTCTTTCAAGGGGCAAGTGCTTTTCAATTTCGTGGCTGCAGTCACCATCTGCAGTGATTTTGGAACCCAAGAAAATAAAGTCTGTCACTGCTTCCATTGTTTCCCCATCTATTTGCCATGAAGTGATGGGACCAGATGCCATGATCTTAGTTTTTTGAATGTTGAGTTTTAAGCCAGCTTTTTCACTATCCTGTTTCACCTTCATCCAGAGGCTCTTTAGTTCCTCATCACTTTCTGCCATTAGGGTAGTGTCATCTACATATCTAAGGTTATTGATATTTCTCTTGGCAATCTTGATTCCAGCTTGTGCTTCATCCAGTCTGGCATTTGGCATGATGTACTCTGCATATAAGTTAAATAAGCAGGATGACAATATACAGCCTTGACATACTCCTTCCCAATTTTGAAGCAGTCTGTTGTTCCATGTCCAGTTCTAACTGTTGCTTCTTGACCTGCATGCAGGTTTCTCAGGAGGCAGGTAGGGTGGTTTGGTATTCCCATCTCTTGAAGAATTTTCCACAGTTTGTTTTGTGCCACACAATCAAAGGCTATGGTATAGTCAATGAAGCAGAAGTGGGTGTTTTTTCTGGAATTATCTTGCTTTTTCTATGATCTAATGGATGTCAACAATTTGATCTCTGGTTCCCCTGAGGTTGCCATTAGCCCCACTACAGAGCTGCCTGGTGGGTGATCCACAAATTGGAGAACAATGATATCAAAGAAGTTCTCATGTTGCTGTGAAAGTTTTAGACCTCCCAGCAGACTTCTCAATGGGGATCTGGCAAAGGGACTGAGAATCCCCAGGGAATCTGACTTTGAATGTCAGTGGGATTTGATTATTGAACTTTCACAGGACTGGGGAAACAGAGACTCTTGGAGGGCACAAACAAAACCTTATGTGCACCAGGACCCAGGAGAAAGGAGCAGTGACCCCACAAGAGACTGAGCCAGACTTGTGTGTGTGTTTGGGAGTCTCCTGTGGAGGCGTGAGTTGACAGTGGCCTACTCTGCATTCAGCAGTACTGACAGCAGCAGTCCTGGGAGGCATGGTGTGCTGGCATAAGTCCTTTTAGAGGAGCCTTACCTCTGCTATGGGATTCCCTGGTGGCTCAGACGGTAAAGCATCTGCCCGCAGTGCGGAAGACCTGGCTTCAATCCCCGGGTCGGGAAGATCCCCTGGAGAAGGAAATGGCAACCCACTCCAGTACTCTTGCCTAGAAAATTCCATGGATGGAGGAGCCTGGTGGGCTGCAGTCCATGGGGTTGCAAAGAGTCGGATATGACTGAATGACTTCACTTACTTACTTACCCCTGCTATACTTTGACCTCAGGCCAAACTACAGGGAGGGAATACAGCCCCACCCATCAGCAGAAAATTGGATTAAAGACTTACTGAGCATGGCCTTGCCCACCAGAGAAAGACTCAATTCAGTTCAGTCACTCAGTTGTGTCTGACTCTTTGCGACCCCATGAATCGCAGCACACCAGGCCTCCTTGTCCATCACCAACTCCCAGAGTTCACTCAGACTCACGTCCATCAAGACAGTGATGCCATCCAGCCATCTCATCCTCTGTCGTCCCCTTCTCCTCCTGCCCCCAAATCCCTCCCAGCATCAGAGTCTTTCCCAATGAGTCAACTCTTCGCATGAGGTGGCCAAAGTACTGGAGTTTCAGCTTTAGCATCATTCCTTCCAAAGAAATCCCAGGGTTGATCTTCTTCAGAATGGACTGGTTGGATCTCCTTGCAGTCCAAGGGACTCTCAAGAGTCTTCTCCAACACCACACTTCAAAAGCATCAATTCTTTGGCGCTCAGCTTTCTTCACAGTCCAACTCTCGCATCCATACATGACTACTGGAAAAACCATAGCCTTGACTAGATGGACCTTAGTCAGCAAAGTAATGTCTCTGCTTTTGAATATGCTATCTAGGTTGATCATAGCTTTTCTTCCAAGGAGTAAGCGTCTTTTAATTTCATGGCTGCAATCACCATCTGCAGTGATTTTGGAGCCCCCCAAAATAAAGTTTGACACTGTTTCTACTGTTTCCCCATCTATTTCCCATGAAGGGATGGGACTGGATGCCATGATCTTCGTTTTCTGAATGTTGAGCTTTAAGCCAACTTTTTCACTCTCCTCTTTCACTTTCATCAAGAGGCTTTTTAGTTCCTCTTCACTTTCTGCCATAAGGGTGGTGTCATCTACATATCTGAGGTTATTGATATTTCTCCCAGCAATATTTATTCCAGCTTGTGTTTCCTCCAGTCCCAGCGTTTCTCATGATGTACTCTGCATATAAGTTAAATAAGCAGGGTAACAATATACGGCCTTGACATACTCCTTTTCCTATTTGGAACCAGTCTGTTGTTCCATGTCCAGTTCTAACTGTTGCTTCCTGACCTGCATACAGATTTCTCAAGAGGCAGGTCAGGTGGTCTGGTATTCCCATCTCAGAATTTTCCACAGTTTATTGTGATCCACACAGCCAAAGAGTTTGGCATAGTCAATAAAGCAGAAATAGATGTTTTTCTGGAACTCTCTTGCTTTTTCCATGATCCAGTGGATGTTGGCAATTTGATCTCTGGTTCCTCTGCCTTTTCTAAAACCAGCTTGAACATCAGGAAGTTCACGGTACATGTATTGCTGAAGCCTGGCTTGGAGAATTTTGAGCATTACTTTATTAGCATGTGAGATGAGTGCAATAGGAAGTTCACGGTACATGTATTGCTGAAGCCTGGCTTGGAGAATTTTGAGCATTACTTTACTAGCATGTGAGATGAGTGCAATTGTGCGGTAGTTTGAGCATTCTTTGGCATTGCCTTTCTTTGGGATTGGAATGAAAACTGACATTTTCCAGTCCTGTGTCCACTGCTGAGTTTTCCAAATTTGCTGGCATATTGAGTGTAGCACTTTCACAGCATCATCTTTCAGAATTTGAAATAGCTCAACTGGAATTCCATCAGTTTTTCCCAAAGTCAGTCCCTCCCAAGAGGAAGCTTGCACAAACCTCTTATCCTCCTCCAGCAGAGGGCAGACAGAATAAAAACCACAATCATAGAAAACTAACCAAAATGTTCACATGGATTAGAGCCTTGTCTAACTCAATGAAACTATGAGTCATGCCTTGTAGGGCCACCCAAGACCAACGTGTCATGGCAGAGAGTTCTGACAAAAGATGGTCCACTGGAGAAGGGAATGGAAACCAGTTCAGCATTCTTGCCTTGAGAACCCCATGAATAGCATGAAATATCTATCTACTGAGGAATTAAGAAGACTATGGTATATCCATTCAATGAAATGCTACTTGACAATAACAAAGAATTAAATACTGATTCATGCTACAATATAGATGAACCTTGAAGACATTATGCAGAGAGAAAAAGACCAAACCCAAACGCCTGTAAATAGTAGGCTTACATGTATTTGAAATGTCCAGTATAGGCAAATCATAGAGGCAGAAGTTAGATTAGTGGTTGTGAATGGAGAGTGACTTTTAATGATTATGGGGTTTCTTTCTGAGGTGATGAAGTTGTTCTGAATTAAATAGTGGTTATGGTTGACAATTCTGAGAATATAAAAATCACCGAGTTATATACTTTAAAAGGGTGAAACTTGTCATATGTGTATTGTCTCCTGCCGATGCAGAAGGCACAGGAGATGTGTGTTTGATCCCTGGGTTGGGAAGATCCCCTGGAGAAGAAAATGGCAACCTACCCCTATATTCTTGCCTGGAAAATCCCATGGACAGAAGAGCCTGGTGGGCTACAGTCCAAAAGGTCCCAAGGAGTTGCATGCAACTGAACACAAGTGCTTAGAAAAGTGCATAGTAAGTCCTCTTACTATGTTATCCATGTCCAGTATTTCATTAGAACCTAGCACTGAAAGAACCATGCATAAATATTTGTCATTACTAACATTTAAAATAAAAATATTGAATAACAATCAAATACTTGGCTGAGAATTTTCTCTGGGAAAGTCTAAAAGGAGAGACAGGAAGGTAAAAGAAACACGCCAAAGAGTTTTTTTTTTTTTTTTAATTCAATTGAGGGTAACTAATTCAGAGCCCCACCCAGGTGGATATTACCACCTGGTAAAAGATGCCTGCACACATCGCTATTACTTCCATTTCCATTCAGGTGTATCCTAAGAAAAGAATCAGAGCACAGGTGAACGGAAAAGACAAACTAAGGTTTTTTCCTTAATTATCTCTATCAGCCAGAGAGAAAGGAAATAGGCCACCTGTGACTGACACTGAACATGCTCGTCAGAGATAGCTCAGCTCGGGGCGATTTCACACAGCCAAGCAAAGACAGATTCTTTGCGATCTCATGAAAGACCAGGTCCGGAATTTATCAGGATGATTTATTTATCAGACTCACCTTACATACTCATTAGAAATATAGATTTTAAGGATCTTATGCTGGTAGTGGGAAAGGAGAGCTCTGGAAATCTGAATTTCAAACAAGTTCTTTAGGGTGTTCTGTCTGTTTACATTTGAGACACCAACTCCAGTCTGGTCGTTCAGACTAATTGAAATATCATTGCCACTTAGTGGCAGTAGATCCAAATTACAGGTTCAAATGTCACTGCTTAGTTTTGTTGTTCAGTTGCTAAGTTGTGCCCGACTCTTTGAGACCCCATGGGCTGCGGCATGCCAGGCTTCTGTGTCCTTCATGATCTCCCAGAGTTTGCTCAAACTCATGTCCACTGAATTGGTGATGCCACCCAACCATCTCATCCTCTGTCGTCCCCTTCTCCTCCTGCCCTCAATCTTTTTCACCATCAGTGTCTTTTCCATTGAGTCAGCTCTTTCTTTGCATCAGGTGGCTGAAGTATTGGAGCTTCAGCTTCAGCGTCAGTCCTTCCAATGAATATTCAGGGTTGATTTCCTTTAGGATTGACTTGTTTGATCTCCTTGCAGTCCAAGTGACTCTCGAGAGTCTTCTCCAGCAGCACAGTTCAAAAGCATCAATTCTTGGGCACTCAATCTTCTTTATGGTCCAGCTCTCACATCCGTACATGTCATTACATGGTAGAATCAGCAGTTAAAAATTTCAAGCAACCACAAAATTGTCAAAATTTAATGAGAGCAGTCACCTTTGTCATCTCCAACCCACAGACATATTTTCCAGTTTTCTGGGATTAGCTTATGTAGAACTTATACCATTTGGACTCTTGTGGATATAACCTCTATTTTTATTTATTCCTTTTGTTAAAAATTGAATTTGAAAATAGACTTTATCTTTTTGATTCTAACTATAAATTCTGATAACATACAGTCAGTTTTTAGAATTAAAAAAAATGTCCAAAATTAAGTAATATGATCTGTAGGAAATTCTTCTGTCAGGAAACCTGAGAGAAGAGGAATTTTAATAGAAAAAATGTCGAGAATGATTAGTTTTGCTCTTTGGGCTCTATAGTTGTCCATTAAGGGGAGAATATGCAAAAGGAGTTGGTATCCAGGATGTTTTCTTTATCTATTTTCAGAGAATCTAGATCTTATAAAAACCAATTCTTTTCTGAACATTTGAATTAGAATAGACTTAGCTTTGCTGATCTCAAATTCTTTCTGGTTTACTTTTGTCATGAGAAGTGGCCATACTTCTGCAAAGTGGGAGCAGAAGTGAGCTGCTGCATATTAAAATACAACTGGTATTACATAATAGATCATGGTATCAAAGCTTGTTTTACTAGGAGTGAATAAGAACCAAACATGGTATAACACGACTTTAAATTGGGCACCATTCCACTCAGCTCCAGTTTGGCACCTTCACAACAAGACAGCTTGGCAGTGTTCAACAAGATTTACAACCAAAGATTGTGTGTTCCCCATGAAAAGAAAATGTTAACAAGGATAATGCTCATAAATGAAATACATGAAAATTACAACTACTTTATCCATAGCTCTCCTATTATTTAGTGTTCTTTCAGCTTCTGTAAAAAGTCTTGTTCTGATGGATTTCTATAGCAATGTTTAAAAATTTGAGATGAAATTCACATATCATAAAGCAAGCCATTTAAATTGGGGGATAATTTTTTTCTAAGTTGTGTTGGTTTCTGCCATACATAAATCAGCCATAAGTATACATACTCCCTGTTGAACCTCCCTTTCCCTCATCCCTCCCCTTCTAAAGTGTTAGTGTTAGTCACTCAGTGGTGTCTGACTCTTTGTGACACCTTGGACTATAGTCTGCCAGGCTCCTCTGTCCATGGAATTCTCCAGGCAAGGATGCTGGAGTGGGTTGCTATTGCCTTCTCTAGGGGTTCTTCCCTACCCAGGGATTGGACCTGAGTCTCCTACATTGCAGGCTGATTCTTTACTGTCTGAGCCACTAGGGAATCCCATGTTGAGCTCCCCGTGTTATACAGCAACTTCCCTTCAGCTATCTGTTTTACATATGGTAATGTATATGTTTCAATGCTACAAAACATAAACACAAGATAAGCCATTTTTAAAGTGAATAATTCCGTGGTGATGCAATCACCACCTCTAGTTACAAATAATTTTCCTATTCCAGAAGAAACCCCATACCCATTAATATACCAATGTCTTTGAATGACATATGGAGATAATTTCAAGCTATGGAAGTGTTTACATTGTTCCCAAAGCTTTTTTCAGTTTAGTTATGACAGCTGGGAGGAGTTTATAATCAGAGAATTTAAACAGCCTCACAGGATGCTATCAGAACAGTTGTTAAACCATGGGACACTGATGAAAAGAATTCAATTGCATGTCAAGGAAGGCACTGACTTTGAAGATAAAACACATTCCTTTGTAAACAGAAAAGCCAACAAAAATATGGGCAAAGAGTCTGTGGGTTGCTTTATATGCATTTTATTAGCAATAATGGAATTATCTATGCAAATTTATGGCAAGATGTTTAGGCAAGCATGTCATGCCCACCAGCTTGAGGTATAAAAGGTCCTGTGCAGGACGAGAACTTCATTCCTTCTTGGGTAACTTGCTCTTCACATTCTATCCAAATCCTTCCCACTCCTGCCATAATGACTCGTTTCTTTTGCTGCGGAAGCTACTTCCCAGGCTATCCTTCCTATGGAACCAATTTCCACAGGACCTTCAGAGCCACCCCCCTGAACTGCGTTGTGCCCCTTGGCTCTCCCCTGAATTATGGTTATGGATGCAATGGCTACAGCTCCCTGGGCTACAGTTTTGGTGGAAGCAACTTTAGCAACCTGGGCTGCAGCTACGGAGGCAGCTTTTATAGGCCATGGGGCTCTGGCTCTGGCTTTGGCTACAGCACCTACTGATGGACCATGGCTTCAGATGACTACGGGACTCACCCTCAGTTCTCTGTGTGCAGAACAGCCTGAAAAACAATGACTGCCTTCCTGCCTCCAGAAACACTTGAGAGAGATACATCTTCCATGTTTTTGCAGTCTTCTTGATCTCCGACATTGCTGAACAAGTCACCCAGGTATCGGATGCTGAGCTGATACTTATCTACAGCCAAAGCAAGATTTTGTATTTCTCTAACATACTTGAATTTTACTAATGAGGAAGACAGTCTGTCTCTTATGATAGCTCTGCCAATGTATCATTAAGTTCTACATCAATATCAATGCATTACTATTACATGTGTGAGTAGGAAGGGGTTTTGCTGTTCATCACAATAAATCCAATTCATTCAGCAAAAACATTTTTGTTCTGGTTGTTTATTTTATTGTGCCTTTTGTTTGTTTTGCTCTCATCAACCAGTTTCAACCTGTGAGGGTGGGCTTCAATCACATTTTATTCTGACTTCAGACTGTATACCTGGATAGGGTGATGCCTAACAATTTTGTCCCTTTATGTTGAGATTTTCAATTTTTAAAAAAATTCTTTAAAAAGTCCTAAATTTAACCAAAATACAGATGGCCCTTGAACAGTGTGGGAGGTTAATCCATGTATAATTTATATTCAGCCGTTTGTATCTGAGATTTCTCTGCATCCATGGATTCAACCAACTGTGGAGTGTGTAGCATTGTAGTGCTTACTACTAAAAAAATTCTGCATATAAGTGGACTTTTGGAGTTCAAATCCACTTTATTCAAGTCAGTTGTATAGTCTGTACACTGAGATTATTAGTGTTTCTCTATGCTGATTATAAATAGGAACTTTTTTTTAGCTGTTTAATGTTAAAAGAAAATTCTTTCCTTCTTTCATTATTGACACAATTCCATTTAAGCTTCTTCCTCTTTTCCTGCTGTTTATGGAACTCATTATAGAGAGATTTAAACCCCATAAACTGTTGGAAAAATTTCCTTAAGTGGAATGAGTTATGAAACTGTTTTTAAGGCTTCCTAAGATTTGGTTAATAAAGGCAAGCCAGCAACTAAAATCACATAATACTTTTTTTTTCCTTTTTGATTGATGGGTTTTATTTTTCCCACCTTCTTCACTTCTGATTATATATGTAGGCATATTAAAAATGAAGTGTTTATTCTTTGGAATGATCAGTTCAGTTCAGTTCAGTTCATGATAGTTGCCATCAAAAGCACTTGAAATGATATGTGATCTGCACTTAGAAAATGCTTCCTGAGAAAACTCTGCTCTTTTTAAATTAAAGCTCATTCATTCATGCATAAAGTATTTATTGAACCCCTACCTGTCTCAGAAAAGATGCTCAATAATTTTTCATTGACTTGTTAAATCTCTGCTTTATGGGAGCAAAATATTGTATAGTCTGATACAAAGTTCACTTATGTATGTATGAAGTTACTGAGCTCTGGTCACTCTGTTTAAAACTGGGTGGCTGTACAAACCTGCCACCATCTCTGGACTGAGACACTCATTCAGTAGACACTCTCCAAGAAGCTACAACACCACACACTGTCCTAAAATGTGGGGGCAGAGATAAATAAAACATAATTCTGCCTCTCAAGAGTTAAATATATTTTTGTTGTTGTTCAATTGCTGAGACATGTCTGACTCTTTGCGACCCCATGCACTGCAGCGTGCCAGGCTCCTCTGTCCTTCACTATCTCCTGGAGATTGTTGAAATTCATGACCATTGAGTCTGTGATGCTATCTAACCAGCTCATCCTCTGCCACTCCCTTTTCTTTGCCCTCAATCTTTCCCATCATCAGGGTCTTTCCCAATGAGTCAGTTCTTCGCATCAGGTGGCCAAAGTATTGGAGTCTCAGCTTCAGCATCAGTCCTTCCAATGAATATTTAGGGCTGATATCCTTTAGAATTGACTGGTTGGTCTCCTTGCAGTCCAAGTGACTCTCAAGAGTCTTCTCCAACACACAGTTCAAAAGCAACAGTTCTTCAGTGCTTCAGCCTTCTTTATGGTCCAACTCTCATATCCATCCATGACTACTGAAAAAACTATAGCTTTGACTATGCAGACCTTTAATAGTCTCTTATTTTATGATAATTAATGTATTACATTAATAAATGATTATCCAAAGATTCATTTCCTTCCAAGGACCCAAAATAAGAGATAGCCGATAATAAGATATATATCCTTTGATTTTGGTTTATCCAACTTTCCTCATGATTAGATCTATACTTAGCATTTTTTGATACAAATGCCATAGAAGTAATGCTGAATCCTTTTCAGTGCATTGAATAGGGAGACACTTTATGTTGGTTCATGCAAATTTGGTTCTTTGGTTACTTTGATCCCTTGATGAAAGTAGTTTCCTATAAGTTTCTTCACTGAAAATTTGCTATTTTTCTTTTTGTAATTAATAGTTTGTGTTGAAACCTTGACACTATGCAAATATTCTATTCCTTATCAAGTTTCCATCCACTGTCTTAGGATCCATTCACAATTTTTAAATTTTATACATCCTTCTACATTTATTGTTTGGAAATCTATTGTAAGAAAGAATTTTCTCTTCTCCCCATTTATTTTTGTGTGCTTATTTATTGTTATCAAAAGCTATATCAGTGTGGGCTTGAGAATTCAATGTGTTACCATCCATTAATATTATTTTTTCATTAATAATATTAACTTTCACACTTTAATTGCCCCAGATTTGGAGAGTGGGAACATCATCATTCTGGCTCCTTTGTCCTTTAGAAATGGTTCCCATTGCTGTTTCCCCACTCCAGTACTCTTGCCTGGGAAATCCCATGGGCGGAGGAGCCTGGTAGGCTGCAGTCCATGGGGTCGCGAAGAATCGGACACAACTGAGCGACTTCACTTTCACTTTTCACTTTCATGCATTGGAGAAGGAAATGGCAACCCACTCCAGTGTTCTTGCCTGGAGAATCCCAGGGACGGGGGAGCCTGGTGGGCTGCCGTCTATGGGGTCACACAGAGTTGGACATGACTGAAGTGACTTAGCAGCAGCAGCTGTTTGATCAATGGTTTACCTTCTGACTCAATGAGATATTCCAGGGTCATCTTGAACTCTTCTGCTTCAATCATGGGAGCACTTTACCCTTTGGTAAAGACTGGTATTTAGAAAATATGATATAGGTGTTAAGTGTACTCACTGCTATGGTATCATCACTACATATGGTAATTTCTCTCCTCTCATATTAAACCAGTTGAGCCAACTCATTGGAAAAGACCCTGATGCTGGGAAAGATGTAGGGGAGGAGGAGAAGAGGAAGAAAAAGGATGAGACAGTTGGATGGCCTCATTGACTCAATGGGTATGAGTTTGAGCAAACTCTGGGAGATGGTGAAGGACAGGGAAGCCTGGCATGCTGCAGTCCATGGGGTCGCAGAGAGTCAGACACAACCTAATGGCTGAACAATGAACACTAACAAACGTTATAAGAATCATTGTTATGGTTGTTAATCATTCTTTCGGATTTAATAATGACACACTGACAAGCTGCACTGGAGTTCTGGGTTTGGGGGAAAGTCATTGACAGGCACAATTCACATTAGGGTGAGAGAAGGGTGGCTGACCTTTAGGCTGGATGAGGTCTCCAAATGCCAGGGTGTAAAGGTCTAGAAAGACAATATCAAAGAATGCTCAAACTACCGCACAATTGCACTCATCTCACATGCTAGTAAAGTAATGCTCAAAATTCTCCAAGCCAGGCTTCAGCAATACGTGAATTGTGAACTTCCTGAGGTTCAAGCTGGTTTTAGAAAAGGCAGAGGAACCAGAGATCAAATTGCCAACATCCACTGGATCATGGAAAAGGCAAGAGAGTTCCAGAAAAACATCTATTTCTGCTTTATTGACTATGCCAAAGCCTTTGACTGTGTGGATCACAATAAACTGTGGAAAATTCTGAGAGAGATGGGAATTCCAGACCACCTGACCTGCCTCTTGAGATGCAGGTCAGAAAGCAACAGTTAGAACTGGACATGGAACAACAGACTGGTTCCAAATAGGAAAAGGAGTAAGTCAAGGCTGTATATTGTCACCCTGCTTATTTAACTTATATGCAGAGTACATCATGAGAAATGCTGGACTGGAAGAAACACAAGCTGGAATCAAGATTTCTGGGAGAAATATCAATCACCTCAGATATGCAGATGACACTACCCTTATGGCAGAAATTGAAGAGGAACTAAAAAGCCTCTTGATGAAAGTGAAAGAGGAGAGTGAAAAAGTTGGCTTAAAGCTCAGCTTTCAGAAAATGAAGATCATGGCATCCGGTCCCATCACTTCATGGGAAATAGATGGGGAAACAGTGGAAACAGTGTCAGACTTTATTTTTTGGGGGCTCCAAAATCACTGCAGATGGTGACTGCAGCCATGAAATTAAAAGATGCTTACTCCTTGGAAGAAAAGTTATGACCAACCTAGATAGCATATTCAAAAGCAGAGACATTACTTTGCTGACTAAGGTCCATCTAGTCAAGGCTATGGTTTTCCCTGAGGTCATGTACGGATGTGAGAGTTGGACTGTGAAGAATGCTGAGAGCTGAAGAATTGATGCTTTTGAAGTGTGGTGTTGGAGAAGATTCTTGAGAGTCCCTTGGACTGCAAGGAGATCCAACCAGTCCATTCTGAAGGAGATCAGTCCTGGGATTTCTTTGGAAGCAATGATGCTAACGCTGAAACTCCAGTCCTTTGTCCACCTCATGCGAAGAGTTGACTCATTGGAAAAGACTCTGATGCTGGGAGGGATTGGGGGCAGGAGGAGAAGAGGACGACAGAGGATGAGATGGCTGGATGGCATCACTGACTCGATGGACGTGAGTCTGTGTGAACTCCGGGAGTTGGTGATGGACAGGGAGGCCTGGCATGCTGTGATTCATGGGTTTGCAAAGAGTTGGACATGACTGAGCAACTTAACTGAACTGAAAGGTCTAAAGTTTTGCTCTAAGTTGAAATGACAAGTTGCCCTAGTACTCCCTTGTTCTTCAATGAGATTTTCATTTAACTATTTTATCTTTGTTTCAGTCTCAAAGTTGCTTTTTTTTTTAAATATTCTGAGTTCCAGTTCTCCCTGTGAGTTTGAAGGGAAGGTCTGCTTAGTTTCACTTGTAGACTCCCCCTCTCATAGTCTCTGCCATGACTTTCTCCTTGTTTTTCGTTTCTTTTCCATCATCCAGAAATTTAGTTGTCTCTCTTCCACTGATATTGTCCCCACAATTCTCCTTCTCATTGTTGGCTTCCAACATTTGCTTTAATTTAATGGATTTTGGGGAAGGGGAGGGGAAGAAATCTGCTTCATCTGCCCACCTAAAAAATATAAAATCCTTAAAGAGGGGCAGGAAGGGATTAAGAACAACAAAAACTACCTGTCTTCTCTGCCCCCCCTTTAATTATATAATAGATACAACAATAGATAATTTCACTATTTATTTGCATACAAATTTTTTGAGATGGATTTCTTTATTATATTACTAAAGAGGACACCAGTGATGAAAATTTAGTGATTTGTTTGAGACTGCATCATTCATTTGTAAAGTAAAATGCCAAGCTATAGTAATGGGGACCTGACTCTAAATCCATCCCTCCACTATAAAACAAGTCATGTAGCATTTTAAAAATTATAGAACTCTTTCCCAGAAATATCCCTGCCTAATGCACTTCTTATACCATTAATAACTATATCGAGTATAGTTATTATATTAGATATATATTGGATTTACATTTTACAGAATATGTCCATAGAATTTTATTTAATTCTGACAATTATCTTGGGAGATGGGTATCATGAAAATATTGATGGAAATTAAGTAATTTTCCCAAGTGGGAAAATATTTATCAGCTGGGAGAGTTAAGCTTTGAGCCAAGGTATCAAACTGAGGTCTTCTGACTCCTTTCATGAACACTATTCTACCACTGATAACAAAGGCAAAACATTCATTATGTGTTTAGTGATTCGACCCTAATTGAGGTTATCAAGATCCTCCAGTATTTTCCTAAGCTTGTCAAATAAGTTTAATAAATATTATGCTTCATTCTTTATCTTGATAGCAAGTTCTTGGATTTTTCCCATCTCAGTATCTCTAAGAAATGGCGGCAGATCCTAACTCCCCATTTCTGCATCCATTCACACCCTTATCATTTCTTGCCTGGATTAAAACACCAGATGCCTGTCTGGTGTGCCAGGCAGAGTCTAGCTCTTCTTCTGCACTACAGATGAAATCGTCACTCAAAATGAAAATCTAATAACATGACTTTCTTCAAAGACTCTGGATATTTTGTGGTTACTTACAGATTTCAGGATAAAGATCAGTTAGTGGCACACAAGAACATCAGTTTCTGTAGTCTCATTTCCTACTTCATTATAACATGCTTCCCTCTCTCCTGCAATGGTACGTACTATAGTTCTTTGCTGTTTCTGCCCTAGTCTTCATCTAGCGAACTCCTACAGAGCCTTCAAAAGGACTTCCTCTACCCCAGGGGTCCTCCCTTGTTTCAGCTGAAAAGCTTCACCTCTGTTACAGTGCTCACACGGCTCTGCTCACCAACCGAGACCATCTGGAACACACTGTAATCAACAAAGTTGGGCTTATTAACTTACTGTGACAATGGAGATCATGCTACATGAGAAACTGTAGGATGTCTCAATAAAAGGGTGTAAGAGGGGTTGTTCTAGGATTTGCACTTGAGGGATTTGATATTGGAGATGATTAAAGGAGGTGGGTGGCTTCCCAGGTTGCTCAGTGGCAAAGAATTTGCCTGGCAATGCAGGAGACACAGGAGATGTGGGTTAGATCCTTGGGTTGAGAAGATCTCTTGGAGGGGGAAATGGCAACCCACTCCAGTATTCTTGCCTGGGAAATCTCATGGACAGAGGAGCCTGGTGGGCTATGATCTATGAGGTCACAAACAGTCAAAACGCAACTGAGCATGCGTGCATACACACAAAGGAGGCAGGAGTGTCTTCTGGATTGGGTACTATCTGCAACAAATTTTCACAAAGTTAGTGGTTGAAAAACAACACAAATTTACTCTTACAATTTTGGAGGTCAGGAGTTCCAAAATCAAGGTGTTGGTAGGACTGTATTTATTACGGAGGCTTTAGAGAACAGCCTATTTCCTTGCTTTTCCAGATTTAATAGGCTGTCCCAATTCCTTGGTGTCTTCTTCCTTTATCTTCAAAGGCAATAGCACAGTGATTCTGACTCTGACCTTCCTACTTTGCTCTTTCACTTTAAGGATCCTGTTGGTTATCGGGATGACCCAGATAATCCAGAGTAATCTCCCTACCTCTAGGCTGGTGGATTAGTAACCTCAATGCCCTCTTGTCATCTAATGTAACATATTCACAGGTTCTGGAAATTGGAATAGTGGCATCATTGGGGTACCATTATTCTACCTTCCACAAGAAACAGACCTAAATCTATGGTTGGGTATTGTAACAAAAGTTTTATTGAAGAAATGGAAAAATGCAGAAGCTGTCATTGGTAAAAGGGCAGCAGTCACTGTAAAAGATGTTTAGTCACTTTTTGGGGTTTGAATAGTGTTCTTGGTTTCATCTGTTCTTGGGTGTGACTACGGAGTGGTTTTGTTTTTGTCTCTCTCCATCTCTCATTGCCTGACCCTGTCTTATTTGATGCTCTTTCTGAAGACTGTGTATGGGGAGCAGAGAATGCTCTGGTTTACCATTAGTGTTTTCAGGGCTGCTGTTTATCTTTCTCACCATCATTAGTTGACAGGTTGGATTCCCTCATTGTAGCATGTATGTTGTAAGGTTTTTGAGAGAAAGCCCCATGCTTTACTCAATGCTGTATCGCCAGTGCTGTATCCCAGACACTTGATAAGTATTTGTTGAATTAATATAATTATTTAAAGCCTTAGAGAAAAAGCCCACTCCCTTTCCACTTAGAATATGGTCAGCAGACAACAGACATGGAAATCCTCCGGAAGCGCCTTCAAAATGCACAGTTGTGGGACTTCCTTGTCAGAATCATGCTCTGCACACAGACAAGATCTGCAGGTGATTTGTGTGCACGTAAAACGTAAGTATTGGGTGGGGGGACTTCCCTGATGGTTCAGTGATTAAGAATCCACCTGCATGTGGGGGATGGGAGTTCCATCCCTGGTTGGGGAACTAAGATCCCCCATGCCAAGGGGTGACTAAGCCTGAGAGCTGAAATATTGAGCCTGTGTTCTGCAACAAAAGATCCTGCATGATGCAGTGAAGAGCCTTGTGCCACAAGTAAGACCCAATGCATCCAGCATAAATAAGCAAATACATAAATACAAACACAAATAAATAAAAAAATTGATATAAAAAGATTTGAGTGTTGGTCAAGTCCGGTTAATTCTTTATCCCAAAAGAAAGAGAGAAGGGGACATTTCTCATTGTTGATTTTTTAAAGCGTTGATGAGACAAAATTAACATTTTCAGCAACAAGGAAAAGTTAAAAAATTATTTTCCTGTACTTTTGTTCTATTTTTTATTGCTATTTACAGAAAAACTAGTTCCCTTTTCTTTTTTTAATTTCTATTGAGGATAGAGAAATAGCTCTTAAAATTATAGCAGGGGAGCTTTCTACTAGATAAATGGAAATATTTCTTGTTTCTATGGCCTGCCAGGCAGAGACTGCTCAGAATGTTCTATGACTCCAGAGTATGTTGAGTATGGTTGTCTCTAAAAATACCCTGTTATTCCTTAGACACCAATTCCTTTTCAGTGACTTGCCTCTGAGGCTCCTGATATTATCTTTGACAATGATAATCGAGTTAGAGTGTCCCATTCTGTTTTCTTCACTTTCAATCACCCTCCTCTTTTAATAGCCTGCTTTACATATATGCCTCATTATTTCCATTCTGAAGCTTTTTTGTCCTATGCACTTGGTTGCCACCACAGAATTTTCAAGGCTTTCCTAATGAACAACCTTAAATGTTAAGAAAAATATTTGGGACAAAAGCCCTCATTTTTAAAATTTAAATTTATTTTTATGTTCGTTTTTGGTTAGCAAAGACTTTGAAGAAATGATGGTCTTGGTAGATTGAACTCATCATCCTTTGTAGTTTGGCTGTAATAGGAAACAGTTTTCAATATTCCAAAGGGTAATCAACAAGTAAATACGTTGAAATGTCTCCCTTCCACTCATTAGCAAGTCTGCCTTAGCACTGAGGTAGCACGGCAGACCATAATTTCTCATCCTTGATCCTTTTCACTAACTCAGCTTGCCGGTTGCTGCTACGGCTGAATTTTATATACATTTCCAGTTTCTGACTCTAATTCTCCCTTTATGTCGCAAGAAGTAGACCTCAGCTCCTCCGTTTTGCATCAACAGGAACAGAAGGTAGATGCTCAAAAAGGACCTTCAGATCCCACTAGAGACTAAAATCTTGCAGCAAAAAAGGTAATGTCCTCGGGAATTTCTTTTTCATGTTGAATCTGAAACACATGTGAGATGTTTATGGCCAAAGTCAGTAAGCCTTTTATGCATCTAAGCATTGTTGTGGTATCACATTATTTCTTAAGAAAACCACACAGGTTCTACATCAAATAGCAAACTTCCTTAATTAGTTGCTTGCTCTACCATTAGCCTAGTAGCCTCACAAATGTGGCTTAGCCCCAAGAGTGCTGAGATAGCAAGGTAGTGAAATTGTGTCTCAAGTTGGTCCCAGGACCTTGTCAGCAAGTTCTCATCCATTTCAGGTGACCGCTCTTGGAGTATGCTGCCTGGCAGTCACATTTGACTGCATGTGACCTTGACTTCAGACCAGCGTTTTTGACCTTGGCTCTGTTGACATTTGGGGCTGGATAGTTTTTTGTCATTGAGGGGAGAGGAGTGTTCTGTGCACTGTAGGATGTTTGGCAGCACCCCTGGCCTCTCTCATTAGATGGAAAGCAACAACCTACCAGTCACGACAAGTGAAACTGTCTCTAGATAGTTGCCAAATGTCCCCTGGGAAGCAAAGTTGTCCATGATAATAAGTTATATAAACTCTGCTTATTAATTCTGACTAAGAAGGTGTCAGGCTTCCTGGGTAGCTCAGCTGGTAAAGAATCTGCCTGCATGAAGGAGACCCTGGTATGATTCCTGGGTCAGGAGGTTCCCCTGGAGAAGGGATAGACTACCCACTCCAGTATTCTTAGGCTTCCCTGATGGCTCAGACAGTAAGGAATCTACCTGCAATTCAGGAGACTTGGGTTCAATCTCTGGAGGAGGGCATGGGAACCCACTCCAGTATTCTTGCCTGGAAACTACCCATGGACAAAGGAGCCTGGCAGGGTACAATCTGTAGGGTAGCAAAGAGTCGGACATGACTCAGTGACTAAGCACATAGCAGGACACAAGAAGGTTTCTCCTTTTCTTCCTTCACCATTTTAAGCTCATCCCATTTTAAGTTGTGTGTTTTCTTAACGAGGACACCTTTACAGATGGCTTACCAGTGAACAGTACAGGTTTCTCAAGGAGTGGCCAAAGCACTTTCTTCTTACTTTTTCACAGCACCACTTGGCTTATGTGGTCTTAGTTCTCTGATCAAGGATGAAAACTGGGCCACAGCAATGAAAGTGCTGAGTCCTAACCACTGGACAGTGAGGGTTCCCCAAAGCACTTTATGGGGATGATTTGGGCTGCTTATTCAAAATGCAGACTCCTCAGACCCAGCCCAGACCCAGGGAATCAGAATGTATAGGAAGAGAGCTCAGTAGTACGCATATTAAATAAGTATTCAAGGAGATTTTTGCAGTCTAAACTTTGAAACTACTGCAGTGGAATGTCTTGTAGAAATTTCAACATTTCTCTTCTGAGATTCTGTTGTTACATTCTGTGCTTTAAATTGACGGCAGCTGGGAGCTCCTGAGTGTTTCTTAGCAGGGGTGTGTAACACAGTGAGCAAAATTACTCTGTACAGTCGCATGGTTAATTGACCAAATCTGATGGGAGATGGTTGAATTGTAATCTTAGCTTCTCAGTGATTTTGATGTTAGGATCATACAGTGACTAAGGTGGTGAGTCTCAGGGAATCAACTTACCTCTTGTTACAGTAGAATGACTTGGGGCCCAGCAAGTGATTTGCCTAAATTCTTTCAGCAAGTGAGTGGCCCATTTAGATTTAGAATACAGTAAGTCCTCTTCATGCAAGTGAGTTTCTTTCTAGGAGTGCATTTATGAGTCCAATTTGCTCATACATACAACAAAGTTAGCCTAGATGCACAACTAACACAATTGGCTATTTAGTGTTGCTGTTGTTGTTTAGTCGCTCAATCGCGTCCAATTCTTTGTGACCCCATGGACTGTAGCTCCCCAGGCTCCTCCGTCCATAGAATTTCCCAGGTGAGAATATTGGAGTGGGCTGCCATTTCCTCCTCCCAGGGGTCCTCCCCACCCAGAGACTGAACCTGCGTCTCCTGCATCGGCAAGTGGGTTCTTTACCGCTGGACAGCTGGGAAGACCGTTCAAGGGTTCTACATAATACTGTACTGTAATACTTTTATAATACTTTTCACACAAATAATATATAAAAAACAAACACAACAGATAAAGCATTTTTAATCCTACAGTAAAGTACCTTGAAAGGTACAGTAGTACAGTGGAATGGCTGGCATTTCTTAGCAGTACCAACTACATCACTGCTGCTTTTACACTTGCTTCTGGACATCCAGGGCTTGAAATAAAGATATTGTACTACTGTACACTGTAAAGTACACAAAAGCACAAACACTTGTAGGAGATGCACATGATGATGTACACCAGGCGGGTGAACTAAGTTATGTGACTGGACATGGGAACAAAAGCTCACATCTTTGAAGACTGGTATGTAGAGAACTTACTATATTTGTTCATTCACTCATTAGCTCAAGTAATATTAATTAAAGCCTTACATTACGCCCCAGTAGTGAGCTAGGCACCGAGGAATCAAGCCTGATGGAAGACATCATATTTATTCTCCTAGAAGCAAGCACATTGGTGGAACAGGTGCCAATCACACAAACAGGAGGGGGATGGTGGCCCTTATGATACTATAAGTGGACTTTGTCTCCTCAGGGGCCACAGAAAGTCCTCCCAAGGGAAGTGATTGAACTAGTATCTAAAGGTCAATGGGAGTTGAGGACAAAAGGACAATTCCATGTAGAACAGCCAACAAGTGACCAGACACTACACATTTGAAGATCCAAGATAGTCAGTGATGTCTAAGCAGAGACAGTTACGGAGTTTTAGGTCAGTTTAAACATAAAACAATCTAAAATTCAATGGGATGATGTTGAAATGTTTTTTAACATGTGTGTGCTTGTATGTGTGTGTGTGTGTGTGTATGCGTGCATCATAACCAGATCTACATTTTTTAAACACTTAGGTGATGAGAAGCAGTTTGTAAGGAGGGAAACTATTGACTCAATGAGTTTTGCAGTCACTGTAGCAGTGTCAGTTCAGTTCACTTCCGTCGCTCATTCGTGTCTGACTCTTTGCGACTCCATGGAATGCAGCACGCCAGGCCTCCCTGTCCATCACCAACTCCTGGAGCTCACTCAAACTCATGTCCATTGAGTCGGTGATGCCATCCAACCATCTCATCCTCTTTCATCCCCTTCTCTTCCTGCCTTCAGTCTTTCCCAGAATCAGGGTAGCAGTGTAGGTATGTAAATTGGTACCTTGGATTAGGTAGTATGGCAGGATGAACAAGGAGCTCCCAAAGTTGTCCACTCTGAATCCCTACAACCTATGAATATGATACCTTCCATGGAGAAAGGGGCACAGCAGAAGTGATGATGAAGTTAAAAATCTTGATGTGGGGAGATTATCCTGGATTTTCCAGGTGGCTCAGCGTAGTCACAAGGGTCCTTCTAAGAGGGGAAGGCAGAAGGATCAGAGTGAGTAGCAGCAGATAGGATGACAGCAGCAAGAGCCTGGAGTGATGAAAGGAAGTGGCCACGGCCATGAATGAGGGCCGCCTCATTCTTGAAGCTGAAGAAGACCAGAAAACAGATTCTCCCCTCTAGAGTCTTTACAAGGAAATGGCCAAGTCAATACCTTATTTCAGACTTGTCACTGCTGGAATTGCATAACAATACATTTGTGTCTTTTTTAGTCACCAAGTTTGTGGTAGTCTGTAGCATTAAGAAACAGTCAGAAAAACAGTAGAGCAGTGAGGCAGAGATTGATAGAAATTAGTGCATTCAAGAGAGTGTTAGAAGGTAAAGTGACAGCACTCCATGACAGATGGCATTTGCAAGTTTGGGAGGGTGTCAAGCGTGACTCCTGGTGTCCATTCTTATGATTCAGATGGCATCATCTCATGGGTGTAAACCTTAATTTCATGTCAAAAACAAGATGCAGTTACTGAATGTGAGGCCCTCAGTTCAGTTCAGTTCAGTCGCTCAGTCGTGTCTGACTCTTTGTGACCCCATGAATCGCAGCACGCCAGGCCTCCCTGTCCATCACCAACTCCTGGAGTTCACTCAGACTCACGTCCATCGAGTCAGTGATGCCATCCAGCCATCTCATCCTCTGTCGTCCCCTTCTCCTCCTGCCCCCAATCCCTCCCAGCATCAGAGTCTTTTCTGGTGAGTCAACTCTCTGCGTGAGGTGGGCAAAGTACTGGAGTTTCAGCTTTAGCATCATTCCCTCCAAGGAACAGCCAGGACTGATTTCCTTCAGAATGGACTGGTTGGATCTCCTTGCAGTCCAAGGGACTCTCAAGAGTCTTCTCCAACACCACAGTTCAAAAGCATCAATTCTTCAGCGCTCAGCCTAGACAACAATAATTAAATTTTGTATGTTAGTTAGTAAATTACCTGAAAGGAAGTCATATTTTGAGACTGATAGTATCTGATTACCAGAAAGTAGTAACCCAAAGGCATTAGGAGGATTTTAAATCAAGAGTCTGGAGGATTTTAAATCAAGAGTCTAAGAGAGCCTCCACTGACCATTCTGGAAGCTTGACGATTTTATTTTTTTCTTGTAGCAATGATTAGATGTAGTATCTGCTGTCTATTTTATCATCTCTAATTGCCCCAAACATCTTACAGAGCTTTGCAATTAGAAGACATCAGCACAGAATTACAAGTGTGCCAGGGTGTTGCTGCTCCTTAGTCTCCAGCTGACCCGGGCAGGATCTGGGGTGTCAGAGCTCATGGGGTGGCCATCTCTTTGAGTGAGCCTTGTCAGATTATCCCACCATACCCTAGAGATGTCTAATGTACTCTGTGTGCTATTATGAGAAAAAGAGATCAAATTGCCAAAATTGGTTGAATCATAAAGAAAGCAAGGGGATTCCTGAAAAACATCTACTGCTTCATTGACTACACTAAAGCCTTTAGCTGTGTGGATCACAATAAACGGTGGAAAATTCTTCAAGAGATGGGACTATCAGGCCATCTTACCTGTCTCCTGAGAAACCTGTATGCAGGTCAAGAACTGTCAGAACTTTACATGGAACAATGTACTGGTTCAAAATTGGGAAAGAAGAATGACTAGGCTGTATATTGCCACCCTGCTTATTTAACTTATATGCAGAGTACATCGTGTGAAATGCTGGACTTGATGACTCACAAGCTGGACTCAAGATTGCAGGGAGAAATATCAACAATCTCACATATGCAGCTGACACCACCCTTATAGCAGAAAGATAAGAGGAGCTACTTAAAACTCAACATTCAGAAAACAAAGATCACAGCATTCAGTCCCATCACTTCATGGCAAATAGAAAGGGAAAAAGTGGAAGCAGTGACAGCCTTTATTTTCCTGGGCTCCAAAATCACTGCAGATGGTGACTGCAACCATGAAAGTAAAACACACTTGCTACTTGGAAGAAAAGCTATGACAAACCTAGACAGCATATTAAAAAGCAGAGATATCATTTTGTTGACAATATTCTGTATAGACAAAGCTATGGTTTTTATGTGTTCATGTATGGATGTAAGAGTTGGACTATAAAGAAAGCTGGGTGCCTGATGCTTTTGAACTGTGGTGTTGGAGAAGACTCTTGAGAGTCCCTTGGACAGCAAGGAGATCAAACAAGTCAATCTAAGGGAAATCAACTCTGAATATTCATTGGAAGGACTGATGCTGAAGCTCCAATACTTTGATCACCTGATGCAAAGAGCCGATTCATCGGAAAAGACCCTGATGTTGGGAAGGACTGAGGGCAGGAGGAGAAGGGGACAACAGAGGATGAGATGGTTAGGTAGCATGACTGACTTAATCAAGATTAATTTTATCAAACTCCAGGAGATAGTGAAGGGGAGAGGAGCCTGGCGTGAGGCAGTCCATGGGGTCTCAAAGAGTCAGACGTGACTTAGCAACTGAACGCTAACAACAACAATGAATAAAAAATTGACAAGCACTGAATGGCAACCCACTCCAGTGTTCTTGCTTGGGGAATCCCAGGGACAGAAGAGGCTGGTGGGCTGCCATCTATGGGGTCACACAGAGTCGGACACGACTGTAGTGACTTAGCAGCAGCAGCAGCCCTTTGTTATTTCTTCTCCCAGAGTCTTCCATGGATGTCCTGCAATTGAATTCCTAGTAGGGATATGATCCTGATAGATGGCTGTTAAATCACTTGTTATCATAAATCTCTCTAGCAGTTCTTTTAAAAAAAAAAAAAAACCTAAGCAAAGAAGGGTATTTATTGGTTCATATAACTGAAAAGTCCAGAGAATATACTAGCTTCAGGCATGGTTGGATCCAAGGCACAAACACTGTCATCAGGACTCAGGTCTCTCCATCATTTGGCTCCTCTTTCCTCTGTACTGACCTCTCTGACAGGCTCTTTTGATATGATGGGTCCTGTTGGTTTGAGTTTTTCATCCTACAGAGCTACGCAATCTCAGCTAAAAGATTCTGAGTCTGGATTAAGGATACAGCCTTCTCCCGAGCTGAAATTTCTTTGTCAGGTAAACAGGAAAGGAAAGTTCCTGCACCTGACCACCCATTAAGATCAGAAAATTGTATCCAGAGTAAATGCTATGGATTAACTCTGGAGTACGCAGGGTTAAAACTTATTTACAGAGCTTTGACATTAGACTGCTGTTCTTCCAGATTATGGCCTGGCTATTTATATGGCTGGCCCTGAAGAAGAAAGCTTACTTACTTGACTGTATACCTGACTCAGCCTTTCCTTTCCCTTTGACATGTTACTGAAAACTGACTGGCTGTCCTTGAGAAGACTACAGCTAACCCCAGCCTATCTTACACTTAGTTGCCCCATGGAGTTTTGAATAGAAGCAACCTGAACCTCATCCCACTCAGACTTTATGTCCCCTGGTCATAGTGGTAGTTTAGTCACTAAGTCTTGTCTGATTCTTTATGACCTCATGAACTATAACCCACCAGGCTCCTCTTCCCATGGAATTCTCCAGGAAAGAATATTGGAGCAGGTTGCCATTTCCTTCTCCAGGGGATCTTCCCGATCCAGGGACTGAACCTGTGTCTCCTGCACTGCAGGGAGATTCTTTACCATTGAGCCACGAGGGAAGCTCTAACAATTCTTAAATTCACTCCCTTACTAACACTGCCACCTAGTTAGTGAGATGACTTTTGTGTATTTCTTCTGTTTATCTATCCAATGACTATTCCTCCCCTTCCTTCTAGGTTGGCAGAGCCTGCTTTACACAATACAAGCAGAAAATTCCTGATGGGCACTTTTTAAGCTTCCCTTGTAGTTCAGCTCTGGGATATTATTTAATTCCAATATGGAAACTGGAATTTTCCTGTGGGAAATCTATGGGAAGACAAATGTGGAATGAATTCCTTCTTATTCCACAATGAAAAGGAGCTTTGAGGAAAGTCCTTCTTTTACTCCTTTGTTTCTGGATGGTGATGTGTATGAATATGAAGCATTGACCTTCTACAGTGATCTTGAAACCATGAGAAAACAGAGAATCACACACAGCTCTGAACTCTGATGTTGTCAAGTCCTGGAGTCATCTGCAAATTCCTTATGTTCTTGTTTCTTATTATTTGCAAAAAAAAAAAAAAAAAGAAAAAAGAAAAAGAAAAAAGCTTTTTATTTAAGTAACTTTCAACTGGTTGTTGTTCAGTTCAGTTCAGTTCAGTTGCTCAGTCATGTCTGACTCTTTGCGACCCCATGAATTGCAGCATGCCAGGCCTCCTTGTCCATCACCAACTCCCGGAGTTCACTCAGACTCACGTCCATCGAGTCCGTGATGCCATCCAGCCATCTCATCCTCTGTCGTCCCCTTCTCCTCCTGCCCCCAATCCCTCCCAGCATCAGAGTCTTTTCCAATGAGTCAACTCTTCGCATGAGGTGGCCAAAGTACTGGAGTTTCAGCTTTAGCATCATTCCCTCCAAAGAAATCCCAGGGCTGATCTCCTTCAGAATTGACTGGTTGGATCTCCTTGCAGTCCAAGGGACTCTCAAGAGTCTTCTCCAGCACCACAGTTCAAACGCATCAATTCTTCGGCTCTCAGGCTTCTTCACAGTCCAACTCTCACATCCATACATGACCACTGGAAAAACCATAGCCTTGACTAGATGGACCTTAGCAATAGCCAAAAACGTTCCTAATGGATACAATTTTAGACCTGGTCTTCCTTGGTGGCACAGCGGTAAGGACTCTGTCTGCCAGTGCAGGAGATGTGGGTTTGAACCCTAAGTGGGGAAGATTGCCTGGGGAATAAAATGGTGATGCCCTCCAGTATTCTTGCCTGGAGAATCCCATGGACAGAGGAACCTGGTGGGCTAAAGGTGGACTACAGTCCAGGGGGTCCCAAAAGAGTGAGACGTGACTTATCAGCTGAGCATGAGCATTTCATACCTCCAGAATCGTTTCTCAATTCTAGCTCATCCTCCACACTGTCAGAGCAGTGATCTCTCTAAAATGCAGAACAGATTAGTGAATGAGTGGCTCCCTTTGCTTTCATAGAATGCCTAGTCTCATATGTCCCCTGACTGTCTCGCCAGCTCCACACTCCATTAATCCTTCTGTTATAAGCAGTTTTATAGCCATTGAATTTTCTATGCCTCCTGGAAGACACTGTACTATTTAACACTTTTGAGATTTTACTTCAAACACTTCTTTCTGGAATATCCTCTAAATCTACCTCTTTCTAGCTGATACCATTTTCAAGTCCTAGCTCATATATCTATCCCTTTCATAATGAAGCTTTGCAAGAACATTACCCTCTACGTCATGTAGGATTGTCTCTTCTCTGTTTCATGCCCTGAAGTCTACAAGAGGGAAATTTGGATTTCCATTGTAGAGCATATAACATTGCATTTTGATTTATTTATCACTTTCTACTTAATTTTCCATTTCTAATTCTAAATGTATGTTTTTAGATTTCCAACAGTTAACAACACACTTGGAACACAGGAGATGCTCAATAAATATTTGTAAGAATAAATGAAAGGGTGAATGAAATATAATTTTTATTTTAGAGAGTAACCACTGATGTATACTCTAAAACTCACTTAAAACATTTCCTTGTAATTTCTCTCTCATTTGTAATGAATTATAGTATTTTGAAGCTGTAAAGTTTATACTTGAAACTGATAAGAAAAGAACTGCTTCATTGTGCACACTGGAATTGACTCTTTATGACCTGTACATTATACATTTCTTGCTCCTTTGCAGAAAATCAAAGAGTAAGGTTTTCTCCTATTTTTGTTCATGTCAGACCTTATTTGAAATGAAAGAAATATGAAAGAACAAATCAAAATATTTATTAAATAACAACTTAACATTGGTATTAAAACAGAAAAGGTCATGGACTTTATCCAAACCCATAGATATCTAGTAATGATGTTGTTGTTATTCAGATGCTCAGTTGTGTCTGACTCTTTGCAACCCCATGGACTGCAACAAGCCAGCCTTCCCTGTCATTAACAATGATTAATCCAATATTATGTCATTTCATACATGAGAATATAATATTTTTCTATTTTCCAAACCCCCAAGTCACAAGACCATTTTTTTTTTAAAAGAAACTCACAAAAGTAAGACATTTTATCTCCAGTTGTTTTAACCTGCTGCTGCTTTTCACCTGGTGTTCCTACAATCACACTTCCCTTCATGTTGGGAGGCGTTAGTGAGCCGCAGACCTTTCTGGGATCTGGCTAGGGAGAAGTTGAAGTTGGATATCAGTTCAGTTCAGCCGCTCAGTTGTGTCCTACTCTTTGCGGCCGATGAACTGCAGCACACCAGGCTTCCCTGTCCATCACCAATTCCTGGACCTTGCTCAAACACATGTTCACCGAGTCACTGATGCCATCCAACCGTCTCATCCTTTGTCATCCCCTTCTTCTCCTGATGTCAATCCTACCCAACATCAGGGTCTTTTCCAATGAGCTGGTTCTTTCACATCAGGTGGCCAAAGTATTGGAGCTTCAGCATCAGTCCTTCCAATGAATATTCAGGACTGATTTTCTTTAGAGTTGATTTGTTTGATCTTGCTGTCCAAGGGACTCTCAAGAGTCTTCTCCAACATCACAGTTCAAAAGCATCAATTCTTCAGTGCTCAGCTTTCTTTAAGGTCCAGCTCTCACATCCATAATGACTACTGGAAAAACCATAGCCTTGACTAGATGGACCTCTGTTGGCAAAGTAATGGCTCTGCTTTTTAATACGCTATTTAAGTTTGTCATGGCTTTTTGTCCAAGAAGCAAGCTTCTTTTAATTTCATGGCTGCAGTCACCATCTGCAGTGATCTAGAAGCCCAGAAAAATAAAGTCTGCCACTGTTCCCATTGCTTCCCCATCTATTTCTCATGAAATGATGGGACTGGATGCCATGATCTTAGTTTTTTGAATGTTGAGTTTTAAGCCAGCTTTTTCACTCTCTTCTTTCACTTTTAATGAGAAGGTCTTTAACTCTTCTTCACTTTATGCCATAAGGGTGGTGTCATCTGCGTATCTGAGGTTATTGATATTTCTCCTGGCAATCTTGATTCCAGCTTGTGGTTCATCCAGTCTGGCATCCAGTGGAGTTTGATATGGGGAATAGATTTTGTGTCTAATTAGGCTGCTTTTAGCTATCCTTGTATGGTGATGGCTTCCAGGAATTCTCTCCCATCTGCTCTTCCAATTCACCCAGAATTTGTGACATGAATGTGCAGCAGCAGAAGTCATATCTCAGTGTAAATTTGCCCCATGGCATCCAGAGTAGAATGAGTAGTGGAGGAAAAAATTTGAAATGCTGGAGCCAGAAGCTAGTCTATGGAAAGAATATTGTAGAATTGTGCCAGGCAGTTATGTAGTAAAATTTTTTTTCCAGAATTTTTAAAGTTTTGTGTCTTTTATTAGTGTTTAATTTTATGTGATTTAGCATTTTAACAAATATTTATTTTTATATTTTTATGTGGTAGTTTTTCATAAAGAGGGTTCTCAAGATTGTATATACATTTTTCCAGGCTCTTTAAAACCTGGATCCTTCTTAGATACACCTATGTTAGAATAAAGCTTTCATAGGTTCAATGCAAGATTAAACTAACTGTAGATTTTGTTTTTAAATAACTTGATAAATCATGTTGTTGTTCAGCCACTAAGTCTTTTTTGACTCTTTTTAAACCCATTGACTTCAGCATGCCAGGCTCCTTCGTCCTCCAAAATCTCCTGAAGTTTGCTCAAATTCATGTCCATTGAGTTGGTGATGCTATACAACCATCTCATTCCCTGCCCCCTCCCCTTCTCCTTTTGCCTTCAATCTTGCCTAGCATCAGGTTCTTTTCCAGTGAACCACCTCTTTTTTTTTTTTAATTTATTTATTTATTTATTTTTAAAAATTTATTTATTTTTTATTTTACTTTACAATTCTGTATTGGTTTTGCCATACATTGACATGAATCCACCACGGGTGTACATGCGTTCCCAAACCTGAACCCCCCTCCCACCTCCCTCCCCATAACATCTCTCTGGGTCATCCCCGCGTACCAGCCCCAAGCATGCCATATCCTGCATCGTACATTTATTTATTTTAATTGGAGGCTAATTACTTTACAATATTGTATTGGTTTTGCCATACATCAACATGAATCTGCCATGCATGTACACATGTTCCCTCTTTGAATCAGGCAGACAGAGGATGGAGCTTCAGGTTCAGCATCAGTCCTTCCTTTCGGATTGACTGATTTGATCTCCTTGCAGTCCAAAGAACTCTCAAGAACCTTCTCTAGCAACACAACTTGAAAGCATCAATTCTTTGGCACTCAGCCTTCTTTATGGTCCAACTTTGACACTCAAACATATCTACTAGAAAAACCATTGCTTTGCCTATGTGCACCCTTGTCAGCAAAGTGATGTCTCTGCTTTTTAATATGCTATCTAGGCTTGTCATAGCTTTCCATCCAAGGAGCAAGCATCTTTTACTTTCATAGGCATTGTGTCCAGCAGGGCAGGCTAGCATCTTGTCAGACTGGGTAGGCAGGTGGGAGAGGAACTCATTTAAACAGAACATCACAACTGAACTTTGACATTAATGCAATCTTTTTTCTTTCCATTGTACCATACTACTGTTTGTTTAATTTTTATTTCTTCCAAATATTACCAGTTTTTTCTTTATGAAGGAGGGACATGTGATGACAGCAGAATCTAGTCTATGATTTTTTTAGACAAGGATCTGTAGTTTAATGTGTTTATATTTTATGAAAGGGAGAGTGAAAGTCACTCAGTCATGTCTGACCCTGCGACCCCATGGACTATACAGTCCATGGAATTCTCCAGCCAGAACACTGGAGTGGGTAGCCTTTCCCTTCTCTTGGGGATATTTTAGTGAATGAAGCTAATTTAAATTCCTTGGCCTTATTTAGCTATAAGCCACATGAAATATTTGAATTTTAAATGCTGAATCACCCTAGGGGCCATAAAGCTTTGTTCATGAACAAGAATGGTGCAATAACACTGTATATTTTCAAAAATACCTCTGCTGTAATTTACCAATTAGTGGTTGGAACTCTCTTATACTTTTGCATTTTCCAAATGTTTCACCTTGCCCTTGGAGTCTACCTGTGAGCGCTACATACCTCCAGAAATTTAGGTCTTAGCTGCTGGTAACAGGAAGGAAAGTCACCTCTGAGATCTAAAGTAAAATCTTGGAGGCTAGTGTGTAATACATACTGTTCTGAACCTTTTAAGAATGATTCTTGATAGCTCTGTGCCTTTCTATTTCTGTCATGTGCCCTCTTTTGCTGTATCTTCTGTAAATTTTCTATTAAGTGCCATTCAGAAGAATCTCAAGGCAGGTATCTGAGAATAATTTTTCAAGACTTCCATTACCCAAGATAAGTTTGATCAATCTTGTTCCTCCTTTAATTCATATTTGAGAACTAAGTTTCCATTTAGAAAGATTTTTTTTCCCCAACTCTGGTGCATTATCACCCTTAAATTGATATAACTTAGATTTAATATTGTCATCTGGCTCTTTACAAGATCATCATATTTGTTACATAATCTGGTTTTATTAGATCTAATGAAAAAATCATGCACATTTTAAGGTAAAAGTTCCCATTCATTATTCTGTTTTTACCGTTATTATTTTCAACATTTATTTTAAAAAGTATATTTGACCAACATGATATTTGACAATTAATTTCTAGGATAAATCCACAAGCTTCATTTTTTTTTTTACACTTACAAGATTATTAGTTCAGGTAGTGGTTTAAAAATGTGATGTTAAATATAGTTCAGGCAGGTATTATAATTAAAATTGAAATTTTATTCAGTTTTGTAAACATGATAGCTATAAATAGAGGAAAAAAAAGTCTTTCCAATGAACTCTTTGGTATTTGTCTTGGATAAAGCCAAAATAAATTCTTTAATCAGATAAACACAAAGAATATCTCAGTCTCCAGGTGATCTCACTATGTATTGGCTTCCCAGGTAGCACAGTAGTAAAGAATTCACGTTCCAATGCAGGAGATTCAAGAGATGAAGTTTGGATGCCTGGGTAGGGAAGATCCACTGGAATAGAAAACAACCCATCCTAGTATTCCTGCCTGGAAAATTCTATGGACAGAGGAACCTGGCAGGCCACAGTTCTCCGGGTCGCAAAGAGTTGGACGCAACTGAGCACGCACAGGCACACACACACGGTACGTATATGTTATTTCATTCAATTTTTTCCAACACATATTTATTGAATTCCAACTGTGTGCCGTGGAAATGCAGAGAGCAAGAGGCCTGGATAGCAGTTAACAACCTCAGAAAGTTTTCGTAGTACTGTAAAGCCTGCTTCCAGAGGCTCCTACTTAGGACTTTATAAGACCCAGGGCTTTGAAGACTCTGCAAAGCGTATTTTAATGAAGGGACACAATTTGCTGGAAGGACTCCAGCCCCTGTTATTCTATCACATGAGAGCTTTCTGAAGCAACTGTAAAGACATCTTAAGCAAGCAACACAAACTAATTAGCAAATTGGTGTCAAGAATGAAAACGACGCCTTGTGTTTCTCGCCACATCCCCTAGCCCGAGTATATAAAGAAGAAGGGAGCATAGGGAATCCATCGTACTGAGGAAATTCATTCCCTGCTCTCCAAGCCGCCCAACCCAGACACCATGAGCTACTGCTTCTCCAGCAGCGTCTTCCCAGGTTGCTACTGGGGCAGCTATGGCTACCCCCTGGGCTACAGTGTGGGCTGTGGCTACGGTAGTACCTACTCCCCAGTGGGCTACGGCTTCGGCTATGGCTACAACGGCTCTGGGGCCTTCGGTTGCCGAAGATTCTGGCCATTTGCTCTCTACTGATTTGCTGAAATACCAGAGGCATGGAATCTTCTCCCCCAAACCCAAGAGGCGGACTTCCAGGTCCTCAGAGACTCATCAGCCTCCCAGTTAGCTGCTTTTCACATCAGCACCAGAGTCTCAAGGGAAGAAGAAGAAAAACCACTTGCCTCCAGCTGCCTTCCCTGCATGATGTTTGTTGGGACATTTTGAGAAACTTGACACCCAAACACGTTTTACGTTTGAATTTTTCACCATGCTCATGACTCTTGTCATTATCAAGTTGTAGATGTGTCTGTCAAATTCTCAATAAATTTCTCTCAACCGCTATTATAGTCTTACTTGAGTGGAGTTTCCTTTCTTGGTGCGCATATTTCTTGGAACAGGCAGTGAGGTGGAGAGTGGATTTAGTTTTCTCATGTGGGTGTTAGAAGCAGTGAGAAAGCAAATAATCCCTGCTCTTGTGTGAGAAGCAGGCCACAGGGGTCTGCTTATGATTTTTTAAAAAATCCTATCTTAACCTTCCTTTAAGTCTGTGACATCCTCCTCCAATTCTGGCCCCAGTGTTACACCACCCATTGCTTGGTGTCCCTCTGCATCTCGCCACTCCTGTTCCTCACAAGGGAACCCAACATTGAGGGGCTCTGTCAATTATTTCTGTATCAATACAAATCAAACCCACTATTTTCCCTCTCGGGGACCAAGGATTGTAGAATAAAATGCCGTGTCCCTTATTTAAGGATTCTGGAGAATCTAGAATACCTATAGACATATTTTAGGGATCTGAGAGTCTTTTAAGGGAGGAATAGATCCCCCATCTCAAACCACCTAGGATATCTACTTTACAACTTACAAGGACCAGTTTAGAAACAGCGACAGAAAGCTTCTTAGTCTTTGAAGAATCAACATCAGATAGTGAGTTTTACTCTTAAAAGAGCACTTCTTATAGACCTGAAGATACCTCAGCCTTTCTCTGTATTCCTTCAGAGAAGAGAGTAATATTCTTTTTATAAGCCAAATCAAAAATTCCTCAATCCTCTTGTTGAAAATATTTTATGTAGAGTACACATATTCTTGGGGACAGCAGGGTTTGGCTTAAACTCTGCTTCTCTATTGAGTATCTGCAAGTGGTATCTTGCATACTCTCCACATTAGCTATAAATATAATGGCTATTTGGAGAGATCATTTTAGGAAAGAGTATTTTCTGCACCATATTTCATCCAACAAATATCTTTTTAAAAGAATTCAAAAGACATCATGTTCAAGAATTGACTCAGTAGATTCTTTTCCAGTGCGCTATTATAACCTAGAAAATCCCTAGTTTGAAACTTTCTAGCAGCCATAGGTTGATTCACGCTGAGAATTGTAACTTAATCAAACATGTAGGTTAGAATAGAATAATAAAAGAAGTAAAAGTGGGTTTTCAGGAATTGGAGGGTCAAATTGAGGTTAGAAGGTGTCTATTTGATGGTTCTAGAATAAGGACTGAGTTATAAAAATTTTGTGCTTGAGAAAACTGCACAGAACATCTAATTCAGTGTTTTTGAAGCTGCAGGATGCAGGAGCATCACTTGGCAGCTGGCTTAAAATGTAAATTCTTACGCTTTAGGCCCAGGAATTCTGACATTTCTGAGATGTAATCCAAAAATATAATTTTTTCCCCAGCTCGACTGAGGTATAATTGACAAATAAAAATTTTTGTATATTTAAGGTGTAATAAGTAAGTATAAAGGATGTTTAATATGTATATACATTGTGAAATGACTACCATAATCAAGTGAATTAATGTATCATTCACCTCAGATATGGGGATTTCCCAGGTGGCACACTGGTAAAGTACCTACCTGCCAGTGCAAGAGACACAGGAGACATGGGTTTGATTCCTGGGTTGGAAAGGGCCCCGGAGGAGGAAACGGCAACCCACACCAGTACCTTTGCCTGGGAAGTTAAGGACAGAGGAGTCTGGTGGGCTACTGTCCATGGGGTCACAGAGTTGGACATGACTGAGTGACCCAACACACATATCACCTCAAATTACCAATTTTTTTTCAGATGTATGATGTTGGCATCATTAATCTTTAGGGAAATAAAACCACAAAGAGTTATCACTTCATACCTGTTGGAATGGGTATCATCAATAAGATGAGAGAAAATAATGTTTTTCCAGGATGTGAACAGGGATCCTGTTAAGCACTGTTGATCAGAATGTAAATGGATTCAGCCACTATGAAAAACAATGTGGTTTCTTAAAAAATTAAAAAATAGATTTATCAAATGATTCAGCAATCTCTCTTCTGGGGGTATCCTCAGAGGAAAGGAAGTCATTATCTTGGAGAGGTATCTGCACTCCTGTGTTCATGGTTCAACATTATTCTTTGTGGCTAAGGTATGGACACAGCTTATGAGTCTGTTGAGAGATGAATGGACAAAGAAAGTGTCGTGTAAATACAATGGAATATTTTATTTGTTACATTGTATTACATCCAATCTTAAAAATGTAAGAAATTTTGTCATTGGAAACAACATGGATGAACCAGAAATCTAGTTTTTAGAAGTGCCCTAGGATTCTGTACTATCTCTCCAGGGCAAATTCTGGGAGATAGTGAGGGACAGGGAGGCATGGTGTGCTGCAGTCTCTGGGGTTGCAAAAAGTCAGATACCAGTTAGCTACTGAACAACAACAGCAACAGGATTTTATATCAGATGGTCTGACCCTCATGCTTTAAGAAGCACTGCTTCAGGACATTACACACACACACACACACACACATACACACACACACACACATTTATCTATTCATTAATTTATGCTCAGATAACTTAATCTTGATAGAAGAATATTATCTACATTGAACTCAACAAGATTAAGGCCAGAAGAAAGAATTCTTTACAGCCTCAGAGACATACAAGAGGTACATTGAAGTATGACTACTGTGCTTGGCACTTTTAACTGCGGTATTGGGGTTAAAGTTTCTGATTATATACTCTGCTTAAGAAAAAATGTTTCATAGTCACCACAAGAATGGTCTAAGTATAGTGGGAGGACAGAGTTTTAGAGAGCCAAGGGGAAATTACTGTGCAGGAATGAAGGGTTATGTCATTAACAGAAACTCTCTGTTGATGAATTAGAGACTGAAGGAATACAGCAGGAATACTGTATTATGAACAAAAGGGTTCGCTTTCCCTCCTCAACTTTATTACTCTGATGTGTAAAATATATAAAGCCTATTGAAGTAAGTCAAGGAAACAGATTGTATCAGAAATCTTTTAGCATTTCTAGTAGGTTCTATTTTATTTATTTCTGCATAGGGAAGGGGAAGAGAAGGAAGCAAGGAGAGAGAAAACTTCCAAGAGGTTTCCCCCAACTTCTGCATCTCATTACACAAGATTACCCACAAAACATCATGTAATATTATAAAATATTAATAATAAAATTGAAAAAGACACACACAGAAAAAATGTACTTTGGGATGATTTTATAAATTCATATTTTTCCATGTAATAAAATGTTCTGCATTACTTCATGTTGGTTATTTTTAACTGTAGTTAGCTTTTATTACTTATGCTTGTATTCAGATCCCACCCTTGGAAATCTTAATAGGAAGATCTTCTATAGGCTCTGGAAATTTGTATTTATTTATTTTTTTTTTCTATTTATGATTTTAAAATATTTTTTTCTTTATTTTGCTTTACAATACTGTATTGGTTTTGCCATACATTGCATTCTCCATAAGTAGTTTATTTTTGTGCTACCGGTTTGGGATAGTGACAAGATTCTTATTCATGGCTTTTTATTTCCCATCCTTTCAGCTTCCTCTATTTATTTTGAATCTAGGAACCAAGTTGTTTCATTTATGTTTACATAGGATTCAATGAAAACAAAATAAATGCATTCTACACACAAAGTGAGAAGAAAGAGGAGGAGGAACATTTGATGCTACTACATTCAGGCTTGGCTGTGGTCTGTAGGGAATATGGCTAGATATTTATTACTAATTGTACATGAGTTTTGGTATTGAGCTGGGCCAGTTTAGTGTTCTACACATAGTAGAAATTTAGTAAATATGACTGAATTATCTGACAAATTTCCTCAACAAATGTGAAAAAAAATACCAAGCATTCTTTTGCTAGCATCTTATAACTATTCTTTAATTCATTTGCAGTCTGGAAGCCTGATGTCTGTGCATTTTACGATTTGGATTCATTGCAGAAGGTCACACGTGAAGCAAAGTATTGTTTTTCTTTCCTCTTTTCACATGAATTACTTATTGCTCCGAATTATCTGAAAACCTGATCTATTATTTTTAAGATTTCTGTGCTGAATAAAGCCTGTAGCTGAGAAAGGTGACTTGAATACTTAATAGACACCTTGTCTATAGAGGAACCTGTAAGAGAAAGAGAAAGAGAGAGAAATACACATTTTCCTCTTATAGTTTAGGATGTTTCAGAGCAATTTTTCTTGGAAGAAGAAGGTGTGGCTAGAGACTGTCCTGGAATGATGAGTCTGTTGCACTGAGAATCACACTGCGGAAGCCTCCCTTGAATTCAGAGTGCATTGCTGCTCTGCTTACTGTTTTCTTAATGACTTATTCCCATAACCAACTTGTCTGCATAAAGGTGGGGTTTCGAATGCTGAAAGTTTCTTTAGGAATTTGTTTTTGGTATGTGAAAACTCTAGGCATCAGTAATGTCTGCCACATGGATTCTGACTTTCTGTCCCCTCTCCTAAAGCTTCTATTCTAGACATTAGGCTTCCCAGTTCCTTCATTCCTTGGAAGTCATGATTCAGTAGTCGTAGCTGAATGTATGACTGCTCATTTGTATCTACCCGTTCAAAGGACAGGTTTAAAGCCTCAGAGAATTTTCCAAGATTAATTGCAAAAAAATTTTATTGGAGTAGCGTTGCTTTACATCGTTGTGTTAGTTTCTACTGTACAGCAAAGTGAATCAGCTGTACATGTATGTCCCCTCTTCTTGGGGTTTCCTTCTGATTTAGGTCACCACAGAGCAATGAGTAGCCTTCCCTGTGCTATGCAGTAGGTTCTCATTAGTATTTTATACATAGTGGTGTATATATGTCAATCCCAATTTCCCAATTCCTCCCACTCTACCCTTCCCTCCGCTCCCCACCCCCACCCCCACCCCCAGCCTTGGGATTTATTTTCTACATCTGTGTCTCTATTTCTGCTTTGCAAATAGGCTCATCTGTACCATTTTTCTAGAGTCCACATAAGTGTCAATATACTTTTTTCTCTTTCTGGCTTACTTCACTCTGTATAACAGTTTCTACGTCCACTCACATCTCTGCAATTTCATTCCTCAGGTATGGAGGCTCCTTAAGGAGCTACCATATGACCCAACAATGTCACTCCTGGGCATATGCCTGGGGAAAATCTTAATTCAAAAAGATATCTGCACCCCAATGTTCATTGCGGCACTGTTTACAATAGCCAGGATGTGGAAGCAGCTTAAACACCCATCAGCAGAGGAATGGATAAAGAAGATGTAGTACACATATCCAAAACTAACTTTGGTAATAAATCTATTAGCAATGCTCCCTTAAACAGTTTCCTAGTATTCTCTTAAGGCCATTTTGGAGGCATCTAATATATGCCCTCTGTCACAGGTTGGTAGAGAAATGTTCTCCAAATGTGGCTCTTTAAGAGACCAGAGTATTTGATTACACCATCCCATAAAGAGAGCTTCCCTGATAGCTCAGTCGGTAAAGAATCTGCCTGCAATGCAGGAGACCCTGGTTCGATCCCTGGGTTGGGAAGATCCCCTTGAGAAGGGAAAGGCTACCCACTCCAGTATTCTGGCCTGGAGAATTCCATGTCCATGAGGTCCCAAAGAGTTGGAAATGATTGAGTGACTTTCACTTTCATCCAAGATATTGGCCATGAAATTATGACAATGGAGAATGTGAAGATGACAGAGTCTTAGCAAGCTTGGTGCAGGCAGGAAATTTTATACCATATTTACATTGTTCTTGAAAATAAGAAAAGATCAGTGATTTTCCCTCCCTCCTTCATATTTTTTACCTTGTCTGCAGCTTTTCCTCTTTTGCTTCTATATCTTTGTCCTCCAGGTTTTTACTTTTTAGAGGACCATAGATTCACCTCTATTCCCAGAAATCATATGAAGCCAGGGTAAATTTCTAACTAGATGTATGAGCAGTTTCTCAGAAAGTAGAGAGATCAAGAGAAACACCTTCCCAGCACAGAGAAACCTCACAGTTGCAGTGAGTCATCATTTTCAAAGACTCACCAGCTCTGCCATCCAAACTGGAAAAAACCTTTCAACTATAATGGATACCTAAGGAAGATGTCAGACCCCTTAAAAGCCAGAGTTCTTCACTTGCTGAAGATGCTAAAAGAACATAAATGTAAAATACTGGAGAATCAGTGGATGACACTGGTATTTGGTAAAGTTATTCAAAGTGCATTTTACTTATCCAAAATTTTTTAAGATTTTGCTCACTCTTTTGTCCAAAACTTCAGACACAGGAAGCAAAGCAGAACCAGGAAAAGTTTCATACTTAAATGGCTCGGATTTTTGATTTCCCTCATTTCTCTTGCTTTCGAAGGAACCATCCAAAATGTGATAGTTGCTGCCCAGTGGACATGTTCAACTCATGGCTTTACAATGGCAACCGTGCAAGTAACTTTTACTTAAATCCAACCACCTGCCCAACCTTGTGTATATCCTGTGGTCAGTTGCTCAGTTGTGTCTGATTCTAGATGACCCCATGGACTGTAGCCCTGCCAGGCTCCTCTGTCCATGGGATTTCCCAGGCAAGGAAACTGAAGTGGGTTGCCATTTCCTACTCCAGGGGATTGTCTTGACCCAGGGATCAAATCTGTGTCTCTTGCATTTCCTGCACTGGCAGGCAGATGTTTTACCACTGAGCTACCAGCTCCCTAGTACATCCTAGAACAGCACAATAACTTTTGAATTAAATGTTTGGTAAGCATGCTTTCATCCCATTGCTCTCTTACCACATTAAATCTTCTGAAGTGAAGTTGAGATTTTAGATGAGGTCACCTTCTTGAGCATAGTATGATTTTTCAGTCATTTCAATGATAAAAATGATTAGGCAAAAGAAGTAAGATTTCATCTATTCCTGGGCTCATAATACATTACTCTTCTTTATAACCCCATGATTTTGGTTTTGTTCTAGATTCTGTTATCCTCATTTTGTATAAGAGGAAGCTGGAATTCAGAACGTTCAATGATATTCTCAAAGCCGGAGAGTGGCAGAACGGGATTTCTAATCTGGTTGTGTTTGATGCTGAACCCTTGCTGCCTGCCTCCCACTAACAAGAGTCGACTCTAATTGCATCCTAGAGCTGTGTGCTCTATAAAGGGCTATTATCTGTTTTGCTCACCACTGTGTAAAGCACAGCATTGGGCTTATATTGAATCCTGGATAAATGTCACATGAATGAAAAGACAAGATGCCATTTCCAAATTAAAATAAAGAATCCCTGATCATGGCAATGAGATCCTTTGAAAGTCTTTTGTTCAACTTTAGTTTGTTTGTTTTTTGACACTCACAAGAGATTTCATGAATGTGGTGACTACGAGCCCAGAAACCTATTCCTGAGATGGAGGAGTGGGCTGTGGATGCCATGTAGTTAGGACCTACTGATAAGATGTCATGCAACAATTTCACATCCCTCAGCATTCTCGGTGACATTCATTCAACTGTGTCTCTTAGAATTTTAGAGATATCAATTCTAGGGTATTTATCCAGTACAATTCTTTGTAAATGTAAAAGCTGATTTGATGTTCTGCCTTAAATGGAGAGGTGAGTGATCTATATGAAACTGCACAGTCTAGAGGTAGGAGGCCAGTGAAGAAGGAAGTAAAGGTAAGGAAAAGAGGCTCATTACCTGACAAAGGTTTTCTCCTTGATCACACTCTAATCAGACTTCACTGAACTTTCTTGTCAACTAGGTTCGACTTTTGGTTTTCTGTGTTTGTCTCTGCATCGTCCAGTTTTAGCAAGAAATCTGCTAATTCAGCTAAGCCAGAACCCTTCCACCCACTCTCCCAACCTCAGTGTCTGATCACCCTCAATATACGATCTGATTGCTCATCTTCCACCATCTCCCAGTCTGATCTCTCTGGAACTGACTTCAGTAAGAATCCTGTCAGTAATCCTCTTAGTAATTTTCCATCCACTGATTCTCCCTTGCTCCTTGGCTAAAAATTCCCACTTTTCCTTGTATTCCAAGTTGAGCCCAATCTTTCTCTACTATTACAAAAGCTGTATAGCTACATTATAGTAGCTTTCCTTAAATAAAGTTGGCTTTATCATCTTTGGATGGCCTCTGGATCCAACCAACTGGATGGATCCAACCAGCCCATCCTAAAGGAAATCAGTCCTGAATATTCACTGGAAGGACTGATGTTGAAGCTGAAACTCCATACTTTGGCCACCTGATGGGAAGACCTGACTCATTTGCAAAGACCCTGATGCTGGGAAAGATTGAAGGCAGGAGGAGAAGGGGACGACAGAGGATGAGATGGTTGGTTGGCATCACCAACTCAATGGACATGAGTTTCAGTAAACTCTGGGTGTTGGTGATGGACAGGGGAGGCCTGGCATGCTGCAGTCCATGGGGTTGCAAAGAGTCAGACACGACTGAGCGACTGAACTGAACTATCATCTTTAAAATGTGTCCGGAGCAATTTTTAAAACATCTTCAAATTTTAAATTTTCAAAGTATCCTTTGAAAGAATTGCTACTGTTTTGTTAAATTTGTACTTTGATACAATAATCTAGTTTTTTTCTTATTTCATTCAGCTTAATGGGTATTTTTCTGACAATATTGATCATATCCTAAGGAAGAAATAAGTGAAAACCAGTTGGTTTAATGATTTAAATATATGTAAGGTGGAAAGTGGAGAAGGCAATGGCAGCCCACTCCAGTACTCTTGCCTGGAAAATCCCATGGGCAGAGGAGCCTGGTAGGACGCAGTCCATGGGGTCGCTAAGAGTCGGACATGACTGAACAACTTCACTTTCACTCTTCACTGTCATGCATTGGAGAAGGAAATGGCAACTCACTCCAGTGTTCTTGCCTGGAGAATCCCAGGGACAGAGGAGCCTGGTGGGCTGCCGTCTATGAGGTCACACAGAGTTGGACATGACTGATGCAACTTAGCAGTAGCAAGGTGGAAAGCAGGTTCAGAAATTCTTTAAGTTTCTGTTGAAAGGCTAATATTACATTTCTTTTTTTTTTTAATGCAACATTTATTATTTATTCTTCTCATTCTCAGTACAAGCTGATACTTAATCCTGAAAAATCATGTTTCTTGAGGGTAGATTATTGAGAGAAACATGAGGGAAACTACATTTGTAATTTATCTCACTTGGTTGACCCTGTGAAGTACTCTGTTCTTCCAATTACTTATTTTCTTATGTATAATAGATATTGGTTAACATCAGGCTATTTAATAAACTTAGAGCTTAAACATGGTTCATTATTCCATGACAAAGGAGGAACAGTGAAGACATTGAAAATTCATTAAAATTTTAATTAAATGTAGTGGTTATTTTAGAAAACTGATTACTTATAAACATAAAAATGTTTCTTCATCATTGACAGATATTAAGGGATCACTGAACATAAAATAATTGCAGTTAAATTGTGGAATAGATTCTCAATGAGAAATAAAAATTTCTGTATTTCATGAAATATTACCAGAAGATTTTCCTTAGTTTTAAAAACATCTATAAAGAGCTCAATCGTACATCAGAAGTTTCTTGGGAGAGCAATCTCTGGTATATTTAGTCACAAAGTTAAGACAGCATTCATAGTCCCTTTTGTGTGGTCAGAAAATGCCTGCAATCTCACAGGCCATGTTAGGTAATATACTAAGAATATTTCTGGTTGTTTGGAAGCCTGAGTTTTGAAGGTTAAATTGGGAATCTGCTTTTACCAAAGACTTTGATGACTTTTCAGTAGCTTCTCCATTATAGGGTCTAAATTAATTCAAGGAACACTAGGCAGTCAGTCATCCTCAAACAATTTTAAAGAGTAATGAAGAAGTCTAGGAACAAGGGTGGGTATTTTTTGCCACACCCCTTAGTGGCAGTGTATAAAAGGCTTGGACAGATGGAGCAAGTCATTCCCAGGAAACGTGGTCTTTGCCGCTGAACACTCATCTCTTAACAAAAATGTCCTGTGGCTTTTTCAATGAAGGCATCTACCCAGGTTACTACTGGGGCAGTTGGGGATACCCCCTGGGCTACAGTGGTGGCTGTGGATATGGTAGTACCTATTCCCCAGTGGGCTGTGGCTTTGGATATGGATATGGTGGCTTCCGCCCATTTGACTACAGAAGATACTGGACATTTGACCTCTATTAATCAACTTCTAACCACATGAACTGTACAATAATCTGCATCCCTCAGAACCAAAGTTGAAGCAATATTGTACTCACAGCTTTCCAGAGTACAGAATGTGGGCTTCATATTCTCTATATATTGAACTGTGCAAAGTTGAGTGATCATAAACTTTGTGAACTGAACTGTAACTGAAGCCTTAATTTTTCTTGATAGTGTATTGTACCTTAGGATTTTCAATGGCCTGGTGCAGTATATTTGGTTTTCATGTTCCCCCTAAATTCTGGTTGAGTTTTTACATTGATTTCCTTACTCTAATAAATATACTTAATTTAGCCTATAAGTGTGACTTTTCAATTTTGTGGTGTTCTGTTGATTCATTCTTTGTGGATATATTTTCCTTCTGCATTTTGCAGTGAGGGTAATGTTTTGCTATTATAAGCATTCTATCTACTGGAGGGATATTGATTTAAGACAAAAGTAAGCAGTGCATGGTGAATGTTCATGGACTCTTCTTTCATTCTTTTATTTATATTATAGTCTTGAATGAGAAATCTGGGGATTAAAATTAGCCATAACCTCTTTAATCTCCAGTGTGTTCAGTGTCTCAATAAGGTTTTGACTTTTTAAGAAAAACAGTTTCCTGTTGTCTTCTCGTTGTCAACAATGCCAACTAGAACAACTAGTGTACAGGAGGAATCTTAAAATTTACATCCCTTCTATGTCCATTATATTCTACTTCAAGTTTGATTTTGGTTTGTACGGTTACTTTTTTGAATCCATGAATTTAATGGTTTAAACTATTACTAACCAAAGGACAAAGTTGTGAATTAAAATAAATCCCAGTGATGTTACAGTGGTATATGCCTCACACAGCAAGCTAAGAAAAAGTTATTCTCTCGAGTATTCTCAATGGATGGCATGAAGGAAGATGAGAAATATGTTTTAAATCCCTTTAAATATAAAAGGTCAAGGAAGGTGAATTTTCTTTACAGTAAGTTGTAGTTCACATTCTGGTTTATTCCTGAACCACCACACTTGACAAAATGGACATGGAAGAGAAATGGCAGAATTTGCTGCATTAGATCAAACTTGACGAAAACGAGAGTCCCCTGTATAATATCCACATCCTCCTGGGTCCCTAACTGTGAATTCAAGCATAATTCAACTGTGCATTGAATTAACTGTTAATGCTTCTTCGAAAAGATGTTACTGTTATTATTATATATCACTTTAACAACACTTCTAATATTAACATTATAATGAGTTTCTAATGTCTATTTCTTGTAATCTCTTCCAATGTAAGCCTATGAAGCAACATAAAAGCTAATCCAAGATAATGCATTTGTATAGGCAGCAAAATGATGTGATAGATGTAAAGCTCTCTGAAAAATGTAACATTATCCAAGTGTATAATCAAGATCATCAAAACAAACGGAGTATTTTATATATGTAAGAAAAATTTCTATCAAGCAAGATTAAAAACATTTAGAAATCAGCATATAGTAAAATCATGTACAAATTTTAAAGCTGGAATATATGTGTGTAATTATCAGAAAAATCAAGATATAGAAATTTTTCATCACCCAAAAAACTCTCTCATGTTGTCCATATTTTAGTCATACTCTCTCTCCTGACTCTTGACAACCATTGGTCTGTTCTCTATCACCATGCATTGTCTTTTTGACAAGGACATATAAATGAAATGATTCTTTAGGAAGCTCCTATATGAGGTTTGCTAAGCTTCTTGAACCTGTTTTGGTTAGCAGTAAGCTAGGAGCACAATCTATCCAGAATTTGGGGTAGGCCTGATCTCCAGGTTGACTGAAAGAGAGGAAATGTGGGGAGAGACAACCAGGCAGTTTTTGAAAATGTCTTAGCAACCATAGTGGGTATATAAAATATGTGAAATTCATTTTATAATAACATAGATTTTGTGATTTTTGAATCTGAACACACATTATAAACTATTGCCAAGCTGTTAAAGGGTGCACAGTTTGCAGTTCTGCCTCCACAGTTTTTGGCTTAGAGTCTGGTGCACACCCTATTTTTCTGCATGTTTAACCAGCACAAGATGATTACAGTGTTAGAATCACCTTTTAGAAACACTGATCTAGAAAAAATTTTTGATATGTTCACCATGTTCTCCTAGTGTCGCTAACTGGAGTGGCATTCCCAAACCTTGAAGGTTAGGAGTAGATTTCAAAGGTGACCTAAACAGTGATCAGCAAGAATGAAGTTTGGCCTGGGAGAAATAAGTGCAAATCAGTGCCAGGGAAAGGATGGAGCAATCTTGGCTCAGGAAAGTATTGCAGAAACCAAACAAGCCATACACTAGGAATGAATCAGCAGTGTAGTGTATAATTAAAAAAGAACCTGAGACAGATATAAATTACTGGAAGTATGACACATAGGTGATAATTAATCCTCCCGCTATATGGCTCTGTCCAGACCAGTATTAGAATACTGATTCCATATTTATCAGATGAATTTTGTTAAGAATGTAGGAAATTTAGGAAAAAAAAAAGCATTTGAACGCATTGCTTAGAAATAACTAGAAATTTCTCTATATTAGAAGTAAGGGGAGAGAAATTGAGCTCCATAGGAAAAGATTAAAAGAATATGGGTTGTTATTTACTTTTGTAGAAAAAATTTTAAAAATATGTTTTTCTGTGAATAATCACTCATTGCAAATAGTATGGAAAATAAAGTAAGAAAAATCATGAATATTATTCATTAATCAGGAGTGACTAATGTCTTATCCCTAGTGACTGGAAGTAATTTTTTATACTTTTAAGAGTGTGATCATTTTAAATACTCTTTTATAAAATTAAATATTTGAAAACATAATTTTAAAATGACTGCATCATATTTCTCTACAAAGTACAGCATATTTAATTGTTTAATCACAGTTTTACACAATTTGGGGTGTTTTCAAACACCCTCTCACCCGAAATAGGGTTAAATGCTGTATATTTTGATACTCAATCTTTTAAAAACTTCTATTTCTTTCTTAGGAGATTCTTGCCACTACTTATGACCCATAACACAGCCCAACTAAAGGAAAATGAAAACAGTACAGGATGAGAAGAACAGGTGATAAAACAACAGCGACTTTTCTTGTAAACTGACTGTGGTTGAGCAAAACAATCAGCTGACAAAACCGATTGTTTTGTCAATCAATAAAATGGTGAAGCCAACACTCAGGGCGACATGATACAGAGGTTGACAAAAGGTAGAATTGGGCAAGAGAGCAAAGAAATGTTAGTGATAGCGTGGAAGAGGATTACATTCAGACATGCCGTTTCTAGTAAGCCTTTTACGAATATTGTCGTTAAGGCTTATTTAATTCTTGCAATTCTTTATGTAGTTCCAGCCTTCCTTTTATAGCCCCTACACAAATGTGTATGGTTTCTGTTATCACTATAAGCTATAAGATGTTTTTATTGAACTTCATGTTAAACAATACTACTGGCTCTAATTTTGCCTGGAAAGGAAAATGGCTTTTCGTTTTACTAAATTTATCGATATATGTGTAGTTATTTCTATTTAAGCTTGTGATAGCACAATGTTTACTTTGTGTTTGCACAGCAATTCAGAGTATTTTATTGATTGTACCTGCACTTTGGTGACCCTTTATGAGTATGTAGCACATTGTACTTCTCAACATAATATAAGAACAAATATAAAAGTAGAATTCTGGAGCTAGAAAGGGATTTCTGGAGGTTACAACGTCCAGTCTAGAACCTATTGAGTAGATAAGCTTTGTTTATGTTGCTTTACTGTTATGATGACAAATCAAAGTGTAGGATAGGTTGCATTTTCAAGAACTTTTCTAGAGCAGGGTCTTGAGGTCTCTACTTGAGATTTTCATCAGTTCAGGGACAAGCAACTGTTGAGATTAATATGATACCTATAGCACAGAGGTGTTCACTGAAACACTTGCATATCCTGAGAAGTGAGTGAAACCATTTATTATTGTTACAGAGTACAAGCTCATATGGCTTGCTGCCTGGCAGGTCAATAAATTGAGACTAGTTGTTGGGACAAGGAATAGAGACTTTGTTCAGAAAGCCAGTAGACTGAGAAAATGGTTGACTACAGTCCCAAAGAACCATTGTACTCAATTTTAGAATTCAGATTTCTTTTATAGTACAAGGGGGAGGGGGTATAGTTGGTTGTTGTTAACTTCTTGGCATCAAAATTCTTTGTTTTTGTAGCTGTGCATGTAAGTCAGGTCAGGATGTCCCGGTAAACAAGGCAAATGTGATTCTCTCTTCTGCAACATTTTCATCTCTGATGGTGGTAGTTTAATCACTCAATTATGTCTGACTCTTGTGATCTCCTGGACTGTAGCCTGACAGGCTCCTCCATCCATGGGATTTCCCAGGTAAGAATACTGGAGTGGGTTGTCCTTTCCTTCTCCAGGGGATCTTACCAACACAGGGATCGAACCCATATCTCCTTTTTCATCTTTATATCCATGCAAAAGTGTTATGCCTTTAAAGGTCAGAGTCTTGAGAATGGGCCATCCTGTATACTTCAGGCTACAGGCAACATTCTTAACTTGTAGCAAAGCAATAGAATACAAAAGTTGAAGTAAAAGGAACAGACACAATATGGAGTCAGAATTGTTCTTCCCTATTACTTTATCTGGATGCTTTTTGAGAGAAATAGGTATTTGACTTTCACTATAAAAATTCAAGGCAAAAGCCTTAGAGAAATGCTTAAAAAAGAAAGACACTGCCTTATGATTTTGAGTCTATGGAAAATGTATGTTGAAATGAAAACCACAGACTTTTAGGCCAAAATTAGTGCTACAGACTCAGGCTTTTTTTTTTTTTTTTTAAGACTTTTGAGATTTCCCCAAGTTATGACTGTAAGGCACATAATTTCTTCTAGAAAATATTTAACTTTAACTTAGCTTTCTTTTTCTGAAGTAAGTTCTCTGTTTCCCAAAGGATTAATGATGTAATTAAATGTGCTATTCTGTATCTTGTATATTAGATAATGAACATGATGAAGCAATGAAAAAAATCTTTCTCGGGTTGATAATATGTTTGTGTTAATAATGAAACTCATCGTGATTCTGTTTTACTCTTTTGCTGAGAAATCTTTGCAACTCACACAGTGAACAACATTGGAAATCTGGTGGAAAAATATATTTAGAGAAAGGAAAATCAGTAAAAGAAAGTGATTACAATTGCCAGTGATGGTGGGAAAAACATGATGAAGGCTCTAAGTGATTTAGTAATTACATATATCATGATCTTTGTTCTCATCCTTTAGTTTTATGTTCAGGACATAAATACAGAACATGGTAGAGAAACAGAAATACTGTCTATAATTCATGAGATAGCAAGCTAATTAAGTTTTTATTGTTTAGTCAAGGACAAACTATATGACACACAGAATTTTGGGACTTTTTGTCATGTGCTTATATAAGATGTTCCAAACAAGATGGAATAGCATTTATTATGTTAAATGATGTTTGAAGAAGCATCAAAATTTCACTTGTCAGATTATACCAATATAGTTCATTCCTTCTCCAGGGGGATCTTCCCAACCCAGGGTTCAAGCCGAGGTCTTTTGCATTGCAGGCAGATTCTTTACCAGCTGAGCCACCAGGGAAGCCCAGATTATACCAATATAGTAGGACATCTGACTACTTGCAGATAGTTTATCTATTGCTGGAATCTGCTGCCAAAGAATCTGCTGCCTCAAACTCATGTATGTATGTCTCCCCTCATATCTGTTTTCCACTGTTCTATTCTAGAGGGGATGCTAAGCTTAGTGTCCATGCAATGAAATCTGAGGTATAGATAATTCATAAATCATTTGCTTTGAAAGTTAATAATACTGCTACATTACCATCCAATGTTGAAGGAAAAGCTTTTCCTCAAGTTATGGAATGAAGCAACAAGTATATGCAAATGTATTAGCCAAGTCCTTTACTTTCTGTATTCTGATGCTTTGATAACTGGGTCTTGCTGACCCTGGAGGGACTCCTCCTCCCAGGCTTAGCCAGTTTCTTGAGAAAACAAGCAAATCATCATGAGCTTATTACATTTTCAATGCAAATCAATGAATCCAGAACCCTCAACCCAACCAATTCTGCTATCTGCCTTTCACACCCTAGACCACCGTCAACCTCTTCAAACCACCCTAGGACCACATACCAGATAAACTAGGGATAGTCCCAAGGCCCCAGAGCCCGCTGAAATTATTCACATTAGCCATTCCTAAGCCTGTTTACCCTGCCTCTCTGTTCCTTGCTGTGGAAACTATAAGAAAGTCTCTTATCCACATTTTTACCTCTTCCTTTACCTCCTGACTGACCCTAGTGCTTCTCTATGTGGCCTCTTGTGATATGGCATGCCTAACTAACTAAATTATCACACCTTACCTTTTGTCCATATAATTTTTAATAATGTGATAATAATACTTAAAAAAACCTTAGATTTACTTCTATGAATAGGAATTATATTCTGTATTAGTGATAGATCACATTGACCTCAACTTCAGTTGAAACTTGATTTTAAACATGGCCGTTTGACTTTGGTCAAAATGTGTCTTTGAAGTGCACTTCAAATACTAAGCTTATAAATGAACATTGAGGATTGCTGTTAAGTACATTTTTTTTTTATGGTAGATTTTACTGTATATCCGTTAGATGAATTCAAAATGAATACAAACATGTTAAGGATGAATAATTGAGCTAAAAGGGGATAAATAAGTGTCATCAAGATTTGTGTCTTCATAAAAAATGAATTTCCAGTGTGCAATATTTTTTGGAAAGTTATCAAAAATATGAGTCTGGATAAATGTTTAAGAAAATGCATAACTAACATCTGTGGTATTTGATCCTTTCCCTTAAAGATATGAGTGATTTATTGCAATAAATATGGAAAATTTTTCCTCATCAATTATGTCACTCAAAATATTCAATAACACATAGACCAAGACATATTAAGTTCCCAAATGCACTTGAACACTTAATCTGTATCTCCTGGCCTTAAAATTCTTCAGTATATTTAGATTTCTTTGCTTCTTTATTTGCTGAAAGTGAAAGTGAAAGTCGCTCACTGGTGTCCCACTGTTTATGACCCCATGGACTACACAGTTCAGTTCATTTCAGTCGCTCAGTCATGTCTGACTCTCTGCAATCCCATTGACTGCAGCACGCCAGGCCTTCCTGTCCATCACCAACTCCAGGAGCATGCTCAAATTCATGTCCATCGAGTAGGTGATGCTATCCAACCATCTCATCCTCTGTTGTCCCCTTTTACTCCCGCCTTCAATCTTTCCCAGCATCAGGGTTTTATCAAATGAGTCAGTTCTCACTGGGTGGCCAAAGTATTGGGGTTTCAGCTTCAGCATCAGTCTTTCCAATGAATATTCAGGATTGATTTCCTTTAGGATGGACTGGTTGGATCTCCATGCAGTCCAAGCTACTCTCAAGAGTCTTCTCCAACACCACAGTTCAAAAGCATCGATTCTTCTGCGCTCAGCTTTCTTTACAGTTCAACTCTCACAACCATACATGACTACTGGAAAAACCATAGCCTTGACTAGATGGACCTTTGTTGGCAAAGTAATGTCTCTACTTTTTAATATTCTGTCTAGGTTGGTCATAGCATTTCATTCAAGGAGCAAGTGTCTTTTAGTTTCATGGCTGCAGTCACCATCTGCAGTGATTTTGGAGCCCCCAAAATAAAGTATCTCACTGTTTTCATTGTTTCCCCATCTATTAGCCATGAAGTGATAGGACTGGATGTCATCATCTTAGTTTTCTGAATGTTAAGTTTCAAGACAACTTTTTCACTCTCCTCTTTTGCTTTCATCAAGAGGTTCTTTAATTCTTCTTTGCTTTCTGCCATAAGAGTGGTGTCATCTGCATATCTGAGATTATTGATATTCTCCCAGCAATCTTGATTCCAGCTTGTGCTTCGTCCAGCCTGGCATTTCACATGATGTACTCTGCATGTAAGTTGAATAAGTATGGTGACAGTCTACAACCTTGATGTACTCTGTTCCTGATTTGGAACCAGTCTGTTCCATGTTCAGTTCTCACTGTTGCTTCTTGACCTGAATACAAATTTCTCAGGAGGTGGGTGAGGAGGTCTGATATTCCAATCTCTTTCAGAATTTTCCACAGTTTGTTGTGATCCACACAGTCAAAGGTTTTAGCATAGTCAATAAAGCAGAAGTAGATGTTTTTCTGGAACTCTCTTGCTTTTTTGATGATCCAGTGTATGTTGGCAATTTGAGCTCTGCTTCCTCTGCTTTTTCTAAATCAAGTTTGAACATCTGGAAGTTCATGGTTTATGTACTGTTGAAGCCTGGCTTGGAGAATTTTGAGCATTACTTTGCTAGTGTGTGAGATGAGTGCAATTGTGCAGTAGTCTGAACATTCTTTGGTATTGCCTTTGTTTGGGATTTGAATAAAAACTGACCTTTTCTATTCCTGGGGCCATTGCTGAGTTTTCCAACTTTGTTGGCATATTGAGTGCAGCACTTTCACAGCATCATCTTTTAGGATTTGAAATAGCTCCATCACATCCACTAGCTTTGTTTGTAGTGATGCTTTCTAAGGTCCCCTTAACTTCACATTCCAGGATGTCTGGCTCTAGGTGAATGATCACTTCATAGTGGTTATCTGGGTTATGAAGATCTTTTTGTATAGTTCTTCTGTGTATTCTCACCACCTCTTCTTAATATCATCTACTTCTGTTAGATCCATACCATTTCTGTCCTTAATTGTGCCCATCTTTGCATGAAAATTCCCTTAGTATCTCTAATTTTCTTGAAGAGATCTCTAGTCTTTCCCATTCTATTGTTTTCCTCCATTTCTTTGCAGAGATCACTGAGGAAGGCTTTCTTATCTCTCCTTGCTAATCTTTGGAACTCTGCATTCAGATGGGAATATCTTTCCCTTTCTCCTTTGCCTTTAGGTTCTTTTCTTTTCTCAGATATTTTTACGGCCTCCTCAGACATATTACGTCCATGAATCAAGGCAAACTGAAAGTGGTCAAACTTTGGCTGGAGATGTCAAGAGTGAACATCAACATTTTAGGAATCAGCGATCTAAAATAGACTGGAATGGTTGATTTTAACTCAGATGACCATTATATCTACTACTGTGGGCAAGAATCCCTTAGAAGAAATGGAGTAACCATCATAGTCAACAAAAGAGTCTGAAATGCAGTACTTGGATGCAATCTCAAAAATGACAGAATGATCTCTGTTTGTCTCCAAAGCAAACCATTCAATATCAGTTAATCCAAGTCTATGCCCCAACCAGTAATGCTGAAGAAGCTGAAGTTGAATGGTTCTATGAAGACCTACAAGACGTTCTAGAACTAGCACCCCCAAAAGATGTCCTTTTCATCATAGGGGACTGGAATGCAAAAGCAGGAATTCAAGAAACACCTGGAGTAACAGAAAAATTTTGCCTTTGAGTACAGAATGGAGCAGGGCAAAGGCTAATAGAGTTTTGCCAAGAGAACGCACTGGTCATAGCAAACACCCTCTTCCAACAACACAAGAGAAGACTCTACACATGGACATCACCAGATGGTCAACACCAAAATCAGATTGATTATATTCTTTGCAGCCAAAGATGGAGAAGCTCTATACAGTCAGCAAAAACAAGAATGGGAGCTGACTGTGGCTCAGATTATGAACTCTTCATTGCCAAATTTAGACTTAAATTGAAGAAAGTGGGGAAAACCACTAGACCATTCAGGTATACCTCAATCAAATCCCTTTTGATTGTACAGTGGAAGTGACAAATAGATCCAAGGGACTAGATCTGATAGAGTGCCTGATGAACTATGGATGGAGGTTCATGACATTTACAGGAGGCAGTGATCAAGACCATCCCCAAGAAAGAGAAATGGACTATACAGTCCATGGAATTCTCTGGTCTAGAATACTGGAGTGGGTAGTATTTCTCTTATCCAGGGGATCTTCCCAACCCAGGGATTGAATCCAGATCTCCCTCATTGCAGGGGAATTCTTTCCCAGCTGAGCCACAAAGAAAGAAACTATCTTCTAGATGTACACAGATATGTCTCAAAGTTATAGCTCAGCTGAGTTTAATGTTTTCCCACTCAATCTTGATCATCCTTCTGTAACCACCGTTTCAGTGAATAGCCTCTTGATTGTCACCATTCCCCAGGTTAAAAATCACTCTATTGGCCTTGACCTGTTATCTCCATAATGCAATAAATTCCCAAATCCTGATGACAGATCTCTATCTCAGAATTTCACTTTATCATACTCTTCACAGGCTCTCACAGAGTTTAGACAATCTCAAACTTGGAAGGCTTGTATTGGCTACCTCATATATTCCAAATCTCCCATCCTCCATTCAGTTTCATTCATTTTATTGATATCAAAATATCTTTTTAAAATGCATCTTTGCTTATGCCACTTACTGGTTTTAAGTCCTCTGATAGTTTCCAACTGCCTATGAGGAAAAAAATATCCAAATTTCCTAGCATGCCTGCCATATAAGTAGGGTATCTGTATAATTTATCATGCAAACTGGAATATTTTGGACAGCTTGAAGGAGACTGCTATGGTCTGAATGATTGTATCCCCCCATATTCATATGTTGAAATCCTAATAAATGCTGAAAGTGATATTATTAGGAAGTGGGGCTTTTAGGTGGTGTTTAGGTCATGAGAGTTGAACACACATGAATGGGATTGGTGTTCTCACAGAAAATGTCCAAGAGAGCTCCTTAGTCCCTTCTACCACATAAGGATACAAAGGAGAAGTCTGTGACAGGGAATAGGACCCTCATCTGACTCTGCTGGCACCATGATCTCACACTTCCATCCTCCAGAATTGTGAAAAATAAATTTCTATTGTTTATAGCCTACCCAGTCTGTATTTAGTTATAGCAGCCAGGACAGACAAAGACAAAGCTGGTTCATACTAAAACTAGAACCACTGGAATAGTTTTTGACAAATCAGAAAGAATGATCAGTCTACAGGTAGTTAACTTTTGTAGATAAGGCTTATATTTCAAGTTTCATCCTTTATGAAATCTTGCCCTATGCTTCATTCACCCACTAATCATTCATTCAACAAATTGGTTTTGGAAACCTCTCTACTAATTATTATTCTAGATGAAAATCATTGTAGTGGTAGAGCTTACATTTTAGCATTGGGAGAATTTACAATGAGTAAATGAAATACATATCAGATGGTAAAAAGGGCTTTGGAGAAAAACAAGAAAGGTAATGAGATAGAGTACAAGGGAGGAGAGCAGAAATTTTAAGCAAGGTGGTCAGTGAAGGTCTCCCTGAGAAGATGGCTTTCAAGAAAATCTTAAAGGAAGACAAAATGTGACTCATGTTTATGTGGAAACAACATTTGAGGAGAGTGATCAGTGAGTACAAAGCCTGAACTGTGATGAGTGTGTTGAAGAAGAAACAGTTGGAATTTGGCTGGGAGGAGTTAAGTTGGTGAATGGGTAGTGGGAAATGAGGTCAGAGAACCTAAAATGGGGGTTTTAGTTTTTATTCTAAGATGGGAGTCCATTGCATGGTTTGGGGAAGAGGAGAGGCATAAACTGATATATTTTAACCAGACCTCTCTGGTTGCTGTGTTGATAATATCTTGCTAAACATTAGGGACAGACAAGTCTGGGAGCAGGAAGACCAGTCAGAAGGCTACTGGCTTTTGCAGTTGGCTTTTGGTGATAGCAATGGAAATGATGATATAGTTCAAAGGTTGAATTTACCAATTTTGCTGAATGATTGGGTGGTGAGGTGTAAATGAGGTGTTAAGGATGATTCCAAAATCTAGGCTGAGTTACAGGAAAGATAGGACAGTCTTAAACTGAGATAAAATAAATTGCGAGAGGAGTAGGTCTGTGGGGCGAGATCAAGAGGTCAGTTTGGGACTTTTTATGTTTGAGATGCTCATCAGATACCCAAGCAGAGATATCAATTAAGCAATTGGGCAAAATCATCCAGGAAGGTATCTGGTCATACTTTTAAATTTGGTAGTTGTCAGAAACATAGATAAGTATTTAAAGCCATGAGATTGGATGAGATGACAAAGGAAGTGAATGTGGCAGGAAAGGGAAGAGTTCCAGAGAGAGAATTCCAAGTGCTCTGGGTCAAAATCCAGCCTCACTCTAAACGCATCACAATTCTCTCCCTTCTCTACCCTCGTATACTTTGTCTTTCTCCCTTGAATATTTTCCTTGATTCTTGCCCTGTGGCATCTCACTTAGCCTTTTGGAGAGTCTCAGAACCCTCTGGGTTAACCTACTACCCATCTCTGTGTTCTCCTTGTCATATTACCTTGGATTTGCCTATTTAGATGTTTATTCATGTATGATCCTTGAGGACAGGGATACTTTTGCGTTTCTAGGATTTATCACATGAAAAAATATTCAATTAACATTTATTGCACAAATGAATGGATACTTTAGCCCATGTAATGCACCTGCTTATCAGACAGTAGTAATGAAAAACTAGAACCAAGATTTTGATTATATGATCCAGTATGCTATTTCAATGATATTAAGTATTTGAAAGAATATGGTCTTGTGTTACTGTAGAGATAAACTTATATTTAGAACAAGGAGAGTGAGTGAAGTTGCTCAGTCGTGTCCAACTCTTTGTGACTCGTACTGTAGCTTGCCAGGCTCCTCCATCCATGGGATTTTCCAGCCAAGGATACTGGGGTGGGTTGCCATTTCCTTCTCCAGGGGATCTTCCCGACTCAGGGATCGAACCCACATCTCCCTCATTGCAAGCAGACTCTTTACTGTCTGAGCCACCAGGGAATCCCATTAGAATAAGAAAACTAGGGCAATTTTCCCCTTTGTCCACTATTTGACCATCTGCAGATAGTTTAATGTCTCCAAACCTTAGTTTTCTTTTCTGTAACAAACAATTCATAAATTTTAATCACTGTACCAAATTAAATCGTGAAAGTGTTACTGACCAGGGTTCTTTAGTAAATAGAATTGATAACAGGTCAGATAAGAAGTTCAGGCAAGGCTTAACTGAGACTCTGTTGCAGCAGTGGGGAGTGGAAATAAGTAATAGATTCCCTGGCTCTCTCTCCAGGGTGAGGTGAGCTAGTTCCTTATATGGGGTGAGGGTAAGAGTGGGTCCAGATTTCGGGCCAGAGGGGTGGCTTAGGTGGTTTGCCCACCCCTTTGGTGGTATCTGGTGTAAGGTACTTGTGCAGTACCTTGCTTTTGCTCCCAACAACTTGGTTATGCTTCCAGCTCTTCAGAAGTGGCAGTTGGTTTTTTTGGCCTTTTTGTATCTTGTTGCCCAAAATTTGCCTCAGCTGTGCATGCAGTCAGTTCCTTTTTGGGCCTCCCAGGTGGCAAAGTGATAAAAATCTGCCTGCCAATTTAGCAGATGCAAGAGATGCAAGTTTGATTCCTGGTTCAGGAAGATCATCCATAGGCAATCCATTCCAGTATTCTTGCCTGGAAAATTCCATGGACAGGGGAGCCTGGAGGGCTATTGTCCATGGCTTTGCAAAGAGTCAACCCGACTGAGTGACTGTCTTAGTCCCTTATAGTTTCTTTGCATTTCATTGCTTGAGGAGACATTTGTCCAGGTGCAAGCACTGCAGCAAAATGTCCCAGGTCTCAGGTCCTAACCTGTCTCAAAAACACTTTGTAGATGGAAAACACTGTAAGATATAAGATGCTGTTATTATTTCTCTCTCTGGAAAGACAGCCATTATCAGCCTGTGTCTGCCTTTGGTGTTGAATGCTAGATAAGGTGTGATTGGGGTTAGAGTGCTGTGTTCCAACATGCCACTTATGGCTGACACAGAAGATGGCAACTGAGTTTCTATTAAGGCAAATCTTCTTTCATTTCAGGGACTGTAATGCTCTACCTGGCTCCGATTACATTTTATATGTTGTCAGTTACAGACTCCAGAGCAAGCAATCACAGTGATGTCAGATGCAGATTATAAGAAGGTTATACATAAAAGAGATCATGATGTTTGTGAGTTGGATGCTTGAGTTGGAACATGTTTTCCTCATTTGTGGCTAACCAGTCCATGTTCTGAGGTGTGAAGCTGGTTTGAACCTTCATCCTCCTGCTGGAAATCAGAACACATGCTGCTTCATAGAGTTGTGATAAAATCAGGGAGCTGGCTTCTCTTTCATATTTGAAATACACAAAGGCTATCTTCAAGGTCTCTCCCTAGGTCTGGTCTGCCTACATATAGTGCAGGAACTTGCCTTTAGGAATGAAATCTCCTAAGGCTTCCTGCTCTTCTGTCGGGCTCATTTCTCTCTTGAATTCAGTCCAACAAGGTCTTCATGCGTCTACTGCTCCTTGTAGGCCCTGTGGAGGAGTGTGATTTTCTTTTGTTAAAGATTTTCTGGTTGTTACGGGAGGGAAGATATTTCTTAATCTTTTATATGACAACTGGAAATAGAAGTCTCTTTATTGAGCTCATTATTCACACTCTACCTTCAAATAAACTTAGGAGTTTTTAGAAGTTTCTGGACTTTCTGATTGTGACTCTTTGGACTTTATCTAAATTTCCTGGTATAATTGAATTCTCTTCTGGGGAAAACTCAGAACTCTGGAATAAAACTGGGTGTAAAAGAGCATCTGATCCAATTAGTGATTCTTGTATATGACTCAATTATCTGGAGGTCATGGACACAATTCCTATTGGGCTAATTGAGTATAATATATTCCATCACCATGGCTTGGCAGCCAATCCAGGTTAATCACCTTTGCTCTGCATGTTGTTTTTTCTAAGGGAAAAAGTATGGATTAATTATTTCAAATCCTCTGTTGCTTTTACAAATAGTTACTTAAGCATATCTTATATTGATGGCTTATTTCTGTCATATTTGTAAAAAGCAAAAATGGTATAAATGCTAATAGAAAAGACAAAGTTATTGAAAACTTGCCACCTGCCTTCTGAAAAAATATTTTAAAATTTCAGATTTTTAGAAACATTTGTAGGTAGCATATTAAGCCATTTTGTACTTGAAAAACTTGGGGAAATTAATTCATTTTATTTCTTACTTTCCACAATAGCTTTAAAATCCTGGGGAAAAGATTCTTTAAATATTTTACTTTATCTTTCCAAAATAAAACAATACATAAGGATTTAATTAAAAAGTACTTTATTCATATTAATAGTCACTTATTTATATATGCTTCATGCCCAGAATTTTCTAAAGGCATTTTATTTGTATTCCATGATTGTTAAACTAAAACTAATATTCAAGCCCAACTGTTAACATTTCTATGGAATGTTAACATTCATTTTGCCTCAGGTAAAATGTAGCAAAGCTAGTAACTATTTTCTTCTAAAACTTTCATAGTCCCCAAAGTCCCTATTAACATTCTCTGTCTTTAATGCTATGTGTAATCAAACAGTACTGTTTTAGTGTTTGGTTTTTCAACATTATATTTGTTTTACTTCTGAAGTGCCATAGACCACAAAGATATATTACTCTTTTCTCTCTCTGGGAATGTGTATTTGGTTTTAATACATGGAATAATAACTGTAGCTAACACTCAAAAATATAATTGCTATTTCCAGACACTGTTTTCAATACTATACATACATTAACTCACTTAATCCTTAACACTAATTTACAGATGAAACAACTAAGAAATAGAGAGGTTACACTTGTCCACATTTACACAAATGTTAAGTAGCAAAGCTTGGATTTGAACCTAAACAGACAGACCCTCAAGACAATGATAAAAGGACACTATTAGAATTTGTTATTCAAGCTGGAATACCCTTGAGAATAAAGTGTGATGATATTAATAATTATACCAATGAATTAGATTCATGGTCCCACCAGCTTTTCCATGCAACTGCAGCATGATTACCTGATTGCTTAGTTTAAAAACATTTAAAATGCTTTATGATTATGTTCTCCAGGCCAGAATACTGGAATGGGTAGCCATTCCCTTCTCCAGGGGATCTTCCCAACCCAGGGATCCAACCCAAGTCTCCCGCATTGCAGGCAGATTCTTTACTAGCCACACTATCATATTATTTCTTCATTTGGGCATGGCAGTGTTTGAGGCAAACACCAAAAGATGAATGGTGTTTGACAATGGAGAATGAGAAGCAGAATGATAGGCAGGATTTGGAGAATACATTGGAAACTGTGAAACATTTTTTACTAGCTTTGCTATAGGCATAAATTTTGAGTAATAGAAATACATAAAACAATACATGAAGGATGGATAAATTATCAAAATAATATTAACAACAAATAAGTTAGGCAGATAAGATATTACAGAGAGAAAAAACAAATTATTTGTTTTTGCAGCAAAATTTTTGATGCAAGTGTTGATGACTTTCCTCATTAATTCTATAGATTTAATGACATACATGACTTAATCCCTATTGTACTTTTTTTAAAAACATACACATGTATCTTTTCTTTTTCAGATTCTTTCCCTGTACAGGTTATTACAGAATATTGAGTAGAGTTCCCTGTGCTCTACAGTAAGTCCTTGTTGTTTATCTATTTTATATACAGAAGTGTGTATACGTCAATCCTAAAATCATAATTTATCCCTCCCCCACCCCTTTTCCTTTTGGTAATCATAAGTTTGTTTTCAAAGTCTGTGAGTCTGTTTCTGTGTTGCAAGTAAGTTCATTTATACAGTTTTCTTTTAGATTCTACATATAAGTAATATCATATGATATATTTCTTTCTCTGACTTAGTATGATAATCTCTAGGTCCTTCCATGTTGCTGCAAATGGCATTATTTCATTCTTTTTAATGGCTGAGTAATATTCTATTGTATGTATATGCCACTCTTCTGTTGATGGACATTCAGGTTGCTTCTAGGTCTTGGTTGCCGTAAATAGTGCTGCAGCAAACATTTGGGTGGATATACCTGTTTGAATTTTTTTTTTTCCTGAATATATGCCTAGGAATGGGGTTGCTGGATCATATGGCAGTTCTGTTTTTTGTTTCTTAAGGAATCTCCATGCTGTTCTCCATAGTGACTATACCAATTTACATTTCCACCAACAGTGTAGGAGAGTTCCCTTTTCTCCACAGCCTCTCCAGCATTCATTGTTTGTAGATTTTTGAATGATGGCCATTCTAACCAGCCTGAGGTGAGGTGATAACTCATTGTAGTTTTAAATTTTCCATTTCTCTAACAATTAGAGATGTTGAGCAGCTTTTCATGTGCCTTTTTGGCCATCTATATGTTGTTTTGACAACAGGTGGACACAAACTTAATCCTGTCCCTGTGGCTTTATGCATTAATGGGAATGTGACTTCTTGCCTAATCTGATGTGTTAAATTACAGTGAGGAAGAAGTTTAGTTTATGGTCTTAGGTAAAATACCAGAATGATGAAAGAGGCAAAGAAATTTACTGTAGTAGCTTTCACATGGATGTGTGCTCACATGGGAACTTACCATTAATAGAAGGTGTCACAATGCTGATTATGTATAATAAAATCTGAGTGGTACATTTCCTAATAAAAGAACTTATTATTTTGGACTGAAGATTTGTACGGGGGAAACCCATGATCCCATGAGGTGACCTGAAAACTTCCTTAACTGTGATGACAAAGTCTTTTCTAAAGAGGACATCACAAAATAATGAGAGGTTGCTATACAAATGGATGCATTGAGTGAGAAGGTAGAGTCTGTATGAGACATGGTCCACTAATTCCTGGCAGAGGATGTACCTATAGGTCTTAGAGCTCTGAATGACATCAAGCTTTCTTTACAACCAACTGAAACTTTATCTTCGGACATTGTACATTCTAGACATGACAAGAACTCATGGGTGTGGGGCGCTATGAATGTGGCTTTGGTAGTGGCTATAATATGGATTCAGAAGTGATCCAGGACCACGCTGTGGTTAATGCTCAGAATATGGCTGTGATTATGGGTCTAGCTATGCCTTGAGCTGGATACAGCTCTGAATATGAATGCTCTTTTTTCAATGGATGTGAGTTTGAGCAAACTCTGACTATTATATTCCCAAAGCCATCTTATGGGACTTTTTGACTTTCATAATTTTTAATGCTCCTCACTATTATCTTATGATGCATTTCAAAAAGCCTGTGTTGATTTTCCTTACATTTATCTTCAACTCTTTTGGACAGTGGACAAAAGCACAACATTACAGTTTACTCTTCAGCCTCTGGGGAAGCATTACCAACATTTTGATACAATCAACATTTAAGCAATTTCTCTTGTACTGTCAAACTATGGCATTTCAAGTTTATGAATTATAGCACAGTTTCTAAATAAATGCATTAAATTCATCTCACTGTTTTTTCTGTTTGTGTTTGTCAAAGACTTATGGTTCTTTTTAACCATTCATGAATTGGGTCACATTTAAGTGTTTTAATGATCCAGAACAATTGATCCACTAATAGAGCTGGACACAGGAAAGGATTAGATCATATGAAATAACTTGTGTTGCTTTTGATTCTCTGCTTCCAGTCTTTTATATGTGCTCAATTTTTAAGTTTTAAGTGTTATAGAACAATGTTAGCTAAGAACTATTTTTTGTCTTGCTTTAATGTAAACAAATGATTATTTCCTTCCTACCATGATGTTTATGAAAGTCACAAGCTTTCTACTCCTGTAACATATGAAGATATTACTGTATATATTAATTTCCATCACCTGACTAACCTTGAACACTGTTTATTGATCAGTGTGCATTGTGGTCATGTATTTTAGACTCTAGAGGCCTTCCTTATAATTTAGATAGTCTATTTTTACTGCTTTTGTCATTCATGTACAATGTTTATGCTTGAAATATAGCTTATACTTCAGTGAGTCTAGATAGGAGACAGTGGGGCAAGTAAGTCAAGATTTTGAGAACAAATAAATGGGAGATTTTCCATATGAAGGAAGATATTGGCATATTGAAAGTAAAATAGAGATTTTTTTTAAGGCTTTCAAAAATAAGGAATTTTACAACAGAAGTTCACTCAATAACCAAAAGTTTGCAAATATGGTGCCAAGCATTAGAGCTGTTTTGTTTTCATTTTTACCATTTGGTAATTAATTTTCTTACTATCTCTTTAGAGTTTGGTTCCTGACTTGGGAAGATCCCCTGGGAAAGGAATGGCTATCCACTCCATAATCCTTGTCTGGAGAATACCATGGAAAGAGGAGCCTGGCAGGCTACAATTCATGGGGTCGCAAAGAGTTGGACTTGACTGAGCTTTGGAGTGATTCTTTCACTCCACTTTTACTTTGAGACTTCTCTGGTGGCTCAGAGGATAAAGCGTCTGCCTACAATGCGGGAGACCCAGGTTCAATCCCTGGGAGGAAGATCTCCTGGAGAAGGAAAGGGCAACCCACTCCAGTATTCTTGCCTGGAAAATCCCATGGACAGAGGAGCCTGGTAGGCTACAGTTCATGGGGTCACAAAGTGTCAGACATGGCTGAGAGACTTCATTTTCTTTCTTCTTTTCACTTTTAGAGTTTAGAGTGATTATTATATATGTAAATTTGAAAAATAAACTACTACAAAGCCTAAACTTGTAGTCTGAAAACTCTTCTTCTAACTGGAAGCTCTCTAAAGTCTGAGACTGTGTCTTATTTCTTGTTCACCTCTAAAATCTTAGCCTCAGAGGCTGGCATATGTGGACTCAGTACACTTTTGTGACATAAACCCCTGTGTAGTTTTTTTTTTTTTATTATAATGATGTAAATTGCATTATGTGTAACTTTTAATAACAGAAAAAAAAACACTTTTTGCAAAAAATACTTCATCTTAACCTCATAATAGCCTAGTGAAATGGCTAAGTTTAGTGTTAACATTTCATTTTTTAAAATCCCTTCAGTCTGCTGACTGTCCCCTTCTCCTCATTCATTTTATTTATTTTTATCTTTTTATTTTTGAAATTTTTATTTTATATTGGAGTATAGTTGATTAACAATGTTCTGTTAGTTTCAGGTGCACAGTAAAGTGGTTCAATTATACATATGAATGTATCTTTGTTGTTCAGTTACTAAGTTGTGTCTTACTCTGAATGTGTGTTTGTTGTTCACTTGCTAAGTTGTGTCTAACTCTTTGTGACTCCATAAATTGCATCACACCATACTCCCCTGTCCTTCACTACCTGTTGGAGTTTACTCAAATTCATGTCCATTGAGTTGGTGAGCTATCTAACCATCTCATCCTCTGCTGTTCCCTTTTCCTTTTGCTTGCACTCCTTACCAGCATCAGGGTCTTTTCCAGTGAGTCAGCTCTTCACATCAGGTGGCCAGAGTATTGGAGCTTCAGCTTCAGCATCAGTCCTTCCAATGAATATTCAGGGTTGATTTCCTTTATGATTGACTGCTTGATCTCCTTGCTGCCCAGGGAACTCTCAAGAGTCTTCTCCAGCACCAAAATTGGGTGCATCAATTCTTCTCTATGGTTAAATTCTCATATCTTTACATGACTATTGGAAAAAGCATAGCTTTAACTGTATGGACCTCTGTTGGCAATATGATGTCTCTGCTTTTTAATACATCGTCTAGGTTTGTCATAACTTTCCTTCCAAGGAGCAAGTGTCTTTTAATTTCATGACTGTAGTCACTGTCTGCAGTAACTTTGGAGCCCAAGAAAATAAAATCTATCACTGCTTCCACCTTTTCCTCTCCTACTTGCCATGAAGTGATAGTACCAGACGCCATGATCTTAATTTTTTGCATGTTGAATTTTAAGCCAGATTTTTCACTCTCCTGTTTCACCCTTATCAAGAGGCTCTTTAGTTCCTCTTCACTTTCTGCCACTAGAGTGGTATCATCTGCTTATCTGAGGTTGTTGATATTTCTCCTGGCAATATTGACTTTAGCATGTGATTCATCCAGCATGGCATTTCACCTGATGTACTCTGCATATACGTATAATCAGCAGGTGGCAAAATAAAGCCTTGTGGCACTCATTTCCCAATTTTGGACAAGTCCATTGTTCCATGTCTGGTTCTAACTATTGCTTCTTGACCTGTGTACTGGTTTCACAGGGGACAGGTAAGGTGGTTGGTATTCCCATCTCTTTAAGAATTTCCCACAGTTTGTTGTGGTCCACACAGGGCTTTTGTGTAGTCAGTGAAGCAAAAGTAGATGTTTTCTGGAATTCCCTTGCTTTCTCCAATTCCCTTGCTTTGATCCAATGAATGCATGTATCTGTTCTTTTTCAAATTCTTTCCCCATATGGGTTACTATATAAAACTGAGCAAATTTCCCTGGCTATACAGTAGATCCTAGTTGGTTATGCATTTTAAATATTACTAGTGTATATTTGTCAATCCCAAATTCCTAATTTATCCTCCCCACCACCTTTTCCTTTTGGTAACCATAAGCTTATTTTCTAAGCTGTGGTCTGACTCTACTCTGTAAAAAAAATGTTCATTTGTATCATATTTGTTAGAATTCACATATAAGCAATATCATTTGATACTTGTCTTTCTCTGTCTGACTTACTTCCCTTAGTATGATAATCTCCAGGTCCATTCATTTTGCTGCGAATGAGATTATTTTATTCTTTTTAATGGTTGGATAATATTCCACTGTATATATGTACCACATTTTCTCCATCCATTCATCCCCCACTCATTTTATTGTTTTTTTTAAAGATTCTTTTCCCATGTAGGTTATAAAATAGTATTGAGTAGACTTCTCTGTGCTACACAGCAGGTTATTATTAGATATGTATTGTATATATAGAAGTGTGTATATGTCACTGTTTCCCAAGTGGCTCAGTGGTAAAGAATCCACATGCCAGTGCAGGTGGTGTAGGAGATGCAAGTTAAATCCTTTTGTCAGGAAGATCCTCTGGAGCAGGTAGTGGCAACCCACTCCAGTATTCTTGCCTGGAGAATTCCATGGGCAGAGGATCCTGGCAGGCTATATTCCATGGGGTCACAAAGAGTTGGACACGACTGAGTACACATGTACACAGACACAGGTACATGTCAGTCCCAATCTCACAATTTATCCCCTCTTCCTTATGTTTTGATAAATATTAATATAAATTTGTTTTCTAGATCTATGACTCAACTTCTGTTTTATAAGTAAGCTCATTTGTAACCCTGCTTTTATTAGATTCCACATGTAAATGATATCATATGATATTTGATTTTCTGAGTCTGACTTATTTCACTCAGTATAACAATCTCTAGGTTCATTCATGTTACTGCAATGGCATTATTTTGTTCTTTTTAATCGCTGAGTAATATTCTATTGTATATATGTACCACTTCGTCTTCATCCATTCCTCTGTTGATGGACACTTAGGTTGCGTACATGTCCTGGATATTGTAAACTGTGCCACAGTGAACATTGAGATGTATGTATATTTTCAGTTATGATTTTCTCTGGATATCTGACCAGGAGTGGATTAGTTGGGTCATATGGTAATTCTATTTTTAATCTTTTAAGAAACCTCCATACTGTTTTCCATAATGGCCAATTTATATTCCCACCAACAATGTAGGGGGTATCCTTTCTCTATATTGTCTCCAGCATTTAATGCTTGAGGACTTTTTAATGATGATCATTCTGGTGTCAGAATGAGGTGATACCCCATTGCAGTTTTAATTTGCATTTCTCTAATAATTAGCAATATTGAGCATCTTTTCATGTATCTTTTTGGCCATGTGTAGGTCTTCTTTTGAAAATATCTGTCTAGATTTCCCCTTCCATTTTTTATTTGGGTTATTTGTTTTTAGGATATTGAGCTTCATGAGCTGTTTGTATACCTCACTCTTTTTAAAAACAATAAACTACATCCCAGTGAGTTTAAATGACTTATCTAATATCATAAGAATGGTTGGAGCTTCAAAATGATATTCTGATTTCCAAATCCATGTTCATTTTCTATGTGATTAATTACTTTGAAATTCAAGGACATTATTTAATGTGTTTTTTAAATACTAAAAAATAATTCTTGTGCTGAATTCTTCACTATATTTTAATATTTTTAAAATGTGTATTTTATCTTTAGTCTTCTATACAAAATTGAGTTTTCATTGAATCTAAGAGAATAACTAAATGATTTAAAATTATAAAGTATTGTAATTTTATAATTATATGTGTACTTGAGCACTGAAACCCGTGAGAAGACTCATGATAACCTGTTCTCTAAGATAGGCAGCAAGGATTCATGGTGGTTCTCTTTGCATAATTAATGACATGGTGAACTAGCCCATTTTTCACTTAGTATAAGTTTATTATACTGAATTGCTAAGTGAAAGTGAAAGTCACTCAGTCGTGTCTGACTCTTTGTGACCCCATGGACTGTAGCCCACCAGACTCCTTTGTCCATGGGATTTCCCAGGCAAGAATACTAGAGTGGGTTGCCATTCCTTCTCTAGGGGATCTTCCTGACCCAGGGATTGAACCCAGGTCTCCCACGTTTGAACCTGCATCGAACTCATCTCCCCCAGGCAGAGTCTTGACCATCTGAGCCACCAGGCAAGCCCCTTGGATAATATGACAATCTATTTTACAGGAGTCAATTTTCCAACATCAGGTTGAGAGATGGTCCCATCACTCCTTGGTGTCTTCTCTTTTCTTTTGTCTATATTCAGACATGTTTTGAGTCTCTTGAAATTTCTTACAGAAGCTTGTCTTTCTTATCCACAGGAAATGTTGAGGAAATCAGGAAAGAGTATTAAATAATATGCTGGTTCCTAGTATTTCTAGGAGCAGAGATCTCATTTCATTAGTTGTTACTGGCATTATTATAACTTGAGTTGCAAAGGAGTTCACTGGAAAGAACAGTCCACTCAACAGTAAGGCTGTTGGTTAAAATCCTGTGTTTGGGGGGATAGTTTCCTTTTTATTTATTCATTTTATGCATGTCCATGTTACAGTGTGTTTGTCTCCATAGATTACCCCTTATCTAGTGAGGACTGAATACCAAAGGAAGTTTTCTCTCCTGAAAAGAAAAAAGATGTATGAGTTTTAATACTTCTCAATTTCCTCCTCAGTATTAAGCTGGAGTTCTTAAACTGCCAATAAAATCAGAGAGTACTTAATCAGATGTAATGGTCTGGTACTCGATTGATTGCATTAATCAGTGGCCTGAGGGGTTCTTCAAAAATGGAGTGTGTGGCTACTCCATCACATAGTCTGAGTGATTCTTTCTTTTTTTCTTTATTTGGACCGTGACAAATATTGAAAAACTTTTTGGAAATGTAGTTATGGTGTATAAGAGTTAAACATTCAGATATTTTAAATAAAGAGAATACTATTTTTGTTTTCAAGTTTCAGATATGACATTTGATTATGTGAAGACAAGACCTAGGTATTTTCTTAGTTAAATGGATAAAGACCCCAGGACTTTCTATGAGCCGAATATATGAGGTGCCTATAAGAAGCTAATTTTGTATTAATATATTTCAATTTATCTTATATTTAATCAAGCACCTATTTGAGGTATCTGTTAACTAAAGTAATTGTTCAAAACTTAAAATCTAGGCAGGGAGATAAAATCTTGCTAGTGTTGTAGGGAAGGAAATAAAAATACTTGGGTGTGTGCAGAGTTGTTTCAGTGGTGTTCAACTCTGTGGAACCCTAAGGACTATAGCCCGCCAGACTCCTCTGTCCATGGAATTCTCTAGGCAAGAACACTGGAGTGGGTAGCCATTCGCTTCTTCAGGGAATCTTCCCAACTCAGGGATTGAACTCATGTCTCTTCTCCTGCATTAGCAGATGGGTTCTTTACCCCTAGCACCACCCAGGAAGCCTATAAAAATACTTCCTGGTATTACAAAGGTTTCATCTACCAAAACGTATCAATTAATTTACAGTCATAGGGAAATGGAAAGAGGAGGCAAGAGATTTAAAATATTGTTACATACTTATTCCTCACTGATTGAAGATAAGAGTATAAAACTCAACAGAAGTGAAAATGATTGCATTATGGTGTTCTATCTATTGGCTAATTTTCCTGATGCAATTGTTTATATTTTCTTTAAAACAGAAAGTGGTTTACTAGTTTATTTTCTAGTTATATATTTTCTAATGCCTTTAACAATTTAGAGTCTAATGTTTAGTTGCTCTAATGTTTCATTGTTAAAAAGAACTGACGATCCAGGGAATTTAGTCACTCAGTTGTGTCCATCTCTTTGCAATCCCAAAGACTGTAGCCTGCCAGGATCCTCTGTCCATGAAATTTTCCAGTCAAAGGTGCTGGAGTGGGTTGTTATTTCCTTTTCCAGGGGATCTTCCCAACCCAGGGATTGAATTCAGGTCTCCTGCATTGCTGGTGGATGCTTTACTGTCTGAGCTACTAGGGAAACCTTTCCAAAAGCTATTTTGTTTTCCTTTTTTGACAATGTTTATACTATTTTCTTTAAAATATAAACATAAACTTAAGCAGTAATCTCATCTTCTCTGTCTCCCTTCGTTTCTTCCACTTAGCCATTCTCTTATTATTTGCATTTTAGCTTCTTTCTACAACTGTTCTCAGTTTTCTAAATATGATTTTTTTAAAAGTGATCAACTTCATTCTTATAAGGAAATAATCAAAATATTCCTCTGATTTAGCTGACATTGATTTTAAAAAATTTAGGAAGATGATTTTAAAACTAAATTTAAAATGAGAATTTGAACTTTAGATTCTAACTTGTAAGAATAAAATAAGTGATTAAAAAAATGAAGGTTTTAGAAGGGTCAAATTATATCCTATGAAACATATTAGATTGTAGCTTTTCAACTTCTTTGTGTGCTTTCTGAATTTTGTGTGCTCAGATGCTCGGTCGTGTCTGACTCTTTGTGACTCCATGAACTGTAGCCCACCAGGCTCCTCTGTCCATGGAATTTTCCAGGAAACAATACTGAAGTTGGTTGCCATTTCCTCCTCCAGGGAATCCAAGGATTGAAACTGCATCTCCTGCACAGGCAGATCCTTTACCACTGAGCCACCTGGGAAGTCTTTCTGAATACCAGGGACTTGTCAAAAAGAAGTTGTATCTGGATGTAATACTTGTATTAATTCAGTTACTGAATATAAAATAGTTACCTACTATATGCAGAGTACATCATGAGAAATGCTGGATTGGAAGAAACACAAGCTGGAATCAAGATTGCCGGGAGAAATATCAATAACGTCAGATATGCAGATGACACCACCCTTATGGCAGAAAGTGAAGAGGAGCTAAAAAGCCTCTTGATGAAAGTGAAAGAGGAGAGTGAAAAAGTTGGCTTAAAGCTCAACATTCAGAAAACAAAGATCATGGCATCCGGTCCCATCACTTCATGGGAAATAGATGGGGAAACAGTGGAAACAGTGCCAGACTTTATTTTTTGGGCTCCAAAATCACTGCAGATGGTGACTGTAGCCATGAAATTAAAAGACGCTTACTCCTTGGAAGAAAAGTTATGACCAACCTAGATAGCATATTCAAAAGCAGAGACATTACTTTGCCGACTAAGGTCCATCTAGTCAAGGCTATGGTTTTTCCTGTGGTCATGTATGGATGTGAGAGTTGGACTGTGAAGAAGGCTGAGCGCCGAAGAATTGATGCTTTTTTTTTTTTTTTAGCCATATATAATCTGGAAGTTTATATTTTATTATTTCATGTCTTCTTGTAAATGAACACATATGTGGATAACTTTTGTGAACTGTGGTGTTGGAGAAGACGCTTGAGAGTCCCTTGGACTGCAAGGAGATCCAACCAGTCCATTCTGAAGGAGATCAGCCCTGGGATTTCTTTGGAAGGAATGATGCTAAAGCTGAAACTCCAGTACTTTGGCCACCTCATGCGAAGAGTTGACTCATTGGAAAAGACTGATGCTGGGAGGGATTGGGGGCAGGAGGAGAAGGGGGACGACAGAGGATGAGATGGCTGGATGGCATCACTGACTCGATGGACGTGAATCTGAGTGAACTCTGGGAGTTGGTGATGGACAGGGAGGCCTGGCGTGCTGCGATTCATGGGGTCGCAAAGAGTCGGACACGACTGAGCGACTGAACTGAACTGAACTGATTCTAGACTTTAAGGTTTTTTTTTAAACTATGCCTGCATATGAATAATTTGTATTTTGATATGAAAGCCTCTGGCCACTTTAATCTAAATGGGAACTGTTAGTATCCTGACTTGAATGTTAGTGCTGAAACTAAAGATGGCCATCACCAGTTCAGAGTTGATAGCAACTGTATTATTTAGCTTGTGTCTAACAAAATACCATAGGCTGGTGGCCTATATAATAGGGATTTATTTCTCATAGTTCTGGAAGCTGGGAAGTCCAAGGTCAAGTTTCCTTGGTGAGAACTCTGTTCTTACTTTTGCAGATGGCCTTCTGGTTGTGTCTTTAACATGAAAGAAAGAGAGTGAGAGCAACCTCTTTAGTATCTCTTCTTAAAAGGACACTAATCCCGTCATGAAAGCCCGGTCTTCATGACCTTATCCAAATCTAATTATTTCCCCAAAACCTCATCTTTAAATTTCACTATGGGGATTAGGGCTTCAACATATGGATTTAGGGGGACATGAATCAATTCGTAGAAAGAACCTACATTAATTGGAAACTGGGCTTGTTATGCAGTGTCATATGTTGCCGGGAGCCAGCGTGAGGAATCCCTCCCATGGCAAAGGTCATGAGGAAGGAAGCCGACAAAATGCAAGGGCATGATCAGACTTCAGGGGTTCCCCCTGGAATTTCCTGAGCATCCACCCCCCCAAACCAGAGTCTGCCTGCTTACTGTGTTATGCTTTCCACCTACTCTTTTGACATTAACAGGGGGCTGTCCCCCCACCATCTTTTTCTGGAAAAAGTTAATTTAGAGCTTTTAGATAATAAATCTCCTGGACATAATAAGAGTGTTTCAATCCAACATCCCCTCTGATAGCTTTCTAGCCTGCCTGCCGGCCTCTTACAGCTGTGCATGTGATTGTTTGTGGCCTCCCGACTGCGAGAGGCACAGGAAGCTTAAAACATCCTAGGAATGTAGGGGCTTCCGAGGAGTCAAAATCATTAGAATAGGACTGATTAAAGGTTTCATTTGTTGAGCCAATACTTGCTGCCAAATTTTCATATCTTTTATTTGAAGATATAGTTGGTATATGGAAAAAACAGGTAGTAGACGTGGTATTAGCAACATTAGATCTTTAAGTACTTTCTTTGTTATAAACCACTGCACCTTTGTTCTACAGGAATGTAACTTTATTTAGTACTTTGAGGGTGATGCTGAGTAAAGAAAAAACACTTCTAGGGAAAAAGAGTTTTCTGGTTGATAGACATTTATCTAGGAAGAGAGCCATAAAAATGTTAACAGGCCTCTTGGCCAGAAGATAATGTAAACCACCTGAGACCTTTTGTATACGGGAAGGTATGCAAAAAGAAAGCATGGTCTCAATGAGGGTCAGGACTGCTGCCCCTGCATAACTCTGCATATTCCATTATTTCTTTATGTACAACTTGGGGTATATAAGCTGATTTTGAAAATAAAGTTGTGAGTCTTGCACCAATGCTGGGCTCCCCCATGTCGTTCTTTTCTTCCTTTTTCCAGATGAATTCCCATCTGGAGCGTGGAGGCTTGCCAAGTCTACTTACTTGCCCTGGCTTCTAAGATCCACGTGAGAGGGAGCCCAAGGAGGGTCACCCTCCACTATTTAAGTGGGCGCCAGTGGCCTAATGTAGATTGTGCAAACCTCTTGTCTCGAGGTTTTATTAGTTTTCCGTGTAAACCAAGTTATTCAGAATCTTTTCTCCACTAATTTTCCTACTACACTATTCTTTCCTAATCTCTTTATATTTCTAATTAAATAGTCCTTTTCCAGACTCCGACTCTGTCTCCACTTAGAATATCCCTGGATCCACCGGGGCTGGACCCTGGCAATATGTACTGTAGAGAGAACCATCATGAATCCTCTTGTTGCCTAAGTTAAAGTCTAGTTTATTATATGTCTTTTCATGGATATCAGTTCCCAGTTGCATATATAACATTTCATAGGATTGTAGGGGCACAGTTGTATCTCTCTTGAGATAATTTAATTTTCTTTTTCTTTCAACATCATATGCAATGCAGTGCCATTGACTTCTCTTATGAAACATAGTAATCAGCACAGAGAGTGTCTTGGCTGTAAAATTTCACAACATGGTTTGCCTTTTGGTTCAAGTCTTGGAGGGAATGTGGTTGCACACAACATACAGTCTTAGTGCTTGTGAAAGAAACATTTCTTGCTTTTCTAATATCAGCATCAACACAACTCAGCGCATGAGACCTGCCCTCCCTTGGGTTTCTGTTCTGCATAATCGTGATCACAACACAATACTGGCTTCCCTAGATTTTCCTGTAATTTAAAAAAAGTATCAATCAGCTATCATTGAAACTTACGTTCCTTCAGACATTTAGCCAATTACAGTTTGCTGGTGAACCAGAGATTCTCGGAAAGAAACAATCTGATAAAAATTGGCAGGGTCATTCCTAATAGGAACACTTAGACAGGCACACATTTGTACTTTGTCATGATTACCCACTTGCAGTTATACCAGGATGACAAAATAAATGATGTAACACCTGCAAACTGTGTTTATAATAAAGGATGTGATGGTTACAACAGTAGCCAAAGGTGTGAAGTTAATAACTAGATCATTTCTTTTATGAGCATCTCTAGGGTGTGAAATACCCAGAGGAGATGAATACCAGAGTTTTCATTACTCATTTTAATCACTGTTATTGCCAAGTAATGAAAACTGGGCCATCTTCTCATCATGCTTTGTGGGAATCTTTTCCTGATCTCAAAGATCTTACACACAGAGAGTTGAAATCTTCTTAACTGTAAAGAAAATAAAATAGTGAATGTTAAAACCCTGTCATTTTTGCCAAGTTGCAAAGGTCAGAAAGTATAGCATCATTATCCAGCTCTTTTCCTTTATTACCAGGAACAATATCTTGTCAAATTCTGTTTATAATTCTTTTAATTTACCTTTCCTTCAAGTGTCATTTCAACTGTCTAGGCTGGAGATTCCTTGTCTTTTATCTAGTATAATAATTTATAAATGTTCTCTATGACTTCAACGTTGTCTTTTGTAATCCATCCTAGACATTACTATAAAAATTAACTTTTTGATCCATCCCATTCTATTCTATTCTGTGTAGCAAATAGCCAAGTCTGTATATATATATATAGTGTGTGTGTCTATATATATATATATATATATTCACTAGTTGCTGTAAATGGCAGACAACAGGAGAATATATGATAAATGAACAAACAAAGAACAATTGCCTCCAAAGTGTTCATAGGCTTTATAAGAAAAGAAACAAAAAGCAACTGGATGAAAACTGTAACAACGTCATGACTAGGATACTAAGTAGTTGTTTTTTGACTTTGTGTTTAAAGTTCAAAATGAATAATAAAACAACAGATAAAAGTAATTCCTCTTTTAATTTATGCACCTACTCATTTGTAAAACCATAAAAGGATTGTTATGCTTGACACTGGCTGGTATAAAAGGAGGTCCTAAAAACTTCACAAAAGATATGAAGACTGAGTTTGCCAGTTAGCGTCCTGGTGGAGGAGATATTCCAGTCAGGCAAAGTAGCATGTGAAAAGGCAGGAAAGTATGAAAAAGCTTGTATTCCTCTTGCCAGCTAAACACAAGAGATATTTACTAAGAATCGCCTGCAGGCTAGGATTCATATCTTTGTTGTTTGGTAAAGTTAAGGAATACATAGTATGTCATACTGTAATTCAGAATTTGTGTTTCATTCTCATGGTGATAAGGAGTATTGAACTGAATTAAAGAAGACACACACTTAGCCTTGTAGCTTAGAAAAGTTATGGTAGTAGTTTGTAAAATGACTTGGTGTTATAAAGACAAGATTTATACTAAAAATACAGGAATACAGGAAAGATGGGACTTTCCTGTCAGTCCAGTGGTTAAGATTTCATGCTTCCAGTGCAGGGGGCTCGGGTTCGATTCCTGGTTGGGGAACTAAGATCCCACATGTCATATGTATAGTGAAGTCACTCAGTCATGTCTGACTCTTTGAGGCCCCATGGACTGTAGCCTACCAGGCTCCTCTGTCTATGGGATTTTCCAGGCAATAGTCCTGGAGTGGATTGCCATTTCCTTCTCCAGGGAGTCTTCCTAGCCCAGGGATCAAACCCAGGTCTCCTGCATTGTAGACAGACGCTTTACCATCTGAGCCACCAAGGAAGTCCACAAACAACAACAGCAACAATTCCTAGTACATAAATCCAACTTGCTAAAAAAAGAAAATTTCTCATGAATGTCACTCTGATACCATAAATTCCATAGATCCACAGTCATTCATCATATGGTGCAGCCAAAAAATAAAGTACAGCAAAGATGATAATGATGATATAGGAATAGAGCATGGCCTGAGGGAATATGCAGATTCCAGAAATGTGCAGAAGGTAGAGTCAAGTCTTGATGCCTGCCTGGATGTTGGTGGTTTATGGAGATGTTATTGTGGAGCATAACTCTTAGGTATGCGGCTTGGGTGATTGGGTTGTGCCAATCACGGAGAGTAGAAACATAGGAGGAAGAGCAGATTTAAGGATGAATAAGATGTACTTACTCTTTCATCTACATCAGAAGTATTTATTAGATCTAACAAAGTTCTGGACACTACTTAAGATTCCAGGAGATAACAATGGTATAAGATCTATGGAATTTATGGTATCAGAGTGACATTCATGAGAAATTTTCTTTTTTTAGCAAGTTGGATTTACATACTTGGAATTGTTGTTGTTGTTGTTTGTGGGCTTCCCTAGTGTCTCAGATGATAAAGACTCTGCCTGCAATGCAGTAAACCCAGGTTCAACCACTGGGTCAGGAAGATCCCCTGGAGAAGGAATGGCAACTCATTTCAGTATTCTTGCCTGGAGAATTCCATGGACAGAGGAGCCTGGCAGACTAGAGTTCATGGGGTGCCAAAGAGTTGGACACGACTGCACGACTAACACTTTTGTTTAGTATCTAAGTCATGTCCAACTCTTTGTGACCCCATGGACTGTAGCCCACAAGTCTCCTCTGTTCATGGGATTTCCCATGCAAGAACACTGGAGTGAGTGGCAGTTTCTTTTTCCAGGGGCTTTTCCTGACACAGGGATTGAACTTGTGTCTCCTGCATTGGCAGATATGTTTCTTATCACTGAGCTAACAGAGAAGCCTTGTCACCCTGCTTATTTGACTTCTATGCAGAGTACATCATGCAAAATGCTGGGCTGGATAAAGCACAAGCTGAAATCAAGATTGCTGGGAGAACTATCAGTAACCTCAGATATGCAGATGATACCACCCTTGTGGCAGAAATCAAAGAGGAACTAAAGAGCCTCTTGATAAAGGTGAAAGAGGAGAGTGAAAAAGATGGTTTAAAACTCAGTCTTTGCTCAAAAAGCAAAGATCAGGGCATACAATCCAATCACTTCATGGCAAATAGATGGGGAAACAATGGAAACAGTGACAGACTTTATTTTCTTGGCCTCTAAAATCACTGCAGATGGTGACTGCAGCCATGAAATTAAAAGATGCTTGCTTCTTGGAAGAAAAGCTATGACAATAAAGCAGAGACATGACTTTCCTGACAAAGGTCCATCTAGTCAAAGCTATGGTTTTTCCAGTAGTCATGTATGGATGTGAGAGTTGGACTATAAAGAAGATTGAACACTGAAGAATTGATGCTTTTGAAGTGTGGTGTTGGAGAAGACTCTTGAAAGTCCCTTGGACTGCAGGGAGGTCAACCCAGTCAATCCTAAAGGAAGTCAACACTGAATATTAATTGAAAAGACTGATGCTGAAGTTGAAGCTCCAATATTTTGGCCACTTGATGTGAAGAGCTGACTCATTAGAAAAGACCCTGAGGCTGGGAAAGATTGAAGGCAGGAGGACAAGTGGACAACAGAGGAAGAAATGTTTGGATGGCATCACTGACTCAATGGACATGAGTTTGAACAGGCCTAGCGAGATGGTAAAGGACAGGGAAGCCTGGCGTGCTGCAGTCCATGGGGTCATAAAGAGTCAGACACAACTGAGCAGCTGAACAGCAACAATCAGAGAAGGCTGTACTTGGAATTATAGGTAGTTAAAACAATGGGAAGGGCTTCCCCAGTGTCTCAGATGGTAAAGAATCTGCTTGCAATGCGGGAGACCTGTGTTTGATCCCTAGGTCAGGAAAGTACCCTGGAGAAGGAATGGCAACCTCCAGCATTCTTGCCTGGAGAAATCCAAGGAGAGAGAAGCCTGGCAGGCTACAGTCCATGGGGTTGCAAAGAGTCAAACACGACTGATGAGAGCAAGCATGTAGAAAATGAGAAGTAAGTAATGAGGACAGAATTAAGGCAACCCTGATAATTAAAAAGACAAGCTGAAGTTACTTTAAGAGGAGCCAGTGAAAAATGAGTTTTCAGAGAAGTTAAGGTTGGAACTAAAAAAAAGTCTATTATCAGGAAACTAAAGGTTGTATATTTTCAAGAAAAAGGATGGCTACTGTGCTCAGAAATGGGTATGTAAAAAAGTTATTGGAAATTGCAACATGGGTCATTATTAATGTTTTTTTTTTTTTTTTTTTTACCAAAAATAGTTAGTTGCAGTGGATGATAGGGTTGATGTGTAGTCTTGGAGAAGTGGAGGTTGAGAACATGAAAAATTGCAATTGGGTCACAGGCATGAGACATGCCAGGTCAAAAGGAAGTTCCTGAAACAGAAGTTTAAGCCTGGAAGACAGGGACACATTTTCAAAATTCAATATGTTAATGCATTTCAGATTGTATGTGCTTAATAAATGCTCACCAGTTTTCTGATGACCACAGAAAAACAAGAAAGAAAATTAATGCAAATAAAGATTATTGTAATAAAATCTACTTTGTCATAATAATAGTAGAAAAAACATTTATAACAAATCCAGGACTGATATTTCAGAAGATTATTATAGGAAAGAGTAATCATAAATATCCAGGATTGATATTTCAGAAGATTATTATAAGAAAGAGTAATCATAAATATCCAAAATAATGAAACAGTTTGATGAAGCTTTTAATGAAAGGTAGGTCTTTCACATGGAGGTTGTGGATTTATGACACTTTGTTACATAAGATTCAAAATTAAAACTGTTAGAAAATTCATTGTTCTTTCTAACTTCTAGTGTTTCATAACTCCTTTTCATAAAAATAATAGGCCTTTCTCTCCAAAATCAGAGCATAGCATGGCATTACCACAAGAACATAACATATCAAGTTTGAAGGGAGGTTTGCAGTGAATGTAAGAATTCAATAAGGGAGTCTGCTTAAGAAGGGGTTGTGGTTTTATTGTGGCGGTGAAGGTCAAAAAGGAGATTTAAAAACTTCGGTATAGCAAAGGAAAGAATCATAAGTGTCTGTTACTTAGAAGATATAGTGAATGCAAGTTTTATGGAAAAACCTTAGAAATTAATTATTTTACTTACCCTTCTCTTCTTTTGAGACTTCAAGAAAAAGCATAGATTTTAAAAAATTACTTAATTTATCTGCACTGGGTTTTTGTGGCTGTGTGCAGGCTTTCTCTAGTTGCAGTGAGTGGGGACTACTCTCTAGTTGTGGTGAGTGCTCTTCTCACTTTGGGGGCTTCTCTTGTTGCAGAGCACAGGCTCTAGAGTGTGGGCTCAGAAGTTGTGGCACTTAGTTGCCCCATGGCATGTGGCGTCTTCCTGAACTGGGGACTGAACCCATATCCTGTGTATTGGCTGGCAGATACTTAACCTCTGGACCAGAGGGAACTTCTATAGTGTAGATATCATATTCAAAAGACTTGATTTAAGTTTTGCTGCTGAAGACTGAGTGATCTTGCCAATATCTTAACCTCTAACAACAATTTATTTATAAAATGATAAGAACAAATTAGAAAATATTTCTCACAGGCCTCTTGAGAATGACATGGGCTACCAGGGGTGGGTGTGCTCCCTGGTAGCTCAGTGGTAAAGAATCCACCTGCCAATGCAGGAGACATGGGTTCAATTCCTGGGCTGGGAAGATTTTCTGGAGAGGGCCATAGCAGCCCACTCTAGTATTCTTGCCTGGGAAATCCCATGCTCAGAGGAGCCTGGTGGGATAAAATCCATGTTGTTGCAACAACTTAGCAACTCAACAACAAAAAATAATTGTCAATATTTGTTGCTATTTTAACTAATATTGCTGAAATTTGTGTTTTAGTTGCTAATTAAAATAGTAATTGAATGTTAAGAATCGGCAGCATCTTAAATATTAGCAGATCTAATTATTGCCTGTCTTTTCATTAATTTAATTCATTCATTCATTCTTTTTTGTGCTTTTAGAGTTTATTATTATTTTCAAAGTGATTTTTAGAAAATTTGTTTGATGTGGACCATTTTCAAAAAGTCTTTATTGACTTTGTGACAATATTGTTTACGTCTTAAAAAAAAATTGTTTTGGTTTGTTGGAGAGGCTATGCCAAGAGGCATGTGGATCTTAGATCCCTAACCAGGGACTGAACTCATACCCCCTCTATTGGAAGGTGAAGTCTTAACCACTGTACAGCCAAGGAAGTTCCTATTTATTATTTTTTAAACCAGTAAATGATTTTTTAAGAGATCTAAGTTCACAATGGAGTGGAAAGGATGGCTCATTCCTGCACACTCCCTGTGTTTACACATGAACAGCCTCCTGCCCCACAGTGCGTATTTGAAATAACTGATGAGCCAACATGGTCTTGTCATTGTCATCCAAGGTCCACAGTTTATGTTAGGATTCACTCTTGGTGTACATTCTGTAGTTTTGACAAATGTATAATGTTTATCCACCACTATAGTATTGTACAGAAAACTTCCACTGCCCCCAGATCCTCTTCTAGAAACACCTTCACAGGCCCACCTAGAAATACTCTTATCAATTACCTGGTATCTCATAACCCTATCAAGCTGACATAAAATTAAGGATCAGAATAATATTTATTCATTCTTTGCTTTATTAAACCCCCAGTTTCTTAGTAATTCCTTTGAACCAGATGTTAAGCTAGGTCCAATAAACAAAAAGTATTTCAGGTAAGCAAATGAAATTCAGCAAGGGAGGTAGATAATCAAAGAGAAGATCATAGTGTGATGTGCGGGGGTCATGGCATAATATGAGGGTGCAGCCTCAAAGAAGGGGTATGTGAATCAGATGATGTCTGTGTTGATTGTCAAACGACGTGTTGGGTTTTGCCAGACAGCACTCTGGTGGGAGTATGTCTTACACATTTGAAGCATCATATAGGGAATGTTGAATTTAATCTTCAATATTTCTGAAAGTACTATGGAAAGAAGTTAACAAGGAGAGGGACTGTTGTAGATTAGAACCAAGGTTGTTGAATATGTTTTCATAGCATGGACTTGGGTGATGTTAATTTCCTTTAAAGCTGGTGATTGCGTGATATAATTTTTTAGTAACAGCAGATAAAATAGAAAGTTTGTAACACATTAAGCCACCAAAATAATGAGTTTATCATATGAAATTTCTGTGATGAGAAGCAGATTTATACTGAGGTAATCCCCACACATTTCTCACAGTATATGAATCCCAGATGTGTGAGGAACATTGGAAACTTCCTATTACAACACACTAATCCTGAGACTAAGCACTAAGCACGGGGGGCTGTGCCGTCTAGTCAAGGCTATGGTTTTTCCTGTGGTCATGTATGGATGTGAGAGTTGGACTGTGAAGAAGGCTGAGTGCCAAAGAATTGATGCTTTTGAAGTGTGGTGTTGGAGAAGACTCTTGAGAGTCCCTCGGACTGCAAGGAGATCCAACCAGTCCATTCTGAAGGAGATCAGCCCTGGGATTTCTTTGGAAGGAAAGATGCTAAAGCTGAAACTCCAGTACTTTGGCCACCTCATGCGAAGAGTTGACTCATTGGAAAAGACTTTGCTGCTGGGAGGGATTGGGGACAGGAGGAGAAGGGGACGACAGAGGATGAGATGGCTGGATGGCATCATGGACTCGATGGATGTGAGTCTGAGTGAACTCTGGGAGTTGGTGATGGACAGGGAGGCCTGGCGTGCTGCGATTCATGGGGTTGCAAAGAGTCGGACACGACTGAGCGACTGAACTGAACTGAACTGAATCCTGAAACCATGGGATTCTACTACTATGGAACTCTTGTGGAGGCTATAGCTATGTACCCAGCATGGCTGCGGATGTGACTATATCTATTACTACAGCTGTGGATGCAAGAACTGCAAAGGACTGAACATGGTTATGGCTTTAGACACGGCTGTGGCTGTGATTATGGATTTGGATACAAATATGGCTGTGGATATGGTTCTGACTACAGCAATGCTCTATTTTGCTACAGAAGAAGTTAATTCTCTTGTATCCAAAATACATAAAGAATTATAAAATTATCAGGAAAAGATGCCAGTGGAAAAATGAACACAAGACTTTTACCACTTCACCAAAGAAGATATTCAAATAGCCAACAAACATTTCAAAGGTCTTCAGTCTTCACTATTAGTGAGACAAAAATTGAAACCGTGAGTGAAGTCAGTCATGTCTGACTCTTTGCAACCCCATGAACTGTAGCCTGCCAGGCTCCTCCATCCATGGGATTTTCCAAGCAAGAAAGTGCATTGCCATTCCCTTCTTCAGGAAATCTTTCTGACCCAAGGATTGAACCCAGGTCTCATGCATTGCAGGCAGACTCTTAACCATTTGAGCCACCAAGGAATCCCAATGATATTATTACTCACCCACCAGAGTGGTGAAAGTGTACAAACAAATCATATCAAGGACTGCTAAATATATGCATAAATAGGGCTTCCATTTACTGCCAGAGGAAATATATATTGGTACAATTTTGGAGTATCTTTTAAAATAGCTTATGCAAAACCTATGATCAAGTACTTCTACAAAGACTATTTTCTGAAGAAATGCATACATATGTTTATCAAAGGACATAACACAAGAATACCCCTGGTAGCATTATTTTTAATAGGTCAGCATATAACAAATCAAATGATTATCAACAATAAAATTCATAACTGAAATGTGGTATCTTCATAAAGTTATATATTATGAGGAAACAAAAAAGAACATATTACTTTGATATATGCAAAATGGGATAGAATTGTACAGCTATAATGTTGAACAAAAGACTCAGACTCAAAATAATGGATAGGCAAGATTTAGTTTATGTAAAATAAGAAAGGTAATACTAATTTATAATCTTGAAAGTCATGGTATTGGTTATAATTTTCCTTCTCCCTTTTCGGAAGAGAATTGAAAGTAGTAGGAGGAGTGAGGTGGTTTCTGAGACATTGATGTATTTTTTTTTGATATTGACAGTGGTTAACCAATTGTGCTCCTTTTATGAAAATTTATTGAGCATATTTATATTTTTCTGCATACATGTTATATTACAATGAAAGGTTTATAAATATCCTGCCATCTGTCTTATGGAGTATTTCTCTCTGGCTAGCTCACTCCTCATTAATAACCATTCATTGTGTCATCTCTGTTCCCAATTTCCAAATTCTCTCTCTCTCTTTTAATATGCTGAATTTAGTTTTCTCAGTAGTCATCATTCAGGTTATGCTTCTGGGACCTTACTTTTCTTTATGAAAAATAAAAATAACCTACCAAGTTGCATTCCTGAATTAAGATACCATTTATTTCCCGGAGATGGATCCTGTCCACTCATTCTTCTCTTAGAAGTATGAAATTAAATACACCACAGTTTTTCATTGCAGTTGCTAATTGTGGTATTCACAAAGGGCATAGGAGAAATTTAAAAAGCAAAGACATGACTTTGTTAAAAAGCAAAGACATCACTTTATCATTAAAGGTTCTTATAGTCAAGGGTATGGTTTTTCCAGTAGTCATGTATGGATGTGAGAGTTGGACCATAAAGAAGGCAGAGCATTGAATAACTGTGGTGCTGGAGAAGATTCTTGAGAATCCCTTGGACAGCAAGGAAATAAAACCAGTCAATCAACTAAAGGAAATCAACACTGAGTACTCTTTAGAAAGACTGATTCTAAAGCTGAAGCTCCAATACTTTGGCCACCTGATGCAAAGAGCCAACTCATTGGAAAATACCCTGATTCTTGGAAAGATTGAAGGCAGGAGAAGAGGGTGACAGAGGATGAGATGGTTGGATGGCATCACCTATTCAATGGACATGTACTTGGGCAAATTCTGGGAGATGGTGAGGGACAGGGAGACCTGGTATGCTGCAATCCAATTCAGTTCAGTTTAGTTCAGTAGCTCAGTCATGTCCGATTCTGTGATCCCATGGACTGCAGTATGCCAGGCTTCCATGTCCATCACCATCTCCTGTAGCTTACTCAGACTCATGTCCATAGAGTTGGTGATACCATGCAACCATCTCATCCTCTGTGATCCCCTTCTCCTCTGGCCTTCAACTTTTCCCAGCATCAGGGTCTTTTCAAATGAGCCAGTTCTTTGCATCAGGTGGCCAAAGTATTGGAGTTTCAGCTTTAGCATCCATGGGGCAAAGAGTCAGACACCACTTGGTGACTGAACAACAATATTTGGGGCATTCTGATTCATGGGAATTCCTGTATCCCAGATGAATATAAAAATAAACATTGATTACAATGAAAATCTCCTATTATATGAAATAATGATTTCAGTTGATTAAAACTCAGCATTTCTAAGCCTAAGCTTAATGACATACAATGTTTTAAATTCCAGGATCTAGCATGAAAATTTTTTATTTCAAAGTTCTGTTCTTTTCTCTGTTATTTACTTGATCTGTGGTCTTAAGAAATTTACTTTTCTTCTGAAATGTATTTTTAAAAATAAATTATAAGGAATAATAGTGCTCACCTCATAAGACTGCTAAATATAGCTTAGCTTTTAGATTAGGATTTGTTAAATTCTAAGAGTGAATCATCTAAATGTCATCAAATCATTTAATCATAATGAAATTTCAGGGAAGAATTGCAGCTATTCATAATTAAACATATAGAAATATCTCTAAATGGGATATTACATAAAAAGCTGTTCATTGCTTCCTGAACTCCAAGTATCATATGATATCAGACTGTTTTCATTACATTTTAAATAATAAATTGTTATATAAAGCACTTCAGGCAAAGTATAATAAGGCCACTAAAAGAGTCTATATTTCTATGATTTAACCACTTTTATTTTCTGCTTCCTCATAAAATAATAAAGAAATTTTTCCAAAACATCAGTGACCTTGACAATTAGTTCAGTTATGGTGATTCTCATGAAAATAATTGACTACTTTCATAGCGTGGTGAAAGTAAATGCAATTTGCTTAACGTGGGATTGCATAAAGAGTAAAGCAGTGAACAAAATGAGTATCAGTTACTGTTTTAAGAAACATCATGAGGAGGAGGAGGGACATTAATGGTCATTCATCAAAGAGGAACTTCCAAAACATCCTGTCTGAAAGCATAAGGTGAAGAATATATATATATATATATATTCTCCAATTTTTGCAACTAATCAGAAATTGACTATCTTTGGCTATGTAGCAAATTAGGTCACACTTAGTAGCTTAAAACTCTGGTTGGGGTCTCGTGAGATAAAAATAAAGTTGTTGACCAGGCTGAATTCTCACCTGGTGGGTGAAACAGGAGTTATACTTCAAGTTTCCTCAGATTTGGGGCAGAATCCATTTCCTTGATGCTATAGAATTCATTTGCTTCATTTGATTCTTTAAAACCAGCAATGCAGGGAGGAGAGAGAGAAAGAGGAGAACAGAAGGAAGGGCAGGAGGAGGAGGAAGTAAAGGAAGGGACGGGGAGGAAGAGAGACAAAGGGAGAGAATGTTCTACTTCAAGTTCTTGCCTGATGGGATCACGAACACCGAGGATAATCTCTTTCTGATTAGCTTAAATTTATTAAAATAAGGATGATCGTTTATCAAAATAAAATGATTGCTGTCCTTCACTCACTCAGTTGTGTCTCACTGTTTGTGACCCAAGGACTGCAGCACGCCAGGCTTCCCTGTCCTTCACTATCTCCCTGAGTCTGCTCATACTCAAACCATCTCATCCTCTGTCTTTCCCTTCTCCTCCTGCTCTCAATGATTATGGACCTTAATTACATCAGCAAAATCCCTTCACTTTTGCTGTAGGAAGTAGCACAGTCTTGGGAATGATTTTCGTGATAGTCTACTTGTTAGAAGGATGTTACAGGTCCTGCCTGTAATCAAGGAGTGGGGACTGGAAAAAGCAAGGATGCCAATGGGTAGGAATCACGAGGGCTGTGCTAGAATTCTGCTGACCATGAGGTGACTTCTTATATACTGTCTGTGTTTACTAAGAGCTGTTGCTTATGGAGACAATCAGTGAAGTTAATTAAAAATGCTGACAACACAAACCTACTGAGAGAGAAGATTGTGAGAAACAAACGCAGAAATATTCTTGGCTTCAGGAAGATTGGAGGGAAAATGGTTACTTTTTATGGGTAAAAATTGTCAAAGTCGATCAATTATCACTGATTAATAAAAAATTTCTACAAAAGACCTTGAGGCTATGATTCTAGGGTGGGTAATTTTTGATCTTTGGTATTCCACTATCCTTTACTATAGACAAAAAAGGAAAACTCCTGGGGTGATCCCACTTTTTCTTCCTCTATTCTGCCAAAATGTAACTGTTAAAAAAGAATAGTATTAACAATAATATTCTGTACCTCAGAGAAGATATACAATAGGTTTATGACTTAGTCACAGTGATCTGCTTGCAAAACAAACTGTGATTAGATCCATCAAGATAAAAATAATAGAAAAACAAGATATGGGAAAAAGATGAAAGAATTTAGTATCAGATATATTTATTAAATTATCAGATATATTTAATATTAACATTTGAAAATAGAAAAATGGGTGATTTCCCTTACTAGAAAAAAGAAGCCTGTTTTCATAATATTTAAAATGACAGAAATAGAGGCAGGAAATATTGTCTGAGGTGTTGGATATTTGAAGAGTATTAGATAACTGTATTTTATTTGCTTTTCCAACTCAAGAGGCCATAATCATTAAAAGTAAATGGAAGATTTAGGGGGTTATTCTTGACATAAGAAATTTGTCTAAAAATTAGTTCTGTGTGAAAAGTGGATTGGCAATATGTCTGGCTCCTGTGTCACTGAAGGTTTTAAATCAGTTCAGATCACCAATTTGTGGATGAAATTGTTGCTTCAGGAGAGAGGTAGAATTCATTGTCTTGTCTACCCTTTTCTTACTTTAATACTCTGGGGTTCTACAGGCAAATAGTGTCACTGAAATATAAAACCTTGGGAAGAATAATGATGCTGAATATTATAAAGTATTTAGCCTCCAATTAATTTTTTTCTCTTCCTATATCCAGTTTCTATAATACAGGGTGAAGTCAAATAGTATTAGTTATTTTTTTGAAAAATTAATTTATTTTAATTGGAAGCTAATTGCTTTACAATATTGTGGTGGTTTTTGCCATACATTGACATGAATCAGCCACAGGTGTACGTGTCCCACCATTTGAACCCCTCTCCCACCTCCCTCCCCTCCCCGTCCCATCCCTTTGGGTTGTCCTAGAGCACCAGTTTTGGGTGCCCTGCTTCATGCATTGAATTTGCACTGGTCATCTATTTTACATATGGTAATATACACTTTTAATGCTATTCTGTCATATCGTCCCACCCTCGCCTTCTCCCACAGAGTCCAAATATCTGTTCCTTACATCTCTGTCTGTTTTGCTATCTCCCATATAGGGTCTTCATTACCATCTTTTAAATTCCATATATATGCGTTAATATACTGTACTGGTATTGCTCTTTCTGGCTTACTTCACTCTGTATAATGGTGGCTCAGAGGTTAAAGCGTCTGCCTCCAGTGCAGGAGACCTGGGTTCGATCCCTGGGTTGAGAAGATTCCCCTGGAGAAGGAAATGGCAACCCACTCCAGTTTTCTTGCCTGGAGAATCCCATGGATGGAGGAGCCTGGTGGGCTATAGTCTACCGGGTCGAAAAGAGCTGGACACAACTGAGCGACTTCCCTTTCACCCACCTCATTAGAACTGACTCAAATGAGTTTTCTAGTGTTAGCTTTAAAAAACCTCATCACATTATGGAGAGATATGTGAAAGTGTTAGTTGCTCAGTCGTGTCCAACTCTTTGCAGCCCTATGAACTGTAGCCAGCCCGTCCCCTCTGTCCATAGGATTCTCCAGGCAAGAATACTGGAGTAGGTTGCCATTCCCTCCTCCAGGGGATCTTCCCAACCCAGGGATCAAACCTGGGTCTCCTGCATTGCAGGTAGATTTTTTACCGTTTGAGCCACCAGTGGAGAGATACAGCACTGATAAATTTGAGATTCAAAGTAGGGGCAAATAAAATGTGACAAATTCTGTGTCTGTGTGTATGCTTTGTGGAAAGTCAAAAATTCACCTTTAAAGAACCAGTCTCTATTTTAGATTCTGAATTATAAATGCTCATTCATCAAACATTCATGAAATATGTTGTGTTGGACTTGAATTTAATGGTATAAGAAAAAGTTCTAGACCCCAAAGAGTTCACACTCTGGTGTATGGGAGAGATAACAAGATCACACGTGCCATTTTCCCTCAAAAATGAGTTGCTGTTCAGTTGCTAAGTGATGTCTGACTCTTAGTGACCCCATGGACTGCAGCACGCCAGACTTGCCTGTCCTTCACTATTTCCTGGAGCTTACTCAGACTCACGTGCATTGAGTCAATGATGCCATCCAACCATCTCATCCTCTGTCGTCCCCTTCTCCTCCTGCCCTCCATCTTTCCTAGTGTCAGAGTCTTTCCCAGTGAGTCAGCTTGTGGCATCAGGTGGCCAAAGTATTGGAATTTCAGCTTCAGCAACAATCCTTCCAATGAATAATCAGGGTATATAAAAAATAACCAGAGTATATAAAAATAGAACTTTTTAAATAGCACCTACTGAAAGACAAAGTGTCCTATGTGATTTACTGATATTAACTCAAAACTTCTCAGTAACTTTGAGGTAGGTACTGTCATTTCACATCCTTATTTTGTAGATGAGGGAACTGAGGCTAGGAAAGTCCAGTGAGTTGTCCGAGGCTCTAGAGCTAGTAAGTGGCAGAGCCAGAATTTGGAGTCAAAATCCCTGTTTTTAAAGTGCCACACCAAGAGTACTTTCTTGCATAGGTGTACAGAAGCCAGCCTGTACCAGCTCATGAGGGCTAACAATGTGTACCTCTTCCCAGCTCCACATCAGTGACAATGTGTTGGTAGTTTGAAATCGATCAAGATGGAAACATTTAATTTTTTTCCAAGGAGTCATTTCACCAGCACCCTACTGGCAGCCACTTATAGGGTCAAGAACTAATTCCTAGAATATCCTTGGAATTTTGAAGGTCTGAGAACACACGCCTTTCCAATTTATATCCTCCTAATCTTTGGCACTGTGTCCAGGGCCAGCTACATAATCTTCAGGGTCCAGTGCAAACTGCAAATGTATTTAAAAAAGCAGGGACAAGATTTTTTGCCTATCTTCTGTGGTATCTTTTGACATGTGATAGTGCTTCTTGTTTGCTATTTAAAGTCATGTGCTTTTGGGGTAAGAGGACAACTGTTGAGTGAGTCTAGACCCTCACAAATGCTGGAGCCCAATGCTTCCCATGCCTGTGCCCAAGGTCTCATGGTGGGAGGGGGCAGAAGGTGGTAGCACTTACTGGACTACTGGACGGTGAAGGGGCAGCGGGAAACTGTGGATTTATTCTGGGGAGGTAGGGAGGTGGTGAGAAGTGGGACTGCCTACAACACCCCAAGTCTTCAGCACATGTTGCATTGTCCCAGTGGACTTCACTGGCATGTGTGTGTGCTGAGTCACTTCAGTCATGTCTCACTGTTAGTGACCCCATGGACTGTAGCCTGCCAGGCTCCTCTGTCCATGGGATTCTCCAGGCAAGAATACTGGAGTGAGTTACCATGCCCTCCTCCAGGGGATCTTCCCAACTCAGGTATTAAACCTGTGTCTCTTATGTCTCCTGCATAGGGCAGGCAGGTTCTTTACTGCTAGTGCCACCCGGGAAGCCCAGACTTCACTTGCAAAAGACAAATTTAATTAATTGTACAAGTACACTGCTTGTACACTTGTACAACTGACCTGACTGTGTCTCATAAAGAGTGTGTATTCAGTGCATGTTGGATAAATTGAATTGATTTGATTCATGACTCTCTAGCTAAGAATCCAATTAAACTTATGCAAGTAAATATCATCATGCCAAATACCTAAAGAGAAGGCAGGGGAGCATTAGCTATGTCGGTGGAATTATGGAATTTTAAAGGATCACACTTTTGTTGGAGACTTTTCTGAGGGGTAGGGATGGGCAATAATGATGGAAGTCTAAATCTCAAGATGACCTTGAGTTTATGGCTTAATTTTACATGGTAATGGTTAAAGTTACACTTTTATACAGACTTAGATCCAGAATTTAAAGCACTTGTAAACAGACATATTAATTCTCTCTTAAACCTGTCTTTACCTATCCCTTTTTCAGTAGAAGAGGAAGAAGCAATTCTGACCTCAAGGGACTAAATGTAAAGCAGTATGACCGGAGGAATGAGCAATAATGGTACTTTGTTCGTGAAGAGGTACTTGGAACTCACAGAAACATAGTTAAAATTATCCATTTGCATTTGGTTTATACAAACATATGAAGGTCAAAGTGAAATGCAAGAAAAGCTCTATTAATATAAAAGAAGCAAGGTATGGACTTGACAATTTACAAAATGCAGACATTGGCATTTTGATGTTTTTAATGAGTTCAATTTATTAAATTCTTCCTTTTCTTGAAGTAAAAATGGCATCTGGAATTTGGAGTTCAATGACTGTTTTATCTCTATCATTATATAGTTGCATGTTTCTGGCCAAGTCACTTATTTTTTAAAAACTCAAACTACTGGGTGTAAGATAGGCTCAAGGGAGTATTATACAACATGGGAAATTCAGTCAACACTTTGTAATAACTGTAAATAGAATCTAATCTTTAAATTTGTATGAAAATTCCTTTCCCAGTGGCTCAGTGGATAAAAAGTCTGTCTACAATGCAGGAGACACAGGAGACAGTTTCAATTCCTGGGCTGGGAAGATCCCTTGGAGAGGAAATGGTAACCTACTCCAATATTTTTGCCTGGAAAATCACGTGGGCAGAGGAGCCTGATAGGTAACAGTCCAAAGGGTCACAAAGAGTCAGACACAACTGAGCATGAGCACCGAAAAAATATAGGGAACAATAAGTAAAATACTTCTCAATTTCTCTGGCTTGTTAGAAATCCTCAGTCTTACTGTATTATTTTATGTAAAGTGTGGAAAATGATAATAATTTTACTAGTCTTGCCAATAAGTATAAACATATGCACACATATGCAATAAATAGGTATGCCTACATGCACACATACACACACAGATGATTTCAAAGCCACTGAATTTAATTAGAGGACACAACACTTATTTTAGTCTTTGCAAGGTGATGAGTCACATGAGAGACAAATTTCCAATAAAGCTGGGATTATGAAAAATAAAATGTTATTCTAGTCTTATTATCAACTAGATAAAACCCTAGGGAAGAGCAAATTAAAAAGAGATATTTTAAATTAGAAGTGTCTAGCAAAATGAGCTTTTCTGAAGCAAATTTTTATGTCACAGAGTGGGTTGATTCAGTGTTTCCCACCACACTTGAGGGCACATCTAAAGGTCAGAGGCTGTGGGTAACTCTCAGTCTTGCAGCCCATCCCCCTGGCTACCCACTTGCATCTTACATTGACACTTTCACCTCCTAAGCACCTTGAGCTGCAACAGCCTTGGAGATTTCCATGGGGGGTATAGATACAGCTCAGATACAACTGTATATACACAGCTCAGCACTGACTCAGCAGTATTGAGCCTGCCTGACAGAGAATGATGTTGGGACTCTGGAAACAAGGAAGTCAAGGGGGGTACCCTTTCTCTGATTTGTGCCTTCCACAATTGTTGCAGGAGTAGGGAGTGCAGATGGAGGGGAGAGTCAGATTTTCACACTGCAAAGTATTTTAGAAAAATAGGAAGAATGTCATGGAGGGTGCAATTTTCAATGATTCTGTCTTCAAATAAAGTCATGTCAGGTCTTCTGGATACTCAGAAGTATAGGCAGGAGTTATTAACCAATATAGAGGCTAAGGAATGATAGGTAAAGCTTGTGGTGTTAGATGCTGTGGGCAGTTTATCTATGTATGTATGTATTTATGTATGTATCTCTCATCTATCCATCCAATGGGCCCAGTTCTCAGTGAATTCATAATGTTATATAGAAGTAACATAATAAGATTAAAAATAGAAATGAAGCAATTGTTTTTGTAGCCATGTGTTATGAAAGTTATAAAATATGGAAGGTTATTAGTGTTGTGAGAATCAGGAAAGAGTTCTGAGAAGATGGGGCACTTGACATGAGGCTTGAGTAGGAACTGGCCGGTCAGATACGGGAGTGGGACAACAAGTCTTTGCATACATTTATTACCACCACCTCAGCAGTGGCTGCAGGACTGGAAAAGGTCAGTGTTCATTCCAATCCCAAAGAAAGGCAATGCCAAGAATGCAAAAACTACTGCACAATTGCACTCAACTCACACACTAGTAATGATCAAAATTCTCTAAAGCAGGCTTCAACAGTACATGAACTATGAACTTCCAGATATTCAAGCTGGATTTAGAAAAAAAGGCAGAGGAACCAGAGATTGAATTGCCAGATTCTGTTGGATTATCAAAAAAGCAAGACATCTCCAAAAAAACATCTATTTCTGCTTTATTGACTATGCCAAATCCATTGACTGTGTGGATCACCACAAACTGCGGAAAATTCTGAAAGAGATGGGAATACCAGACCACCTGACCTGCCTCTTGAGAAATCTGTGTGCAGGTCAGGAAGAACCAGTTAGAATTGGACATGGAACAATAGATTGATTCCAAATAGGGAAAGGAATACATCAAGGCTGTATATTGTCACCCTGCTTATTTAACTTATATGCAGAGTACATCATGAGAAACGCTGGACTGGATGAAGCACAAGCTGGAATCAAAATTGCCGGGAGAAATATCAATAACCTCAGATATGCAGATAACACCACCCTTATGGCAGAAAGCGAAGAAGAACTAAAGAGTCTCTGGATGAAAGTGAAAGTGGAGAGTGAAAAAGGTGGCTTAAAACTCAACATTCAGAAAACTAAGATCATGGCATCTGGTCCTATCACTTCATGGCAAATAGGTGAGGAAACAGTGGAAACAGTGGCAGACTTTATCTTTTTGGGCTCCAATATCACTGCAGATGGTGATTGCAGGCATGAAATTAAAAGATGCTTACTCCTTGGAAGAAAAGTTATGACCAACCTAGACAACATATTCAAAAGCAGAGACATTAATTTGCCAGCAAAGGTCCGTCTAGTCAAGGCTATGGTTTTTCCAACAGTCATGTCTCGATGTGAGAGTTGGACTCTAAAGAAAGCTGAGCACTGAAGAATTGATGCTTTTGAAGTGTGGTGTTGGAGAAGACTCTTGAGAGTCCCTTGGACTGTAAGGTCAAACCAGTCCATCCTAAAGGAGATCAGTCCTGAATATTCATTGGAAGGACTGATACTGAAGCTGAAACTTCAATACTTTGTCCACCTGATGTGAAGAAGTGACTCATTGGAAAAGTCCCTGATTCTGGGAAAGATTGAAGGTGGGAGGAGAAGGGGATGACAGAGGATGAGATGGTTGGATGGCATCAGCAACTCAATGGACATGAGTTTGAGTAAGCTCCAGGAGTTGGTGATGGACAGGGATGCCTGGTGTGCTGTGGTCCTTGAAGTTCCAAAGAATCAGACATGACTGAGTGACTGAACTGAACTAAACTGATTACCACCAGTGGAGGTGTGTAATCACTAAGCAGACTTAGAGAGGAACTCTCAGACTTTCCTTCTTCTCTTCAGATTATTTAGAGCACAGCCCATACCTCTTCCATAGCAGTAGAGGGCCTGGCCAGGAGGAGCATATGACAGTGAGCTCATTAGCAGAAGACTATGAAAACAGCTCTGACACTCAATTGCTGTGTGATTTCAAGATAGTGTCTTAATCATTCTGAGCCTCAGCTTCTTTCTCCAAACACTTTTTGTCAAGTACCCACTGTATTTATTTTAAGAGGATGTGAAAATGTTTTGAGATAATGTGTATAAAGATATTTTATAACATGCAATAGAGATAAACTGATTAGAAGGAATCTTCTCAGTATTTAATGAGAGTGTAGGCTAGAAGATTTGGGGGATTGGAAGGTAGAAAAAATATACCCTAAGGAGGAAATCTATGAAGTGAAGTGAAGTGAAAGCTATTCAGTTGTGCCTGACTCTTTGTGACCCGTTGGACTGTAGCCTGCCAGGCTCCTCTGTCCATGGCAAGAATGCTGGAGTGGGTAGTCATTCCATTCTCCAGGGGTTCTTCCCAACCCAGGAATCAAACCCAGGTTTCCCAGACTGCATGCAGATTCTTTATGGTCTGAACCACCAGGAAAGTCCATATATAGTCATAATTATGGGAATCTTTAGAACATATTTCATGTGGATATTTAAAACCCATTGTTTAATAAGCCTTTGATCTTGACTAAAATGTCTTACTGAAAGATGATACTTAATTCAAGTTATCAAAATAGACATAGTCTTAGAAATAAAATATTTTTCTACTATGGACTGATCTTTATACTCCTGTGGAGTTTCAAAAATATTGATATCTAATTTTTGCATAAACATATTCCTAAGACATATGCTTTAAAAATGTAACATAAAGTTATTCTTCAATTTCTGAACTTGAAAATATGCATGATTCCATGCCCATTATGTTGACACAATGTCGACACTGTATTTTGGGTAATAAATTACTATACAAAATGGCTCAGTCAGAATGCAAAAAGGTCAATAGGAGGTAATTTATATTCTGAAGGGTTTTCTTCCTCATCATAAAAGTGTTTTTAATTAGAGCATACATATGTGTATACCATAGAATGACTTCTTTTATGTTACAAAGCTGTTACATTAAACTCAGACTAAATCAGGATTTCAGTACAAATAAATACAGGTATTTTAAAGCTATTATTAAACAAGAATTTAAAACTATGGAAGTAGAAAAATGAGATTTCAAAAATTTAATTTTTATTGGAGTATAGTTGATTTACAATGTTGTGCTAGTTTCTGCTATACAGCAAAGTGAATCAGTTATATACATATCTATATCCACTCCTATTTTAGATTCTGTTCCTATATAGGTCATTAGAGAATATTGGATAGAGTTCCCTGTGCTATACAGTAGATTTATATTCGTTATCTATTTTATATATAGTAGTGTGAGTATGTCATTCCTAACCTCCCAGTTTGTCCCCCTCTGTCCTCCCTTCACCCCCCACCCCTTGGTAACCATGCTTGATTTCTACTTCTGTGACTCTATTTCTGTTTTATAAATAGGTTCATTTGTACTATTATTTTTAGATTCCATAGAAATCTAAAAAAAAAGCATATCATATATTTGTCTTTCTCTGTCTGATTTACTTCATTCAGTATGAGAATTTCTGGGTCCACCTCATTACTGCAAAAAAAAAAAAAAGCAAAATTATTTAAAACTAAAATTTATGTTTAGATTCTGACAAGGGCATACCTAAATAACATGTATTAAAATAATAATCACAAAATAAATATATATATACCCAAGAGAAAAAAAAAACAGGAAAGTGAGATAAAGAGATTAGCATTTATTGAGTAAATTTCCTAACCGGAACACTAAATATGTATGAAACATAAGGAAAACAATTATGTAAAAATAGGTAGGCCTCATTTTAGAAAGAAGATATTTGTATTCAAACAATTTAAGCATATAATCAAATATCTTGTAGACTATATGTGGCTCCAGTGTTTGAATACATGTTTGACTTGATTCATCCATTTTTATGGAAGAATATTGAGTCCAAATTATGTATCAGGGACTGTACTCAGAGCTGATTATTCCAGGATGCACAGAATGGAGGTTGTCTTTACTGTTTTAAGCCAGTATCCAGAGATCTGAATGGAGAGGTATTAGAAATAATGCAACAAAGATAAAAGAGCTTTTCAATGATCCAGGGATACTGTGACCAGAGTGTGTGTTGGTTGTGGCACTGAAAAGTAACGTGTCTGTACCAGAGAATTTGTCAAGTA
>NW_024070186.1:151490278-151530444 GCF_014754425.2 Oryx dammah | reverse complement strand
GGCTGTGGCTACGGCTCCCATTATGGCTGTGGTTATGGGACAAGATATGGCTGTGGCTCCGGCTCCGGCTATTGCAGTTACCGGCCAGTCTGCTACAGATATTATTCTTCTTGCTGCTAGAACATCACCATCCAAGCCTTCTGAAATAACACATCTAAAGATAATGCTTCTGAAATAACACATCTAAAGATAATGCTGATTCAAGGATTTTTAAGCTACATTTCTATATCTAACAAATTACATGCCTGACAGAGGCTTTGACCTCCAGCCACCCATATTTAGATTGACATCCTTGAAGCTTGAGGTTCCGTGATAGCACCTGATCATTTCACAATAGTTAGTCTTTATCATCTTAATCTCTGATTCTCTGTTATGACTGTGTTGATGATTGTAGCATCATATGGTAGGGGAAATCACTTATTCTCAATAAAAATGGTTCATTTCTTCTAACAAATTTCTGTGTACTTGTTTGTGAATTAGTTTTTCTGACCTCTCTTGAAGGTTGGGCTAATAGGTTGCCTGCACCTTGAGTTGTTCTTTAATATAATACAAACATTTCTTCTTATACCTGTGTTAGAAATAATATCTTCTCCACTTATTTCTCATATTCCACATGCTCAGTCATTCACATACCCATGCACAGATCTTACACTACTTCAGAACCATGATTGGAAAATAACATTTTGTCCAAGTTGGATCTTCAGGGGAAAGAGAAGGATGAATGACACTTTATTTATGTTGTTAACATAAAGTCTAAGGCAGAGAAGAGGTGGCCTGAGTGGTTAAAGGAGTAATAGAATGAAAGAGATACTTTCCAGAATTAATGAAAAATTACAAGCAGATCTAGGTGTTAAAGTACACATGGAAAGAAGAACTAGCAAAAGATAAATGAGAATAAAATGTTTTATCATACCATCTGCTTTTGATGAAATTGGAAATACAGTTGTTTTCATATATTTATTGAGATTGGAGAAATTGATTTCAGTCACTTAATTGACAAATACTTTTGAGTAGTATTGAAATGCTCTCATTCTAAACAGTGAAGACACAGTAGGGAAATTATAGACAAGTTTTCTGTCCTCACAGTCTTCACTTTCTAGTCCATGAAGATAAAAATAAACAGCAAAAAATAATGAAGACAAATTCAAGCTGATAGTGAATGGAGGAAATAAAATGAATTAATGAGAAAGTGCATTAAAAATAAAAGACATCACTTTGCCAACAGAGATTCATATAGTCAAAGCTATGATTTTTCCAGTAGTCATGTATGAATGTGAGAATTGAACCATAAAGAAGGCTTAGCACTGAAAAACTTTTGAACTGTGGTTCTGGAGAAGACTCTTGAGAGTCCCTTGGGCAGCAAGGAGATCTAACTAGTCAATCCTGAAGGAAATCAGCCCTGAATATTCACTGGAAGGACTGATGCTGAAAACGAAACTCAAGTTCTTTGGCCACCTGATACGAAGAGGTGACTCACTGGAAAAAAGACTCTGATGCTGGGAAACATTGAGGGCAGGAGGAGAAGAGGGTGATAGAGGATGAGATGGTTGGATGGTATCACTGACTCGATGGACATAAGTTTGAGCACACTCTGGGAGACAGTGAAGGACAGGGAAGCCTGATGTGCTACAGTTCATGGAGTCGCAAAGAGTGGGACATGACTTATTGACTGAACAAAAACAATGAAAAAGAAAGAGAGTAAGGATTGAACTATCTCTAGGAGGTGTTTGAAGTTGTGAGAAATGAGCTGACACCAATTGAAAAGAAAGATTAGAAAGATCAATAGCAAGTGTCAGCGGGAAGAGTCAATTAAGTTTTGGGTTTGATAAGGTAGGGCTACATTTTTCAGGTGGAAAAGAGTAAAGTCTAGTGGCTCAGTAAGATTCTCTAATGCCTTAACTGGAGCATATATAAAAATGGGATTAAAAAGTGCAGTCAAATCACTGAATCAGAGAACCTATTACTCTGTTGGATTCTGACTTAAGTGTTTTTCATGACTTTCTTGAATGCTAACATTTAGATCCTGCAACAAAAAAGCCTCTTCATACTCAGTTCAGTTCAGTTCAGTTCAAACACTCATCGTGTCTGACCCTTTGCAGCCCTATGGACTTTCTCATTCTATTATTTTCCTCTATTTTTTCCTCTATCTTTGTATTGATCACTGACGAAAGCTTTATCTCTTCTTGCTATTCTTTGGAACTCTACATTCAAATGGGTGTATCTTTCCTTTTCTCTTTTGCCTTTGGTTTCTCTTCTTTTCTTAGCTATTTGTAAGGCCTCTTCAGACAATCATTTTGCCTTTTTGCTTTCTTTTTCTTGGGGATGGTCTTGATGACTGCCTCCTGTACAATGTCATGAACTTCTGACCATTATTTTTCTGGAACTCTATCAGATCTAATCCTTTGAGTCTATTTCTCATTTCCATTGTGTAATCATAAGAGATTTGATTTAGGTCATATCTGAATGGTCTAGTGGTTTTCCTTACTTTTTTCAATGTAAGTCTGAATTTGGCAATAAGGAGTTCATGATCTGAGCCACAGTCAGCTCCTGGTCTTGTTTTTGCTGACTATATAGAGCTTCTCCATCTTCGGCTGCAAAGAATATAATCAATCTGATTTTGGTTTTGACCCATCTGGTGATGTCCGTGTGTAGGGTCAACTATTGTGTTGTTGCAAGAGGATGTTTGCTATGACCAGTGTGTTCCTTTGGCAAAACTGTTAGTCTTTTCCCTGCTTCATTTTGTACTACAAGGCCAAACTTGCCTGTTATTCTAGGTATCGTTTGACTTCCTACTTTTGCATTCCAGTCCCCTATGATGAAAAGGACATCTTTTTTTGGTGTTAATTCTAGAAGGTCTTGCAGGTCTTCTTAGACCTGTTCAATTTCAGCTTCATCCGCATTAGTGGTTGGGATATAGACTTGGATTACAGTGATACAGAATGGTTGGCCTTGGAAATGAACAGATATCATTCTGTCATTTTTGAGATTTTATACAAGTACTGCATTTCAGACCCTTTTGTTGCCCTCTTCTGTTAAGAGGGCTACTCTATTTCTTCTAAGGGATTCTTGGCCCTAGTAGTAGGTATAATGGTCATCTGAATTAAATTAGCCCATTCCAGTCCATTTTTGTTCACTGATTCCTAAAATGTTGATGTTCACTCTTGCCATCTCCTGTCTCAGTTCACTTCAGTTCAGTCACTCAGTCGTGTCTGACTCTTTGTGACCCCATGGACTGCAGCACGCCAGGCTTTCCTGCCCATCACCAACTCCTGGAGCTTACTCAAACTCATGTCCATCGAGTCAGTGATGCCACCCAACCATCTCATCCTCTGTCGCCCCCTTCTCCTCCTGCCTTCAATCTTTCCCAGCATCAGGGTCTTTTCCAGTGAGTCAGTTCTTCACATCAGGTGGCCAAAGTATTGGAGCCCCAGCTTCAGCATCAATCCTTCCAGTGAACACTCAGGACTGATTTAAATCACTTCCAATTTACCTTAATTCATGGACATAACATTCCAGGTTCCTATAAAATATTGTTCCTTACAGCATCCGTCTTTACTTCCATCACCAATCACATCCACATCTGGGCATTCTTTTCTCTTTGGCTCTGTCTCTTCATTCTTTCTGCAGTTATTTCTCCACTCTTCTCTAGTAGTATATTGGGCACCTACTGACCTGGGGAGGTCTTCTTTCAATGTCATGTCTTTTTGCCTTTCTATACTGTTCATGGGGTTCTCAAGGCAAGAATACTGAAGTGGTTTGCCATTCTCTTCTCCAGTGGACCACGTTTTTTCTGAACTCTCCACTATGACCAATCCATCCTGAATGGTCCTGCATAACATGGCTCATAATTTCATTGAGTCTGTTCCTAACTGTTGCTTCTTGATGTGCATACGGATTTCTCAGGAGGCAGGTAAGGTGGTCTGGTATTCCCATTTCTTTTCCACAGATTTCTGTGATCCACGCAGTCAAAGGCATTGGCATAGTCAATAAATCTTCAGATTCAGTAACAATCAAGTTTCAACTGGCAGAGATGAAGATGTTGCTCATCTGCATGCCATGCTTCATTACACAAAATATGGTGTTGAGGTCCTTGAACCTAGGAGACCGCACACAATGGCCCACACCAGGGAAACTGGACCTGTTGTCAAATTCAGTTCCGGAGTGAGGTTATACTCAGAATACAATTTGTCCAAGTGATGAAAAAGCTGGTTCTTTTAAGTGCAGTACAGTTTTCACAGCTGTGACGTTTGTTAACTCTGATCTGAGGACAGGACTATGCTCTGGGTTACACTAAGGTTAGTCTTACAAGCAGAGGAAGAGGATTTCAACACTTAAAGCTCTTTGAAAAATCTAACTTGTTTCCTTATATTCCTTATCATCAAAGATATGTCTAAAATAAAGAAGAATGTAATTTAGTAGGTGTGTATAAAAAAACTTGTGTGTCCAGAAAAGGGTCTCTCTTTTATTAGGCATGCATGAAATTATATATTCAGAGAAAGGTTTTCACAAACTAACACTTAATATAGCTTTGGCATCTGAAATATTAGGATTGTCACTCCTAGAGAATTTGATGCTATTAGCTTGAGTGAAATGATAAAATAACAATAATGTTAGAAGAGAAAAGGATAATAAAATTAGAGACAATTTGTGTGTGTGTGTGTGGGGGGTAGTATGAGTTTAATGAATGTTGGGAAAATGAAGATTTGGCTTTGCATGCATTATCATACCAGGCTTCCCAGGTGGCGCTAGTAGTAAAGAATCCACCTGCCAATGCAAAAGACACAAGAGATGTAGGTTCAATTCCTGGCTTGGGAAGAAACCGCTGGAGTAGGAAATGGCAACCCTGTCCAGCATTCTTGCCTGGAAAAATTCCATCGACTGGTGGGCTACAGTCTGGGGTTGCAGAGTCAGACACAACTCAGCACACACTCACATACGCATACACATCTAATCATTTTATAACAGAAAGGAAAGACCATTGCCATGAATGAGTTCCTTCTGTAGCCAGGAAATGATTTAAACTTTAATATCCCTTTAAGAGGAAACACAAAATCCTTTTCTTTGGTGAGCTACTGCATACTGTAGAGGTTCTAAATTGTAAAACCCATTATTTGTTCTTTCAGTCAGTTAGCAAACCTTAAGGTTCATGTTGCAGATATGTACTATCATCTGGTATTGGGTACAGAGATACAAAACACATTGTTCCTTCTAGGAATTCAAAATGTTCATTGGATACAAAATAGTAAATCATAGATGCACATTAAAGCAGGTATATTTACAGGTGTTATGGGGCAACTGAAGAAGAATTCAAGAGGGAAGCCTAAACCAGCCAGAATGTCAGAAGAGAAAGTTAGCTAAGAGTCATAAATTGCTTCCAAAGGAGAAGGGTATATGAGCAGAGCTATAAAAGATGAGTTGAAATTGGTCAGTTATGTAAGAAGGAAAATAGAATTCAAGGCAGAGAAATTTAGAAAAAGAAATGAATAAATTGCCAACTTATTTCTAGAGAAGTAATCACTACTGGAAAAGTTATAATCAACAGCTATAGAGGAGTCTTTAAATTTTCTCATGCTGATCAGCCCAGTATCATAGCCACTAGAGATATATCTGTATTGAGCACTTGAGAATGTTGCTAAGTGCAAAATGAAAGGGCTATTAAGTGTAAAGTACAAGCTAGGTTTCAAGGATGTAGTGTAAAAATATTATGAAAGTTACATTAAAATATTGGTTAGGTATTAAATAATACTTGCATGCATTAGCTTATGGAGAAGGAAATGGCAACTCACTCCAGTGTTCTTGCCTGGAGAATCCCAGGGATGGGGGAGCCTGGTAGGCTGCCGTCTATAGGGTCGCACAGAGTCAGATACGACCGAAGTGACTTAGCAGCAGTATTAGCTTAAATAAAATATGCTATAAAATTAATTTACCTGTTTCTGTTAATCTTTTTAAAATGTGACTCCAAGAGAATTAAAAATCCTATACACATTTCATAGAATATATTTTACCCTACCATGTCATTTTAGGAGGTCTCAGCAAGCTGACCCAGAGAGGACTGTAGATCTGAAGAGAAACCACCAGTAAAGGTGAGACAATCTGGCCATGTTATCAAGGTGTAGGCAGTGAATCATTCTGAACCAGTAAGACCACAGTAGTCAGTGCAAAAGACTTCAGGGGTGTTCCCAGTAAAGAAAAGTTCTCATCTGAGATAACTTCTTCAGGAAAGATAAATGCCTGCTTCACACCATCCACAATAGAAACTCCATATTTATTAAAATTCTCAACAGGAAATTTAAATTTTAAAGCACTAGAAGTTAGTATAGACTTTTAGCAGTTTTGTAGCCTACAAAATTGTTCTGTGTTGACTACAACATTGTTCTGTGTTCAGAAATCTTAAGCTTATTTTGAGTTGATATCTATGTTCTTTGACACAGGAAACATTGTCTTTAACTGTACTCCCTTGCAATAATACATCATTTCTTCAAGGACATACAAGTGATCATACTTAAAATAAGAAGGTGATATAGACAGCAATTCAGTCCACGTTCCAGAGTTAGACTATTTATGCTCAAGCATAAGCTCTATCAGTTACTAACTATGTAATTGATCACAGGCACATTCCCTAACTTCTCTGAGCCTCAGTATACTCAAAGGTAGAATGGCAAATAGTGCTATATCAGGATTTTTGAGAGTACTAGATTAAATAAAATATGCAAAGCTATACCACTGCAAGAACCCAGTACATTTTTGTTATTATATTTAATATTAGGTTGCTTAATATGAAATTGCTAATATTTAATCACCTTTATTGTTCATTTGCCCAGTCGTGTCCAACTCTTTGTGACTCCATGGAAAGCAGCATGCCGGGCCTCTCGTCCCTCACCATCTCCCAAAGTTTGCCCAAGTTCATGTCCCTTGCATTGATTATGCCATCCAGCCATTCCATCCTCTGATGCCTTCTTCTCCTTCTGCTGTCTATCTTTTACAGCATCAGGATCTTTTCCAATGAGTCAGCTCCCCAAAATACTGGAGCTTCAGCTGACAAAATGCTGGAGTTTCAGCTTCAGCATCAGTCTTTTCAATGAGTATTCAGGGTTGATTTCCCTTAAGGTTGACTGATTTGAATTTCTTGCTATCCAGAGTCTTGCTGTCTCAGGAGTCTTTTACCATATCACAGTTCAAAGCATCAATTCTTTGATGCTCCACCTTCTTTATGGTTAGCTCTCATAATCATACATGACTGCTGGTAAGACCATACCCTTGAGTGTACAGAACTTTGTCGGTAGGTTAATGTCTCTGCTTTTCAACACAGTCTGGGTCTGTCATAGCTTTCCTGCCAAGAAGCAAATGTTTTCTGATTTCATGGTTGCAGTCACCATCTGCAGTGATTTTAGAGGCCACGAAGAGGAAACCTGTCACTACTGTCACCTTTCCACCCTCTATTTTCCATGAGGTAACGAGGGTGGCTGCCATGACCTTAGTTTCTTTAATGTAACCTGGCTTTTCACTGTAACCTACAAAAATGACAATTTTATATGACTCAATCTTAGATATTATTCTTATTGTCAATATCTTGAAAATCCCAGAACTTTAACCAATAATTTCAATTTTCTGTCAAATAATTAGGCACACTTCTGTTAGATGTTTTGTCTATATGTCATATATACCTATTCCATAGTCATATACTCTAACATACACCATGGTACCCAGTAAAGTGAAATAGTGTTTGTCATTGTATTAGTAATAAATTAGTGGATTTGGACTATGAACCCTAATTGTGGAAATGAAAACGCTGACACCAGGTAAATAAGGAATGGGTAACTTTTGTGGTTATATGTCTGAGAGGAGAGACCAGTTAAAGTATGTTTATATTTTGGCTTTAGAAATTCAATGTTCTTGTCGGATATAAGAAGACTACGAGAACTGAAGTCAAGATTCAACCACCCATGGTTAAATAACTTCAGTATTTCTAAAATCCCTTGAAACTTGAATGAGATTGCAGGCTTGAGAAGAGTAAACCAGAAGATGGATGGATAGATTGTTATTCCTAAAGAAATAGAACTACTTCTTAGGAGTTAGATGAATGAGTAGTCTCATTCACTTACTGAGCTCCTCATAAAGGGCATTTCACTATGTCCTAAGAACAGAGAGCTAAAATATTTCACCCTTTTCTAAAGTATGGAAAAAAAAAAAAAACAACCCTACAAGTTACAAAGATCAGAATACTGTTATATTTATACACTAGAGTGGGAAATCAGAGGAAGAAATCAGAGGTGAGGTCAGGACCAAGAGAAAGTAGAGAGAAAATTCAGGAATCTTCTAAAAAGGAAACAGACCTCTTTTTAAAATGGACAGAATTTCTAAAAAGATAACAGACCTCTTTTAAAAATGAATAGAAGTTGGTTAATTGTAGTTGAAAAGAAATATCATTCTTGATAAGGGAAAGAGAAAAGATTCATTTTGGAAAATGTCCATAAGTCAGAACCTTATTGCAATAGCTATCAACTATCCTGGAGGAAATGTTTTCACTAGTGGGCTTAAGTAGAAAGGTGGGTGCTGAGAATTCTAAGATAACCCCCAAAGACACACTCTTGTATGATCCCCTCCTCTTTCATGCAGGAAGAAAGATCTGTAACTTGCCTTTAACCTTGGCAAAGATAATGGGGTGTCACTCCTGCAATTATGTTTAGGGTTGGTAGATAAAACATGTCATGGATAAATTTGAATTTCAGATTTAAAAAATTGTTAAAACTGTTTGCAATTCTGTTTATTTACTAATTTTTTTTAGTTATTTAGATATCTGATTTTTTTTTAAAATTTGTCTGTCTCCCCTATTAGAGCCCACCACAGAAATCAAAAAAGATCTAGTTATATGCAAAGATATGGATAAATATTTTTCTAAGATACTCTCTTTGGAGTAATTTACAGCAGGCTTCCCTATTGTTCTTTAAACTATCTGGTAAATGGTGTGGTTGACTTGATTACCTGGATGTCATATCTCCATATCAGCAGAGACTAGGCTATACCAAGAATAGATCCATTTGGAGTAGAAGTGAAAGGGAGAGAGGTATTATCAACCATACTTGATAGGAAGGACATGTAAACAAAACATTGAAATATATTTTAATTAGGACTTGAAGTGACATTGGGAATAATGAAAGATTCTGAAGCATGTGGATATTTTATAAGAGTAATTTCACAATGAAATGAGATAGATCACCATGAAAAAGCAATAAACTTCTTGTTACAGCAAATACTCAAGCCTCCAGTGATTAGAAATGATGACTATATCATAGCAAAGAAGAACAAATACTCAATCTTGGTAATGAATTACCTGTGGACTTTGAGTAAATTTCCAAAGCTCTTTGTACTTGGTTTTCTTATTAAAAGTTACCTATCACTTTCACGCTTTTATTATGATCAAATAGATTAAAATGTCTGAATGAAATTTGTGATTTATTACAAAACATCCAACAGTGTTATTGTAAAGGATAGTTTTTGCATTTGTTGTTCTGGTTTGAATTAAATGACCACATATAGGGTTGATAAAAATTTACTGAGAAATGGCTCTTGGGATAAGAATGAATTATCAGAGTACTATACTCACAGGTGTGTGGGCTCACAGGAAGTCTATAAGCTAGAAGCTTGGGAGTTTCTCTAAAGAGCAGCATTGTGTGCCAAAGAAATTTCTTACAAGCAATTAGTAAGCTAGTCAATGTAATTAGTCAAGCTCATCTTAATAGCTGCGTTCCCAAACATAAACTCCCCTACCTTCCACAGAGCCTTGTTATATAAAATATATCTTCAGAATCACGTATTCAGATAATATAGATTTGTAATTGATTCAAGTCAATGCCTGGATGACAAAAAAGCAAACATGATTCCCCAATAAAACTGGAAACTCTATAATAATGGATTTATTTAAGACAGGTGCCATAGCTTTGTAAAGACAGTCTTCTCATTATCAATGGACAGGAATGACTTGCAAACACTAGGTATTAAATAAATATTTGTTGCTTGAATCATAAAATTGATGACGTGCTCTGGTCCTTCCTGTCAGTCAGTATATAAATGATCTAGGATAGGAGGTGACATTTAAATGTTAGAAACATTCTTCTGCACCTCAACTAAAACCTCACCCTCTGCCATCATGTGTTACAACTATTATGAGAACTCCTATGGGGGTTATGGCTGTAGATATTTCTGTGGCTTTGACTGTGGCTCTGGCTTTGGTTATAGCTATGGTTATAGTTACAGTTATGACTGTGGTTCTCTCTGTGGTTGCTATATCTACTGACCATTTTTTTTTTTTTTTTTTTTTTACAGAAGATGCTATTCCTCTTGCAGACAGAATAACAACCTGGAATATTCTATTCCTCTGAAATATTTAAAGATTAATGCTCCCACCCACCTGCCCCAGCTAAAGGATGCTCTCTATTTTATAATCTCTATATTCAAGTAAGTGTTGAACACCCCCTGTGTTTACTTTAAAAAATTGTTATTGAAGAATTTTATGGATACTTCTGTTATATTACCTGAAGACAGAAGATTTGATGCTGATTATGTCCAAAATGTAAATTCTTGGTTATCTATTCTATAGTTTTGTATTGTCCATGAGCATAAATACTCCATATTTGGAAGAAACAAATTTCACTTATTTCTGCAAGTAATTGTGACTTTTGGGCCAGAATCATTAATAATATTAATATGTGTGGCCTTGCTAAAACATTAGAGACCGCTGTGTTAGCTTAGACTTGTCTGACTTACTGCTTTCAGTCCAGCTGTGCATGCTCAGTTGTTAAGTCCTGTCTGACTCTTTGTGATCCCATGGACTGTAGCCCGCCAGATTCCATGGCATTTCATAGGCAAGAATACTAGAATGAGTTGCTATTTCCTTTTCCAGGGGATCTTCCTGACCCAGGAAATTGAACCCACATCTCCTGAGTTGGCAGGTGGGATATTTACCACTGAGGCATCAGAGAAGCCCCAGCTTAGCCTTAGGATTATTCATTTCTTCATCCACTATTTATTTAGAGTTTATTCTTTCACTAATATCCCATGGGTTTGTTTACTTCTCAGTTGTAGTAAATCTCAATATTAGATAGTGTAGACTTCCAACTTCTTTCTTTTTCAAAATCATTTTTAGCTATTTTAATTCATTTTTCACCTACATGTTAAAATCAGCTTGTCAGTATCTACAAGTATATTCTGCTGATGTTTTAGTTGCTCTTGAATTGAATCTATAGATCAATTTTGGGAGATTAGACATCATAATAATATTGAGTTTTTCAATCTATAAAACAACATGTGCTGTGCTGTGCTAAGCCACTCAGTCATGTCCGACTCTTTGCAACCCTATGGACTGTAGCCTGCCAAGCTCCTCTGTTCATAGGATTCTCCAGGCAAGAATACTAAAGTGGGTTGCCACGCTCTCCTCCAGGAGATCTTTCTGACCCAGAGAACTAACCTGCTGTCTCTGATGTCTCCTACATTGGCAGGTGGGTTCTCTTCCCATTTGGACTTCAAATGGGAAGCCCAAATATAGCATATCTCTGCATATAATGAGATCTTTTTTGATTTCTGTGGTGGGCTCTAATAGGGGAGACAGACAAAATTTTTTTTAAAAAATTAGATATCTAAATAACTAAATAAAAATGAATACACAGACAGAACTACAAAGAGTTTTAACAATTATTGGCATCTGGTCCCATCACTTCATGGGAAATAGATGGGGAAACAGTGGAAACAGTGTCAGACTTTATTTTTTTGGGCTCCAAAATCACTGCAGAAGGTGACTGCAGCCATGAAATTAAAAGATGCTTACTCCTTGGAAGGAAAGTTATGACCAACCTAGATAGCATATTCAAAAGCAGAGACATTACTTTGTCAAAAAAGGTCCGTCTAGTCAAGGCTATTGTTTTTCCTGTGGTTATGTATGGATGTAAGAGTTGGACTGTGAAGAAAGCTGAGTGCAGAAGAATTGATGCTTTTGAACTGTGGTGTTGGAGAAGACTCTTGAGAGTCCCTTGGACTGCAAGGAGATCCAACCAGTCCATTCTGAAGGAGATCAGCCCTGGGATTTCTTTGGAAGGAATGATGCTAAAGCTGAAACTCCAGTACTTTGGCCACCTCATGCGACGAGTTGACTTATTGGAAAAGACTCTGATGCTGGGAGGGATTGGGGGCAGGAGGAGAAGGGGACAACAGAGGATGCGATGGCTGGATGGCATCACTGACTTGATGGACGTGAATCTGAGTGAACTCCGGGAGTTGGTGATGGACAGGGAGGCCTGGCGTGCTGCAATTCATGGGGTTGCAAAGAGTTGGACACGACTGAGCGACTGAACTGAACTGAATAAACTTGACTTGCGTAAAAAGCCATGTGATCTGCCAAAACCCATGCAATAAGAAATAGGTAATATTAATAGAACTATATTTATTAAAGAATTTGAATCAATAATTAATAACTTTCCAAGTTAAAAAGCACCAGACCTGGATGAGTTCACTGGAAAATTCTATAAAACATTTATTCAACCATTTATACAACCAATTTTCTACAACCACTTCCTGAAGATTGAAGCAGAAGAAGGACTGTCTAATTTGTTCTGTGAGGCCAATGTTTCCCTAAGGCCAAAATCAGACAAAGATATCACAAGGAAGGAAAGCTACAGACCAGTATCTTAAACAAATATGAATGCAAAACTTTTCACCAAAATATTAAAAAATTGAATTCTACAATGTATAAAAGTAACTATACACTATGACCAAGAGTGATTTGTTGATTTCAGTAACACGTCTTGGTTCAACATTAAAAAATCAATTAATGCAATCTATCACATCAACAGCCTAAATCACATGAACTTTTCAATAGATAAAGAAAAATCATCTGACAAAATCCATCATCCATTCATGATAAAAATTTCAGCAACCCAGAATAAAGAATATCAACTTGATTAAAAAAAAATCCACAAAGAACTACAGCTAACATCTTTCTTAATGGGAGAGCATAGAAGCATTCTCACTAAGATCAGGAACAAGGCAAGAATGGCCTCTCTCACTACTCTTTTTCAACATTATACCAGAACTATGATGATCCAATAAGGCAATAAAATAAAATATATATTGGTGGGGAAGGAAGATGTGAAACTGTCTTTTCCATGGATAACATGATTGCCTATATAGGAAATTTGAAAATGATCAACAATCTCCTGTTAAAAAGAAGAAATTAAAGCAAGGTTGTAGCATATAAAGCTAATACAAAGAAGCCAATTAAATTTTTACATATCAAAAATGAACACATACAATTTTTTTTAATTTTTTTTTTTTTACTTTACAATTCTGTATTGGTTTTGGCATACATTGAAATTAAAAACATAATACCACTTACAATAGCAGCCACCAAAATAGAATATTTGAATACAAATGTAAAAAAAAATTTATAAGATCTATATGAGGAACCCACCAAACTCTGATGAAAGAAATCAAGGAAGAACTTAAGTCAAGACATATTATTCCATGTTCACAGATAAGAAGACTCATTACTGTCAAGGTGTCAGTCCTTCCAATGAATATTCAGGGTTATCCTTTAGGATTGACTAGTTTGATCTTGCTGTCCTAGGGATTCTCAAGAGTTTGATCCCTGGGTTAGGAAGATTCCCTGGAGAAGGGCAGGGCAACACACTCTGGTATTCTTGCCTGAAGAATCCTGGAGAAAGGAACCTGGCAGGCTACAGTCCATGGGGTCACAAAGAGTTGGACATGATTGAGGAACTAAGCACAGCACTCCCTTCTTTATGGTTCAACTATCACATCTATATGTAATACTGGGAAAACCATAGCTTTGACTACATGGATCTTGGTTGGCAAAGTAATGTCTCTGCTTTTTAATACACTGTCTAGGTTTGTCTTAGCTTTCTTCCAAGGAGCAAACATCTTTCAATTTCATGATAGCAGTCACTGCCTGCAGCGATTTTGGAGCCCAAGCAAATAAAATCTATCTGCTTCTACTTTTCCCTTCTATTTGCCATGAAGTGATGGGATTGAATGCCATTGGATCTTCATTTTTTAATGTTGAGTTTCATGTCAGCTTTTTCACTCTCCTCTTTCACTCTCATCAAGAGGCTCTTTATCTCCTCTTCACTTTCTTCCACAAGAGTGGCATAATCTGCATATCTGAGGTTGTTAATATTTCTCCCAGCAATCTTGATTTCAGCTTGAGATTCATCCAGTCAGATATTTTGCATGATGTACTCTACACAGAATTTAAATAAGCAGGGTGACAATATACAGCCTTTGTCTATTCCTTTCCCAATTTTGAACCAGTCAGTTATTCCATGTCTGGTTCTCAATGTTGCTACATGACCCACATACAATTTCTCAGGAGACAGGTAAGGTGATCTAGTATTTCCATATCTTTAAGAATTTTCCTCAGTTTGTTGTGATCTACATAATCGAAGGCTTTAGGATAGTCAATGAATGCATGATACCAGCTCAGGGCTGGTGCACTGGGATGACCCAGAGGGATGGCATGGGGAGGGAGATGGGAGGCAGGTTCAGGATGGGGAACACATGTACATCCATGGTGGATTCATGTCAATGGATGGCAAAACCAATACAGTATTTTAAAGTAATTAGCCTCCAATTAAAATAAATAAATTTATATTAAAAAAAAGAAGTAATTTTTTTCTGAAACTTCCTTGTTTTCTTCATGATCCATGATGAAGATCACTTAGAAAAGATGGTCATTTCAATAAATGATGCAGAAACATCTGGACATTCACTGTAAAAAAAAGAAAGAATCTAGAAACAAACCTTGCATTCTTCATAAAAGTTAACTCAAAATAGACCTAAATGTAAAATGTAAAAGTATAAAATTTTAGAAGATAATATAGACAAAAATCTACATAATGTTGGATTCACTGCTGGCTTTTTAAGTATAAAACTAAAGGCACTGTCTATGAAAGAAGAAATTGATGAGTTGGACTTCATAAATATTAAAAAGTTCTGCTGTATGAGAGGCAATGCCAAGTAAATGAGACAACAAACCAAAAACAGAGAGGAAATATTTGCAAAAGTTATTTATGACAAAGTACAGTTATTAAAAATATACATAGAACTTTTAACACTCTACACAGTGTAAAATAAGAAGACAAGCAACCTGAGTAAAAAGTGTTCCAAAGACCTTTACAGACACCACATTAAAAAGGTATAAAGATGGCAGATAAGAATATGAAAACAGTACAAAGGTACCCCCCTAGTGGAGGATGTTGCCAATGGAAGAAATTATGCATGGGTGGGGGTAGAATCTATAAAAAAAATCTCTGCACCTTCTGCTCCATTTTGCTGCAAATGTAAAACCACTCTAAAAAGTAAAGTCTATGTATGGCAAAAGCCACCACAATACTGTCAAGTAATTAGCCTCCAATTAAAATAAATAAATTAATTAAAATAAATTTTTAAAAAGTAAAGTCTAATTTAAAAAAAATCACATAATGTCCTTTCAGATAGGAAGATCAGGTTAAGTGTCTGAGGAAGTGACAACTAAGTCTGTATTTGGTAAACTGGTGGGTCTCAGAATTGGGGGGAAAAATCCAAGCAGAGAAAAGGACAACTATAAAGGCTTTAAGATGATAGCTATTCAACATGCTTTGCTGTTGTTGTTTAGTTACTAGTCTTGGCTGACTCTTTTGTGACCTAATGGACTGTAGCCCACCAAGGTCCTCTGTCCATGGAATTCTCCAGGCAAGAGTACTGGAAGGTGTTACCTTTTCCTTAAGGATCCCCCCAGGGATCTTCCTGACCCAGGGATTGAACCCACATCTCTTGCTTTGGCAGGCGGGTCAGGAACTGTAAACAGGTCCATGTGACAGGAAAGCAGAACAAATTGAGGCTAGAGAGGTAGCTAGAAGCCAGATTATACAGGCTCATATGATAAGGACTTGAGATTTCTTTGGATTTTACTTCAAGAAACTTATTGGTCTAGTCAGCCATTTTTGTTTTGCATTTGCAATTTCATTCCTTTTCTGCTTCTTTGTCACATTTCATATCAACACTAAAACACAAATTCAAATCATTTCTCTGTGTGTATATTGGACACTGGAGGAAAGGAAGAAAGCTACCTTGTTTGTAGGATATTGGAATAGGTGAGGGGGTGTGTTCTATTATCTGCACTTGGAAATTTGCAAAGATAGCTCAGAGAGTGAGGGGAATGATGGAGGAAGCTAGGCTAAGAGAGTGAGTACTTTGTGGTGTATATCATAGCTTCCTTAATGGCTCAGTTGGTAAAGAATCTGCCTGCAATGCAGGAGACCCAGGTTTGATCCCTGAGTTGGGAAGATCCCCTGGAGAAGGGAATGGCTACCCGCTCCAGTATTCCTGCCTAGACAGAGGAAACTGGCAGGCTAGGGTCCATGGGGTCACAAAGAGTCAGACACGACTGAGCTGCTAACACTATCAAACCCCATAGCACTTTGTGTTGACAGTATCATTGTCTACATTTTAAAATAATTCTTATGAAAAAGATAGATTAATATTGGTCTTCTGGTTCCAAGAGCCACAATTTAATGAATATATTTGGAATTAAAGGAGACTGATTTCTTAATGGCATCACCAACTCAAAGGATATGAGTCTGAGCAAACTCCAGAAGATAGTGAAGGACAGGGAAGCCTGGCATGCTGCAGTCCATGGGGTTGCAAACAGTCAGACACAAATTAGTAACTGAGCAACAAGAATTTATTAATATGTGATAGTTTTCTAAACCTAATAGACAAAAATGGATTTTGGTGTCAGAAAGGTTTATCCAAGTCTGAGGATGTCTGATTATTATACTACATTTTACTTAATCTGAATATTATGAATAAATTAAAACACACAAAAGCCAGATAAATCTATCTGACCCTTAGCACTTCTTCCTACTTTAATTAAAAAAAAAATTGATCTTATAGTTTAAACATTGTATGCCAGGTATAGAATCAGAATCACTGAAAAAATGATAATGTTCTTAAAAATAATAAGAGAGACGTGAGAAAAACAACTTTTTATAGGTTTGGAAAATGGCCACAGGTGATTGGAAATGCTGTTTTGAATATCTTATCCTACAGAAGAGAAAAGGCATTGTGGTTGCCGTGAGGTAACAGCAAACATCCATCCATACATCCATACAGGATGGATGTGAGAGTTGGACTGTGAAGAAAGCTGAGCGCAGAAGAATTGATGCTTTTGAACTGTGGTGTTGGAGAAGACTCTTGAGAGTCCCTTGGACTGCAAGGAGATCCAACCAGTCCATTCTGAAGGAGATCAGCCCTGGGATTTCTTTGGAAGGAATGATGCTGAAGCTGAAACTCCAGTACTTTGGCCACCTCATGAGAAGAGTTGACTCACTGGAAAAGACTCTGATGCTGGGAGGGATTGGGGGCAGGAGGAGAAGGGGACGACAGAGGATGAGATGGCTGGATGGCATCACGGACTCGATGGGCGTGAGTCTGAGTGAACTCTGGGAGTTGGTGATGGACAGGGAGGCCTGGCGTGCTGCGATTCATGGGGTCACAAAGAGTCGGACATGACTGAGCGACTGAACTGAACTGAATAGCAAACATATTAGCAGAGCTAGAGTGTAGTGCTGGCAGAAGCTTGAACCTAAAGGCAAGATAGAAATATTTCTTATTAACCAAAGACTGCATTAGATATTTCATGGGGGATAAACTAGAGAGGACAGGAAAAGAAAAATTATGTGTGCAAAGATCTTAAGTTACCCTAACAACTCCTATTGGGGTCTTCCGAGAGATTTGGGTTGTATAGAAGTGCTAACAAAAAAAGATTTCATAATAAAATGGGATTTTTAAAACAAGAAGTTGAGAGTTTCCATCACTGAAAATATTCAAGGAGAAGTCATTTGCATAGCTCTGGAGAATACTATAGTATTCTCACTGTATGTGAGACCAAGAAAACTTGGAAATATGATTTGATTTGGAATCAAACCCTTCTGAGCCCCAGCGTTTGTTAAATGACTTTATAATTTATTATCTACTAGTTTCACCAAATGGTTTTAAGGATCAAGTACAGACATCTGAAATGGAAATTTTTTCAGTTTTTTTTTTTTTTTTTTACCGGTAGAGAAAATTGACTAGATGGGTGGGGAGCTGGGCCAAATCACATTTGTGCTTAGGTTGAATTGACATCTAGTGAAAAGAGGGGAAAAGTATACCTGCTATCAGTGTGATTCTCATCGAACTTTTGGAGTATGATCTCTCAAACCAGGAGGAACCACTTTATAACCACACCTGAGTCATCTCTATATTCATGTCAATTTCAATATGGTCACTTCCAAATAAAAACTGACTTTATTTTTACATAGAAATCCTATTCCCTGATAGCTCAGCTGGTAAAGAATCCAGCTTCAATGCAGGAGACCCCGGTTCAATCCTGGATCTGGAAGATCCTCTGGAGAAGGGATAGGGTACCCATTCCAGTATTCTTGGGCTTCCCTGGTGGCTCAGATGGTAAAGAATCCACCTGAAATGCAGGAGACTTGTGTTCTACCCCTGGGTTGGGAAGATCCCCTGGAGTAGGGCAAGGCAACCCACTGCAGTGTTCTTCCCTAGAGAATCCCCATAGGCAGAGGAGCCTGGGCTACAGTCCATACCGACACAGAGTCAGACACAACTAAGCAACTAAACACACACACCTGTGACAATCTTGAAATGAGATATTTAGCTATTTTTATTAAATAAATAAGCTTGTTCTCAAGTTAGGCACTTATAGTTTTAATAGATGTTCATGATAACTGAGCTTCAAAATATGCTATGAAGTCTAGCCCTGTGATGTATTGCTTCATACTGTATTTTTACAGAAATAGGATTTAAGATGCTTCAGGCAAGGTGCAATGTGTTCAATTGCATGATAATTAATTTTTTGAGGGAGTTGAGTCACTTTTGAAGGGTTATTATGAAAAAAAAAACACAGAAACATTAACGTGAATATTAAAATTTTTCTATAGTAACTATATCAGTACATTTTCAAATATAGATTTTTGAAAGTATGTATTGCTGTTGTTAGGGCTTCCCTGGTGCCTCAGATGGTAAACCATCTGCCTGCAATGCAGGAGACCTGGGTTCAATCCCTGGGTTGGGATGATACCTTGGGGAAGGAAATGGCAACCCACTCCAGTACTCTTGTCTGGAAAATTCCATGCATGGAGGAGCCTGGTAGGCCACAGTCCATGGGGTCTCAAAGAGAGACGCAACTTCACTTGGTCTTCACTGATTGCTGTAGTTATTTGGGAATGCTTATACTTGAATTAAAGACAGGGGGAAAGAAATAGAATGCATTGTGTCTCCATTACATATCAGGATCTGTGCTACAACCTTTGTATTTGCCATATAATTCCCATAGACCTCTTGACCAATTTTTAAGCACATGTAGCTATTTTTATTCCCATTTAGCAGTTGCCAAAACTGAGTTTCATAAATTTGAGAACATTTTCCATGGCCATAAGATTGGTAAATGGCTCATCCAGGAAGTTTGATACTGTAACAATGTCTTTGCATTTTTTATTCTGAACCACTAGGGAAGTTCCAAGGATACTGGAGTGTGTAGCCATCCCCTTCTTCAGGAGATCTTCCCAATCCAGAGATCAAACCTGGATCTCTCACATTGTAGGTAGATTCTTTACCATCAGAGCCACCAGGAAGCCTAAGTGTTAGTCTCTTTGTGACCCCATGGACTGTAGCCCACCAGGCCCCTCTGTCCCTGGGATTTCACAGGAAAAAATATGAAGCAGGTTGCCATTTCCTCCTCCAGGGGATCTTCCCAACCCAGGGATTGAACCCACGTCTCCTGTGCCTCCTCCACTGGCAGACAGATTCTTTACCACTGTGCCACCTGGGAAGCCAGTATAAGCTTGGGTGCTTAAAGGCTTGAGAAAATTCCTAGGGTAGGAATAAAAAATGTCAAACTGAAGAAATTTTTTAAAAATCAGAATGAGTTCATTTTAGGCAAATTATTGCACAATTAGAGAGGAGAGCCCATGTGAGGTATTACCTATCCATTCCTGGAAGTATCTAAAGGTCCTGTTAGAGAAGATGATGTTCAGACTCTAGAAATCCTCCTACACCTTAACTGAAGGCTTTACTCTGACACCATGTGTCACAGCACTACGGAAATCACGGTGGGTACTATGGACATGACTGAGCAACTGAACGGAACTGAACTGAACTGAACTATGGCTCTCACTGGGGATATGGCTGTGGATATGGCTGAGGATCTGGCTATAGTCACGGATTTGGCTCAGGCTGCTGCAGTTACCAATCACTTTGCTACAGAATTTGCTCTTCCTCCTGCTGCTAATCATCATTGCAGTTCATATTGTGCCTTTGAAATGATTGCTCCAAGTACAACTTTAGTTGAAATCCACCTTTTCTCACCTCCACCGTTAACTTCACACCAAAGTAAGAAATTACTACTGTCTGTCAGGAACCTGATTTAACTTCTAAGAAAATAAAAAGAAATTGAAGTCGCTCAGTCGCTTCTGACTCTTTGTGACCCTGTGGACTATAGCCCGCCAGGCTCCTCCATCTGTGGGATTTTTCCAGGCAAGAATACTGGAGTGGGTTACCATTTCTTTCTCCAGGGGATCTTCCCAACCCAGGGATCAAATCTGGGTCTCCTGCATTGCAGGCAGACTCCTTACCATCTGACCACCAGGGAAGTCCCTAATTTCTAAGACGCTCTTTGCAATTGATGGAGAGAGAATAGTTCCATCACATTACTGAAGATAGAAGATCTCATTCTGATCATTTTTCAAATGTAACTTCTTACATCTTTTTTCTTTCTGTGCTCTGGCCGTTTGCACAAATGCAGGGAGAATATACAATTGAAGTACAAGAAAATGGAGCAAAAGTGTCAGTTTCTTAATAAAAACTCTTTATTAAGAAGTCTGGTTTCTTTATGTCAGAGATCATTGATTTCAGAATTTGCAGCCTCTTGGAAAGCTGGATGAGCACACTTAGAATAAGACTATGTTCCTTTTTTGGTTGAATCCAAATATTGGCTCTTTGACATATTACTTATTCCATGGTGTGTCCATTTATTACTTTATTCCTAAATATAAACAAAAATATCACACCCAAAATTTCCTATCTTATGTGGGAAAAGGATTAGAAAAGAGAAGTCAATGAAAAGAGGCATCTATCCATGAGACATGTGTACTAGTCCAGGACAGAAGTGGTTGGTTGTATCCTGGGTTCAAGTGTCAGTAATGAATTTTTTGAGATATGTGAAACAAGAAATCTTGGAGCAAGCCGACTAGAGCTATTACAATTGCTCAAGGAAATTAGCTGCACAGGGAATGCTACTCAATATTATGTAACAACTTAAATGGGAAAAGAATTTGAAAAAGAATGGATACAGGTATATGCATAACTGAATTGCTTTGCTGTACACCTGAAACTAACACAACATTGTTAATCAATTATACTCCAGTATAAAATAAAAAATTTAAAAAGATGCCATTGGCCTTTCTCCTAGATTGTGACTTTCAACACATCCCATTTGTTCTGACATCGTCTTCTAAGAGAAATTTTCTTCTCTGGGTCTGTTTAAATGCTTTTCCTCTCAATACAAATTTGCAAGTTACCTCTAAATATTTTGATGTTAAGTACTTGCTTCTCAACAAAAATATTTCAGTTTTCAGAGTTTATTTTTCACTTTTGGAAAACAAAGTAAAAATTCATACATTCAGAAAAAAAACACTTGTATTTGTTGCTTCTGCTTTTGTGATCTTGAGCATATTCTAGGAACAGAAAGTTAGAATAAAGCTTCTAATAAAGTTTCCTTTGCCCTAGAAAGTCTTTTAAAATAAGTATTAGAACTAATTCATTGGCTATAATATTTGGGCTATCTTTTGTAAACCAAGCATTGGTTATTTGGTTTTTAGGTCAAATTAAACATCAATTCTCAAGCTTTTAAAACCAAGTTTCTGTTTAATTTTGGACACTTTATAATGGTGACATACACATCTGGCTCACAGTAGGTTTTACAAAGGACTAAGGAGTGGATCTTTCTATTTGTTGTGCTTTTTATTTGCCAGGGTTTTGTGATAAGGAATAATAGCTTAAATATTTGGTGTGGTGATGGAATGACACTGCTGTGGCAATATCATTTGAAATGATTGACTTCAGAGGCCTTGCAAATTGCCTTGACCAAATATTTAAAAATCTGGTTGACTAGGGCTCAAATCTGAGTATCCTGCATTGTAAGACTGATCTTTAACCACTGGACTGCCTGAGAAGTTCCAAGAGTGTGGTTTTGAATGAACTTTCTAAGCATAAAATTGTATGGAACTGTTGTGAATGTTTTCCAATAACAAAGATGATTGATTTGTTAATCAAAATATGCATAAAACAGCATTTATGAAGATTTATACTAGGAAGCAGAAAAAATGTGTGTATTCCTTAATGCTTTAAAAAATATTAAGACCAACTCATAGACTAAATGTCAATCTACTGAGACCAGAGAAGGTACTGACAGAAGTAGGAAAGCAAAAGAGGGAAGATAATATAAAAGATCTTAAAAGAAAAAAGGAATTAAACAACAGAGCTAATGTGGATGAAAAATGTGTCATGATAGAAACTAAACACAAAGATATTATGTAGAATCCAAGATAAAAAAGCCATAGAGGGGAAAATGGGCAAAAAATGAAAACCACCCAATTAGATGTTATTCAGATGGTGTTTTTCAAAATAAACTTATGTGGCATTTCTAAAGAAAACAATGCAACACTATTTACAATAGGTAGGACATGGGAGCAACCTAGATGTCCATTGGCAGATGACTAGATAAGGAAGTTGTACATATACACAATGGAGTATTACTCAGCTATAAAAAGGAATGCATTTGAGTCAGCTCTAATGAAGTGGATAAAACTGGAGCAAATTATACAGAATGAAGTAAGTCAGAAAGAGAACCACAAATACTGCATATTAATGCATATACATGGAATTTAGAAAGATGGTAATGATGATCCTATATGCAAGGCTGCAAAAGAGACACATAGGTAAAGAACAGACTTTTCAACTCTGTGGGAGAAGGCAAGGGAGGGCTGGTTTGAGAGAATAGTATTGAAACATGTATGTTACCGTACGTAAAACAGATGGCCATGCAAGTTCAATGCATGAAGCAGGGCACTCAAAGCTGGTGCTCTGGGACAACCCATAGGGATCAGGTGTGAAGGGATGAGGGATTAAGGGTTCAGGATGGGCAGAAACAAGTGTACCTGGGGCTGATTCATGTTGATGTATGGCAAAACTGTAAAGTAATTGTCCTCCAATTAAAATAAACTAATTAATTTAAAAAAACATAAAAAAGAAGTATTCAAAGCCACAGTGGACATAGTGAATGAATTCAAATCTATTAAAAACAAGAACTCTAGATGACCACCAAAATGAAAGAAAACAGTAACAAAACATAACTTGTTGGAGTTATTAAACTTTATGTGTAAACAAAGATTTCTACATGGAATTGAGCAGGAGAAATATCACCTAAAGGGAACAAAAATAATTCTGTTCTGTAACACCCCTTCCATAGCTGGAATAGCAAGGGAAAGTAGAAGACTGATTACAGTATTTTGAGAGAAAGTCTTGCTATATCGAGGATTTAAAATCTAACACTTTTCTAATACTGTTTATAGATTTAAGAAAATATTAAATGATTTTCAAATATATGAAGATTTGGGAAGCAGATTATTAATGTATCTTTGGCCAAATAAAGCAAATTCTTGAAGGTATATATTTGCCAATTGAGAGTTGAATACAAATAAATAATTTATAAATAGGAAGTTTTTTTTCCAAAGACAAATATGATGAGCATTGAAACCATTTATAATTTAGCATAAATGATTAAAACATGTCTAAAATAGAATAAAGATTAAATAATGAGTAAAAAGTTTAGAAAACTAGAAAATATTCAAACTATAATAATAAAAACAAAGGCAATTCAAGGAGATGGAAATAAAAGAAACTACAGATGAAAAGCTAAATAAAGACAAAAAAGCAAAAACTGCAAATACAAGTATGTCTTTTCTATGATATACATATTTAAAAATAAATCAAAAGTTTAAAATTCAAAGGAAAAACTAGGGTTCATCATCTAGTAAACACAAACATAAAAATGTTTATATTATTAAACTCTAGTGTAAGATATGAAGCAATCATAAAGGAAGCTTATATTTTGCTGATATGAATCTAAAGAAGTGACTCATTTTTCTTAGTGACTGCAATAGCAGATTCATCAGATGACTGGATTTGTAGGACATGCTGAGGTAGGTGTCCTTTATTTAGGGCAGTGATTCTCAAATCTGATTTCGCATCAGGTTCACTTGGAAGAGCTTTCATGAAATGTCATTGCCTGGACCCCATCCCTGAAATTCCAATTTAATTGGTCAGGAGTGAGAGTGATGGCATTTTATAAAAGCTTCCCCAGGAAAGGTAGTGTACTTCCATGATTGAAAAGAAGTTCCCTATTAGCTCAACACCTGTTAAGAAAAATTGTGCCTTTGACCAAATAATTGGAAAGAACTTGAACTTCCTTAAAGCAGTCAAATCTTTTTTTTTCTTTTTTTTACTGCCACCTGGAGATATACACTTTCTTTTTGTTTGAGATTAAAACTCAAAGTAGTTCTGTTATTAAATATGTGTGCAGAGCCTGAATTACATTACAATAACTGTTGAGAACTGAGGCTGTTCACCATCTGTGATTGTTAATTTTATGTGTCCGTTTGGCTAGGCTGTGAAGTCCAGATGTTCAGTCAAACACCAGTTTCCATGTTTCTGTGAAGGTATTTTTAGAGATGAGATTAACACTTAGATTAGTAGAGTAAAGCAGATTGCCTTCCCTAATGTGGGTGTGCTTCATCCAATCAGTTGAAGATCTTAAGAGAAAAGACCAGCCAGGTCCATTAGAAGAAAAGCAAATCCTGCTTCTAGATGGCCTTTGGATTTGAATTGCAATATCAATTTTTTTCCCTGTGTCTCCAGCCTGCCTTGCAGATTTTACTCTTGACAGTACTCAAAATCATGTCAGCCAAAATGCTTAAAATAAATCTTTCATATTTCCTTTTATAGCCATCATAGATATCCTATAAATGTCCATATAGTCAAAGCTATGGTTTTTCCAGTAGTCGTGTATGAATGTGAGAGTTGGACCATAAAGAAGGCTGAATGCTGAAGAATTGATGTTTTTGAATTATGGTGTGGGAGAAGACTTGTGAGAGTCCCTTGGACTACAAGGAGGTCCAACCAATCAATCCTAAAAGAAATGAACCCTGAATATTCTTTGGAAAGACTGATGCTGAAGCCAAAGCTCCAATACTTTGGCCACCTGATGTGAAGAGCTGTGTGCTGTGTGCTAAGTTGCTTCAGTCATGTCTGACTCCATGGGATCCCATGGACTGTAGCCCACAAGGTTTCTCTATCCATAGGATTCTCTAAGCAAGAATACTGGAGTGGGTTTCCATTTCCTTCTCCAGGAAATCTTCCTGACTCAGGGATTAATCTGTGTCTCTTATGTCTCCTGCATTGGCAGGCAGGTACTTAATCACTAGCACTACCTGGGAAGACCCCAGGTGGAGAGTTGACTCATTGGAAAAGACCCTGATGCTGAAAAAGATTGAGGGAAGGAGAAGAAGAGGGCAACAGAGGATGAGATGGCTAGATAGCATCACTGACTTAATGGACATGAGTGTGAGCAAAATCCTGGAGACAGGGAAGGACAGGGAAGCCTGGAGTGCCTCAGTCCATGGGGTTGCAAAGAATCAGACATAACTGACTGACTTTCACTTTCAAGACTAAAGTTAAAAGAAATATAGAATATAAACCTTCACTGCAAAACTTTTCAGATTTAGATAAATGACTGCACAAACAGACTGTGTTTCCATTATCATCCCAACTCTGTGAATCACCCAAAGGACATTGCTGATCACCACTTGCCTTATTCAAGGCAGGCAGGAATGCTTTGAAATATAAAAGCTCAGTAAATTAACCATTTGCATTGCCCAGCCCAGCTCTCGCAGCCACCTGCGCTTAGTGTGCCGGTTCTCGCAGTGCACTAAGTGCAGGTGGCTGTGAGAGCTGTGACAGCGCAGGAACGGCCGAGAGGAGCTACCCTGTGTCCGAGGTCAGGGGCGGCCGGGAGGAGACACCCTGCGTCCGAGGTCAGGGGCGGCGGCTGGGAGGAGACATCCTGTGTCTGAGGTCAGTGGTGGCGGCCGAGAGGAGCTACCCCGCGTCTGAGGTCAGGGGTGACAGCTAGGAGGAGCCACCCACGCCCCAGGCCAGGGCCCATGGCCCGGAGGAGCATCCAGGAGGGCCTAGAGGAGCTATCCCACGTTGAAGGTCAGGAACGGTGGCGGTAAGGAGATATCCCTCGTCCAAGGTAAGGAGCAGCGGCTGTGCTTTGCTGGAGCAGCCGTGAAGAGATACCCCACGCCCAAGGTAAGAGAAACCCAAGTAAGATGGTAGGTGTTACAAGAGGGCATCAGAGGGCAGAAACCATACTCACACTGAAACCATACTCACAGAAAACTAGTCAATCTAATGACACTAGGACCACAGCCTTGTCTAACTCAATGAAACCAAGCCATGCCTCCAGGGCAACCCGAAACAGGCGGGTCATGGTGGAGAGGTCTGACAGAGCTTGGTCCACTGGAGAAGGGAATGGCAAGCCACTTCAGTATTCTTGCCTTGAGAACCTCATGAACAGTTTGAAAAGGCAAAATGATAGGATACCAAAAGAGGAACTCCCCAGATCAGTAGGTGCCCAATATGCTACTGGAGGTCAGTGGAGAAATAACTCCAGAAAGAATGAAGGGATGGAGCCAAAGCAAAAACAATACCCAGTTGTGGATGTGACTGGTGATAGAAGCAATATCCGATGCTGTAAAGAGCAATATTGCATAGGAACCTGGAATGTCAGGTCCATGAATCAAGGCAAATTGGAAGTGGTCAAACAAGAGATGGCAAGGGTGAACGTCGACATTCTAGGAATCAGCAAACTAAAATGGACTGGAATGGGTGAATTTAACTCAGATGACCGTTATATCTACTACTGTGGGCAGGAATCCCTCAGAAGAAATGGAGTTGCCATCATGGTCAACAAGAGTCCGAAATGCAGTACTTGGATGCAATCTCAAAAATGACAGAATGATCTCTGTTCATCTCCAAGGCAAACCATTAAATATCACAGTTATCCAACTCTATGCCCCAACCAGCAATGCTGAAGAAGCTGAAGTTGAACGGTTTTATGAAGACCTACAAGATCTTTTAGAACTAACACCCAAAAAAGATGTCCTTTTCATTATAGGGGACTGGAATGCAAAAGTAGGAAGTCAAGAAACACCTGGAATAACAGGCAAATTTGGCCTTGGAATGCGGAATGAAGCAGGGCAAAGACTAATAGAGTTTTGCCAGGAAAATGCACTGGTGATAGCAAACACCCTCTTCCAACAACACAAGAGAAGACTCTACACATGGACATCACCAGATGGTCAACACTGAAATCAGATTGATTATATTCTTTGCAGCCAAAGATGGAGAAGCTCTATACAGTCAACAAAAACAAGACCAGGAGCTGACTGTGGCTCAGATCATGAACTCCTTATTACCAAATTCAGACTCAAATTGAAGAAAGTAGGGAAAACCGCTAGACCATTCAGGTATGACCTGAATCAAATCCCTTATGATTATACAGTGGAAGTGAGAAATAGATTTAAGGACCTAGATCTGATAGATAGAGTGCCTGAAGAACTATGGATGGAGGTTTGTGACATTGTACAGGAGACAGGGATCAAGACTATCCTCATGGAAAAGAAATGCAAAAAAGCAAAATGGCTGTCTGGGGAGGCCTTATAAATAGCTGTGAAAAGAAGAGAGGTGAAAAGCAAAGGAGAAAAGGAAAGATATAAGCATCTGAATGCAGAGTTCCAAAGAATAGCAAGAAGAGATAAGAAAGCCTTCTTCAGCGATCAATGCAAAGAAATAGAGGCAAACAACACAATGGGAAAGACTAGAGATCTCTTCAAGAAAATTAAGAGATACCAAGGGAACATTTCATGCAAAGATGGGCTCGATAAAGGACAGAAATGGTCTGGACCTAACAGAAGCAGAAGATATTAGGAAGTGGTGGCAAGAATACACAGAAAAACTGTACAAAAAAGATCTTCATGACCAAGATAATCATGATGATGTGATCACTCATCTAGAGCCAGACATCCTGCAATGTGAAGTCAAGTGGGCCTTAGGAAGCACCAATATGAACAAAGCTAGAGGAGGTGATGGCATTCCAGTTGAGCTGTTTCAAATCCTGAAAGATGATGCTGTGAAAGTGCTGCACTCAATATGACAGCAAATTTGGAAAACTCACCAGTGGCCACAGGACTGGAAAAGGTCAGTTTTCATTCCAATTCCAAAGAAAGGCAATGCAAAAGAATGCTCAAACTACCGCACAATTGCACTCATCTCACACACTAGTAAAGTCATGCTCAAAATTCTCCAAGCCAGGCTTCAGCAATATGTGAACCGTGAACTCCCTGATGTTCAAGCTGGTTTTAGAAAAGGCAGAGGAACCAGAGATCAAATTGCCAACATCTGCTGGATCATGGAAAAAGCAAGAAAGTTCCAGAAAAACATCTATTTCTGCTTTATTGACTATGCCAAAGCCTTTGACTGGATCACAATAAACTGTGGAAAAAAATTCTGAAAGAGATGGGAATACCAGACCACCTGACCTGCCTCTTGAGAAATCTGTATGCAGGTCAAGAAGCAACAGTTAGAACTGGACATGGAACAACAGACTGGTTCCAAATAGGAAAAGGGGTACATCAAGGCTGTATATTGTCACCCTGCTTATTTAACTTCTATGCAGAGTACATCATGAGAAATGCTGGACTGGAAGAAACACAAGCTGGCATCAAGATTGCCAGGAGAAATATTAATAACCTCAGATATGCAGATGACACCACCCTTATGGCAGAAAGTGAAGAGGAACTAAAAAGCCTCTTGATGAAAGTGAAAGAGGAGAGTGAAAAAGTTGGCTTAAAGCTCAACATTCAGAAAACAAAGATCTTGGCATCCGGTCCCATCACTTCATGGGAAATAGATGGGGAAACAGTGGAAACAGTGTCAGACTTTATTTTGGGGGGCTCCAAAATCACTGCAGATGGTGACTGCAGCCATGAAATTAAAAAACGCTTACTCCCTGGAAGAAAAGTTATGACCAACCTAGACATTGAAAAGCAGAGACATTACTTTGCCAACAAAGGTCTGTCTAGTCAAGGCTATGGTTTTTCCTGTGGTCATGTATGGATGTGAGAGTTGGACTGTGAAGAAGGTTGAGCACCGAAGAATTGATGCTTTTGAAGTGTGGTGTTGGGGAAGACTCTTGAGATTCCCTTGGACTGTAGAGAGATCCAACCAGTCTATTCTGAAGGAGATCAACCCTGGGATTTCTTTGGAAGGAATGATGCTAAAGCTGAAACTCCAGTACTTTGGCCACCTCATGCAAAGAGTTGACTCATTGGAAAAGCCTCTGATGCTGGGAGGGATTAGGGGCAGGAGGAGAAGGGGACGACCGAGGATGAAATGGGTGGATGGCATCACGGGCTCTATGGACGTGAGTCTGAGTGAACTCCGGGAGATGGTGATGAACAGGGAGGCCTGGCGTGCTGCGATTCATGGGGTCACATAGAGTTGGACACGACTGAGCGACTGAACTGAAACTGAACTGATTGCCCAGCACTAGTTGTCGAGAAGTAGTGCCTTGAGGACTAGATGATAGATCCATAGATAAAGTTCTCAAATGATAGTGTGAATCATAACCACTCAGAGGGCTTGAAAAATAGATTTCCAGGTCCCATCTATAGAGTTTCTGATTTAGTAGGTCTTGAGTAGAGTCCATTCCGGGACTGGAAAAGATCAGTTTTCATTCCAATCCCAAAGAAAGGCAATGCCAGAGAATGCTCAAACTACCGTACAATTGCACTCATCTCACATGCTAGCAAAGTAATGGTCAAAATCTCCAAGTCAGTCTTCAACAGTACGTGAACTTAGAACTTCCAGATGTTCAAGCTGGATTTAGAAAAGGCAGAGGAACCAGAGATTAAATTGCCAACATACACTGGACCATCGAAAAAGTGAGAGAGTTCCAGAAAAATATCTACTTCTTCTTTAATGACTATGCCAAAGTCTTTGAGTTTGTGGGTCACAACAAACTGTGGAAAATTCTTAAAGAAATGAGAATACCAGACCACCTGACCTGCCTCCTGAGAAATTTGTATGCAGGTCAAGAAGCAAAAGTGAGAACTGAACATGGAAAAACAGACTGGTCCAAAACAGGAAAGGAGTACATCAAGGCTGTATATTGTCAGCTTGCTTATTTAACTTATATGCAGAATACATCATGTGAAATGCTGGATGGACTGGATGAAGCACAAGGTGAAATCAAGATTGCCAGAAGAAATATCAATAATCTCAGATATGCAGATGACAGCACCCTTACTTATGGCAGAAAGCCAAGAGGAACTAAAAACCCTCTTGATGAAAGTGAAAGAGGAGAGGGGAAAAGTTGGCTCAATATTCAGAAAACTAAAATCATGACATCTGGTTCCATTACTTCATGGCTAATAGATGGGGAAATAGTGGAAATAGTAACATAGGCTCCAAAATCACTGCAGATGGTGACTGACGCCATGGAATTAAAAGATGCTTGCTCCTTGGAAGAAAAGTTATGACCAACCTAGACAGCATATTCAAAAGCAGAGACATTACTTTGCCAACAAAGGTCCATTTAGTCAAGGCTATGGTTTTTTTCCAGTAGTCATTTATGGATGTGAGATTTGGATTATAAAGAAAGTTGAGCACTGAAGAATTGATGCTTTTGAACTGTGGTGTTGCAGAAGACTCTTGAGACCCTTCGACTGCAAGGAGATCCAACCAGACCATCCTAGAGGAAATCAGTCCTGAATATTCATTGGAAGGACTGATGCTGAAGTTGAAACTCCAATACTTTGGCCACCTGATACGAGGAAGTGACTTATTGGTAAAGACCCTGATGCTGAGAAAGATTGAAGGCAGGAGGAGAAGGGGACGACAGAGGATGAGATGGTTGGATGGCATCACCTACTCAGCGGACATGAGTTTGAGTAAGCTCTGGGAGTTGGTGATGGACAGGGAGGCCTGGTGTGCTGTGGTTCATGGAATGACAAAGAGTCAGACACGACTGAGTGACTGAACAAGCCCTCTGTACCACAGTGCCTAGATATTTGGTCAAATATTATTCTGGGTGCTTCTGTGAGGGTGTTTTTTATTGAGATTAAGACTTACATCAGTGGACATTAAGCAAAGCAGTTTAAGTGTTAATCGGACATGACTGAGCAACTGAACTGAACTGAGTAGAGTCTGAAATATTATTTTTTAACAAATTTCCTGGTGATGCTGATGTCACTGGCCCATAGCTCACATTTTCAGCAACCATGGTTGTTAAACAAATGATGTCAAATTAAGAGCTAGTGGCTTTATATCTGTGTCTCCTTTGCTGCCCTACATGTAAGATCATCAGTACCATCTTTCTAAATTCTATATATATATGATAATATACAGTATTTGTCTTTCTCTTTCTGACTTACTTCACTCTGTATAATAGGCTCCAGTTTCATCCACCTCATTAGAACTGAGTCAAATATAGTCCTTTTTAAAGGTGAGTAATATTTCCTTGTGTATGTGTTCCACAGCTTCCTAATCCATTCATCTGTGGATGGACATCTAGGTTGCTTCTATATCTAAGCTATTATAAATAGTGCTGCAATGAACATTAAGGTACATGTGTCTGTTTTAATTATGTTTCCTCCATGTGTATGCTCAGCAATGGGATTGCTGGGTTGTATGGCAGTTCTACTCCCAGTTTTTTTAAGGAATTTCCACAGCGCTTACCATAGTGGTTATACCAGCTTGCATTTCCACCAACAGTGTTAAGATGTTCCCTTTTCTCCACACCCTCTCCAGCATTTATTGTTTAGAGACTTTTATGGTCATTCTGGCCAGTGTGAAATGACACCTCCCTGTGGTTTGGATTTGCATTTTAATAATGAGTGACGTTGAACATCTCTTCATGTGTTTATTAGCCATCTGTATGTCTTCTTTGGAAGATGAGGGTGGGATGTTTTCAGAGAATAGCACTGAAACATGTACATTACCATATGTAAAAGAGATGACCAGTGCAAATTCCATGCATGAAGCAAGACACCCAAAGCTGGTGTTCTGGACAACCCAGAGGGATGGGTGGGGAGGGAGGTGGGAGGGGGGCTCAGGATGGGGAGGGCACATGAATACCTGTGGCCAATTCGTGTTGATGTGTGGCAAGAACCATCACAATATTGTAAAGTAATTATCCTCCAATTAAAATAAATACATTAATTTAACAAAAAAGAGTTAGTGGCAAATCTTGCTTCCACCGGGACTCAGCATGGATGAAGAGGGATTTCAGTTCAGTCGCTCAGTCGTGTCTGACTCTTTGCGACCCCATGAATCACAGTACGCCAGGACTCCCTGTCCATCACCAACTCCCAGAGTTCACTCAGACTCATGTCCATTGAGTCAGTGATGCCATCCAGCCATCTCATCCTCTATCGTCCCCTCTTCCTCCTGCCCCCAGTCCCTCCCAGCATCAGTCTTTTCCAATGAGTAAACTCTTCGCATTTACTGAGCACTTAATATGTGTTTGATTATTGTTGCAATGGATGATATAGAGACAGATTAGATACGTTTGCTGCCACCAAAGAACTAACTTGTTTGGAAAATGAAGACTAAGATCTCATGAACAAAACTTATTAGGAAACAGCTATGTGACACAAAAAAGAAGACTGACAGGAATTCAGAGGACTCTGGTAATCACAGAATGATCTCATAGAAGGGAAATCTTGAACTGGGCTTAGAGAGTTGGACCAATAGATTAGAAACAAAGGAAAAATTCAAAGTGGGAGAACTACTTCAGGACAGAGACAGAGATAAAAATGGGCATTAAATTAGTGGTCTAAGGAATATGGTTGGTGTTTTGCATATGTATGAATTTCTTAAGTAATTTGATGACTATCATGATTTAGAGTGGTGAACAGGTTTAGAATGGTTGGTGAAGAGGAATATTTAAAAAGATCTGTGAACCAGGCAGAGGATTTAGAATTAGTGGAACATGAAATCCAAAATGTTAAATAGGAGAAATCAGTGAAAAGAAATATAAACTTGGTAACAATGTGCAGAATAGATTGGAGCATCAAAATATAAGATTTGCTCTGAGTACCCGGAGCTAATAGTACAGTGGAGGATCGGAGAGTGCCAAGATTAGGTCCAGAATTAGGCTGGTTGCAACAAGAGAGTAAGAAGAAATGGATGTGATGTGACATTTCCAATGGAAAACTATTTGAGTTAGTGATACAAATAAATGAGTAAAAGTGCTTTTTTTTAATATTGAACTTGAGTAATCATCAGGAGAGGTAGTGTGCCGATGGAGAGAAACATTATTTTCAGTAGAAGTTAGTTTTGCTGGGAATACATGGATTGGAGGTTATGATAACACATTCAAGAAGAGAGCTGTCTAGCTGAAATTTGTAGGTTCATGAAAGAGGAGACTACATGATTATCAGTCTGTAAGTGACCAATATTAATTTGTTAGTTACTCAGTCGTGTCCAACTCTTTATGACTCCATGGACTGTAGCCTGCCAGGTGCAGAGGATGAGGTGGTTAGATGGCATCACCTACCCAACGGACTTGAAATGAATTTAAGTAAACCCTAGAAGATAGTAAAGTACAGGGAAGCCTGGCATACTGCAGTCTGTGGGGTTGTAAAGAGTTGAATACGACTTAGCAACTAAACAACAACATCTACAACAATATTAATTTGTTATTTAAAGCTACAAATATGAGATACAATATTTACTCATGGATATTTTTCTTTTGAGTTTTAATTGAGCACCTTCAATAGGTCAGGCACTGCATTTGGAGTAGAAACTGTAATTTAATGAGAGAATTTAGAGGAAGAAGGGTACAAGGTCAAAGAGTTGAATCTTAGAAGGCTGCTTTAGTTAGAATTAGGATAAAATCTGAGAAATCAATGAAGAAACATGTGAGAAGTAAAGCAGTACAAGGAAAATGAGGAAGTTATTGAAAAGGGTTTGCAGAAGAAGATAGTCAATTGTGGTGAATGGCACACCATAGCAGAGGATGAGAAACCCCCAAATGAGGAGAGGTCTCTGGGCTTGGCAAAAGAAAACACTGAAAATTTCCTAGAGACAAATAGGCAAGAGAAGAAAGTGGAGTTGAGGAGACTAATGAAGAACGTTCCAGAAGAATTAAAATGAGAAAACAAGGCAGGATGTATGCTTATGGAAAGCTAATGATTAGAGTGAAAAAAAAAAAAATAGCCCATCCATTGAGACTGAAGGAAAAAAACAAATTAGATATGATTTATTGTTAATCTAATCACCCACTCTCAAAATTAAATGTATTTATTTACATAAATCTATAATTATTAAATATTTCTTGCACATGATGTAATCTACTATAAATTATAGGTGCATTTTAAAGTACCCATTAAATGAATACTGACTTTGAACTAAAGGAATTTCCATTAATATTATAATAGTATTGGATTTTTATGTGGCTATTTTATTGACCTGATAGATTAAATCTAATAAATATAAATTGCAAAGCATCTAGTGGGATAATAAATAGCTTATTTTCTATTTTTTTTTCTTTTTGATGGATGAAGGTTAATAGTCACACTTTGTTTCTTTCAGATTGGAGAAACTTCACAGAGGATAAAGAACATAGGATGTAAGCAATTTCCAGAAGGGGAAACAAATAAAAATTTCCAAATTTGATGATATTCCTGGTATAGAGAAAAAAACATTTATTCAAGAAAGAAAAATTGACTTAATGGATCAACAGTATATTTAGTAAAAATTAGAAAAAGTGCTTCAGGAAGAATATAAAATTTTATAATCACCTATTTTGGGAGTTTATAATGGTTTTAAAGAGGGCTTCATTTTAAAAATGATGGTTGGAAATATTCATGCATACTCAGTTGTGTCTGACTTCTTGGCATCCCATGGAATGTAGATAGCTAGGCTCCTCTGCCCATAGAATTTTCCAGGCAAGAATACTGGAGTGGGTTACCATTTCCTCCTCCAGGGGATCTTCCTGATCCAGGGATCAAACCCGTATGTGTTGTATCTCCTGCATTGCAGGGAGATTCTTTACAACTGAGCCACCTGGGAAGTTCCGATTGTAAGTATAAAGGTTCCAAATTTTATTTAGGGTGGTACAAAGTTATCGTTTATGATTAACATGAGGCTACTGGTGCAAAAAACAAAAAGACAGTATAAGAAAGATGAATTAAGTGGCAGTAAAATTTGCATTTGATTGAACATGGTGAATTTTTACTAATGAAGAACAGAAAGTAATGACATAATATATTACCAAGGATAGTTGGGAAGTGAAGTAGAAAGGAATTTCCGAAAGAGTAAGATGAAATTTTATCAAGTAAGGAAATAATGTCTAGAACAACTGAACATTTTTGGGATGGTGAATAGCGGCTGAAATTCCTGCTGATCACATGAAAGTTTAAAATCTAAAAAGGAACAGATATGTAAGTGAGTAAAATTACAGAAGAAAGTAATGCCATAGAAGAAGCATGTATTGTGGTTCTCGGGTTCTGAAGGGTCTGCGCAAGGTAAGATGGTTTCTGGAACTTTAGAATGAACAGAGCAAAATCAAACAAAAAATAAAAGTAATGTAGGATTGTTGTTTTTAAAGACCTTACATGCCTTACATTTTGTAACATAAGACAGTTATGCAAACAAATGCACAAAATGACACCATACTGATTACTTGCACACACACAAAAAAACACCATAATTCAAATAAAGTACTATGTTTCAGAAGCTTTCTTTGATTGTTAAACTATAGCTCAATCCTCACTCAGCATCTACAAAAATAATTTTCAACTCTCATGATCAAGTACATACCCTTCTGTAGTTGAATTGAGACTACCTTGTTAGGACTGAATCAATTTTCTACCAAAAGTTTATTTTGAAAATTTTCAGTTTATTCCAGGCAAAATGCCTCCCACACAGCTATTTTGAAAATAACCCATTTGATTTAATATGGTTTATTCTTGATTTCTATGTAGAAACACCCATAATTTACTTAGGAAGCATGTACACTCATAAGACTTTCATAGTCTAACATATACTCTAAAATAGCACCTTTCAAAATACCTTAAAAAGTTATTTCTTAGCTTGAAGTTATTTTTATACCACAGATATGTTCATTTGTTGAACAATGTTCTTTCTACGTGATGATTCTCCAGAGGACACTTAAAAATGCACCTTTACATTCTAGTTGGTATTCCTATTATAGTGTTTGGTATACAAGGGGTGCTTAAGTAAAATTTGAAGGATGAATGTAAACTGTGAATCTCCTGAAAGTGCCTTTATTTTTCAACAGTATATTTTTTGACAGTACATTTTTTCATCTTGGAAGCTCTGGTTCTTGGGATACCTTTTAATACCTCCCAGACCCAGGGTTCCTGGAAACATAGATGGAGAATGCAGCTGATGTAAACTGCCACAAATCTATTGCAATCAGGGATAATACTCATGGAGAGATTTTTACTCAAGTAATTTAATAGTGCTTTCAAAGAAATAAGATATGACTAAATGAATTGGCACAGAAGTAATGATCACTGTCATTCATTGGCTCAAAAGCTTCTCTTATTCTCCATTACATTTAGAATGAATTCCAAGCCTTTTACCTCGATACTTAAGTATTTTTATTATTTGACCCTGGAATATCAGATTTTTTTCTCTAGTTTGTTCCCATGGTGGGGGAAAAAAAAAAAAAAAGAAAAACATACCTTCCTTCACAAAGTCTATGTTCCAGTGAGAAGAAAAGACAGTAAACAAATAAGTAAAACACCAATGATTATATGGTGGTAAATATTATGAAGAAAAATTAGATAGGGAAGGCATATATGGGAAAGTAGACGTTATAAATAAGGATGTGAAATTTGAACAAGACCTTAAGAGGGTGAGGGAGTGAGTCACATGGACTTGTGAAATTAAAGTTGCAGGTAGAAGCATAGCAAATATAAAAGCGCTGAGTGGACCTATGACTGAAGTTGTTTCTTTCATTTCCTTTTTTTGGGGGTGGGGGGTGGGGCGTGGGGAGTATAATCATTTTGCAATGTTGTGTTGCTGCTGCTGCTGCTAAGTCACTTCAGTCGTGTCCGACTCTGTGCGACCCCATATACGGCAGCCCACCAGGCTCCCCCATCCCTGGGATTCTCCAGGCAAGAATACTGGAGTGGGTTGCCATTTGCTTCTCCAATGCATGAAAGTGAAAAGTGAAAGTGAAGTAGTTCAGTCGTGTCTGACTCTTAGTGACCCCATGGACTGCAGCCTACCAGGCTCCTCTATCCATGGGATTTTCCAGGCAGTTAGCTTCTGCTATAACAGTGAATCAGCTATAGGTATACACATATCCCCTTCCTCATGGGCCTCCCTCCCACTCTCCCATCCCACCCCTCTAGGTCATCACAGAGCACTGAGCTGAGCTTTCTGTGTTATACAGCAGCTTCCTGCTCTATTTCCCACATGGCAGAGTACACATGGGGGCTTCCCAGGTGGCTCAGGGAGTAAAGAATCTGCCTGCAATGCAAGAGACCTAGAAGATGAAGGTCCGATCTCTGAAGGGCATGGCAACTCACCCCATTAGTCTTACGTGGAGAATCCCATGGATGGAGGAGCCTGGCAGGCTACAGTCTCTAGAGTCACAAAGAATTGGGCATGACAGAGGAGCCTGAGTGGCACCAGCAGCAGAGTACATAAGTCAATCCTCATCTCCCAATTTGTCCGATCCTCTCCCTCCCCGCCTGTGTCTGCATGTCTGTTCTCGACACCTGCATTTCTATTCCTGCCTTGCAAATAGGTTCATCAGTACCATTTTTCTAGCTCACTCCTTGAAAGGAAAGCTATGACAAGCCTAGATTCCATATAAATATGTGTTAATGTATGATGTTGGTTTTTCTCTTTAAGATTTAATTCACTTTGAGGACTGTTTCACATGATTTCTCTTTCCCTTTTTCTCTATTCCTGTGTCACCTTACTCACCCAATCATCCTGTAATTTGGTTGTATAGGTACTTTTCTTCCTCACTAAGCTGGAGGTTCTCTGAAGACCCTTTCAGGGTCTTCTTCATCTTTTTATTTTCAGCAATACCTAGTGTAATGCTCTTTTGTTTTTAGGCTCTCAATAAAAGCTAATTAAATTGAATGCACATTTCTCAGTTTCACTTTCCCACACCCCTCCCTTCTCCTAAGTGCAGCTGTAAATTTTAGGATAATATTGATTGCCACTGGCAAGGTGGAGATCCCTAAGCCCCTATCTTTCTTTAGGAACCTGAGATGGGAATACTGGCAGTGATTCCCAAAGTTTTTGGCACCAGAGATCCATTTTGTGGAAGGTGATTTTTCCATGGACTGGGATGGGGGGCATGATTTCAGGCTGATTCAAAGGCATTGCATTTATTGGGCACTTTATTTCTATTGTTATTATATCAGCTCCACCCCAGATCATCAGGCATTAGATGCTGAAGGTTGGGGGCCCTTCTTGTAGATGATGGGAGATTTTCAGTGTTTTGGGTTCGAGTTGGGGGGAATTACTCCCCTGCAACTGAAGAATTTTCTTTTTCTTGTGTTCTTGCTGGGTTGGTGAAAGCCTTGATATAGGGCTTTTACTCTATTATAGGGCCATGTGGACCATGAGGTCAAACACATGGCTGCAGTAACATATTAATTCTCACTCTAGACAATGAGCTTCATGAAGTAGTCACTGAGTCAATGCCAACCTAAGCCCTCAATGGTGAAGCTGTGATTTTCATTCTGAATATCATAGGGGGCAAACTGGTCTTTCTTATGTCTTAGGATATGATCTTCAGAGAACTCGTCAATGTCTTCTTCATCACCTCAAATCATATTTGGTAGTTCTACTGGGTTGAAATGTGTCTCCCCAAGTTCATGTTCATCCAGAATCTCAAAATGCAGCATACTTAAAATGTGTTTGTAGATATAATCATTAGGATGAGGTATACAGACTAGACTGGGCCCCAATAAATCCAATGGCCTGTGTCCTTATAAGAAAGAAGAAGGAAGTCTGGACAGAGACCAACATGCACTGGATCATAGAAAAAGCAAGAGGATTCCAGAAAAAATATCTTCTGTTTCATTGACTATACTAAAGCCTTTGAATGTGTGGATCACAGCAAACTATGGAAAATTCTTTAAAAAATGGGAATACAAGACCCACCTGACCTGCCTCCTGAGAAATCTATATGCAGGTCAGGAAGCAACAGTTAGAACCAGACACAGAACCATGGACTGGCTCTAAACTGGGAAAGGAGCACGACAAGGCTGTATATTGGCACTCTGCTTATTTAAGTTATATGCAGAGTACATCATGCGAAATGCTGGTCTGGATGAAGCACAAGCTGGAATCAAGATTGCTGGGAGAAATAACTATAACCTCAGATATGTAGATGACCATCACCCTTATGGTGGAAAGTGAAGAGGAACTGAAGAGCCTCTTGCTTAAAGTGAAAGAGGAGAGTGGAAAATCTGGCTTAAAATTCAACGTTCATAAAATGAAGATCATGGCATCTGGTCCCATCACTTCATGGCAAAAAGGTGGGGAAACAATGGAAACAGTGAGAGAGTTTATCTTCTTGGGCCCCAAACTCACTGCAGATCGTGATTGCAGCCATGAAAGTAAAAGATGCTTGCTCCTTGGAAGAAAAGCTATGATAAACCTCAGTTCAGTTCAGTCGCTCAGTCATGTCCGACTCTCTGCGACCCCATGAATCGCAGCACGCCAGGCCTCCCTGTCCATCACCAACTCCCAGAGTTCACTCAGACTCACGTCCATTGAGTCAGTGATGCCATCCAGCCATCTCATCCTATGTCGTCCCCTTCTCCTCCTGCCCCCAATCCCTCCCAGCAGCAGAGCCTTTTCCAATGAGTCAACTCTTTGCATGAGGTGGCCAAAGTACTGGAGTTTCAGCTTTAGCATCATTCCTT
>NW_024070186.1:151374610-151489878 GCF_014754425.2 Oryx dammah | reverse complement strand
CAATTTGTTATGGTAGCCCTTGACAAATTATGCAATAGCATTCTTTAGTTAGCAGGTCAGATCTCATATAAACAAGTTGGGTGTGGGAATACAGAAGACCACACCTGCCAGCTTCACAGGCAGCTCTGGGATAACTTCCGCCACAGCATCGGCTGTGCCAGGAAAAGCAGGACAACGTTCCTGGCAGCATGGCAGCACCATGACTATAGTGCCACTGCCAGACCGTCTTTAATCTTCTTGGCAGCTGTGATATCATGGACCATGGTTATTAAAGCCTTGCTAGTGTTGCTGAAATCTTGGCTTCTGTACACTGGTACTGAATAGAAATACAGAGACAGAATTAGGAGGAAAGAGAAAGAGTGGCTGTATTTCTTTGCCAGCCAAAGAGGAGACACTGCAGGCTAATACCTCCAAAAACTGCCCGCCTTTGAGAAGGTAGTGAGAAGTTTATAATAGAAGGCTCAAAGAAGGTGTGATCAGCTTGTGGGCTAATTCTTCTGAGTGCTGAGGTAAGTGGGAGTTAATAACATCAACTTTCTGGTTCCATCTGATCTGAGGTATACACACTTGTGGGCAGCATACCATTGTTAATCTTTAACTTCTCCCACCTGGAATGGCTTTCAGTATCTGCAAAATAGCTCGAGGATATTGTTGAGGACATTGCCCCAAGGCTGCACTATTGTTTTTCTTGGTCTTGCATCCCCTCCCTCCCCTAATTAACAACTGCTTGAATCTGCTCCTTGGACTTCAGGGAAGGACATGGAGGCTGAAAGAAGGCTATTTCCTGTAATCAAGTAAATGATGGGAGGCACAGAAAGGCTTTGTGCATAGAAGCCTCACAGGGCCCTTCTAAGTGTCAATATCTTGAAACCATAAGGTTACAGTTATATGTGTGTGTGTGTTAGTTGCTCAGTTGTGTCTGACTCTGTGACCCCCATGGACTGTAGCCCACCAGGCTCCTCTGTTTGTGGAATTCTCCAGGCAAGAATACTGGAGTGGGTTGCCATTTCTTCTCCAGGGGATTGAACCTGGGTTTCCCACATAGCAGGCAGATTCTATACCATCTTAGCTACCACTTCAGTCCTGTTTAGTCACTCAGTCGCGTCTGACTCTTTGTGACCCCATGGACTGCAGCCTGCCAGGCTTTCCTGTCCATCACCAACTCCCAGAGCCTACTCAAACTCATGTCCATTGAGTCGGTGATGCCATCCAACCATCTCATCATCTATCATCCCCTTCTCCTCCCACCTTCAATCTTTCCCAGAATCTGGGTCTTTTCCAAGGAGTCAGTTCTTCACATCACGTGGCCAAAGTATTGGAGCTTCAGCTTCAGCATTAGTCCTTCCAATGAATATTCAGGGTTGATACTTAGCCCCAAGGGGAGAGATCCTATAGTGCCAATCATAATGGCTGTAATACATTAAAGACTGACACAAACATGGATTGGCTTTAAGCGATAGTTAAGTAGAAAGGACTCTTGAGAGTCCCTTGGACTGCAAGGAGATCCAGCTAGTCCATCCTAAAGGAGATCAGTGTTTGGTGTTCATTGGAAGGACTGATGTTGAAGCTGAAACTCCAATACTTTGGCCACCTGATGCCAAGAACTGACTCATTTGAGAAGACCCTGATGCTGGGAAAGATTGAAGGTGGGAGGAGAAAGGGACAACAGAGGATGAGATGGTTGGATGGCATCACCAAGGAGATGGACATGAGTTTGAGTAAGCTCTGGGAGTTGGTGATGGACAGGGAAGCCTGGTGTGCTGTGATACATGGGGTTTCAAAGAGTCAGACATGACTGAACAACTGAACTGACTGAACTGAAGTCATGGTAGAACATCCTTAAAGATATTGATTAAAAAATAGTTCTGCCAAAACTGCATTTTCTTGCATGTGGTTATGGACACATTATTATTAAATTAAAGAAGTGCATTTAAAATAGCCAATGGAAATTTGCTGTGTGACTCAGTGAATTCAAACTGGGACTCTGTAACAAGGTAGTAGGATGGGAAAGGTGGGAGGTGGGAGGGAGGTTCAAGAGGGAGGGGACATATGTATATCTGTGGCTAATTCATGTTGATGTATGGCAAAAATCAAACCAATATTGTAAAGCAATTATCCTTCAGTTAAATAAATAAGAGAAAAGTCCATTTAGCTTGTGTTGAAGGTAATTCCTTTAGGTTTTTGAAAAATATGTGAGAAGAACTAACCAAATGTATGAATGGGGCATATCTTGAAGACATATAACTGGACACATAAAATAACTGCTGTCCAGAGAGGTGCAGAGGCTATGGAGACCTCTGGACACAGCATAAATTTTTATTAGGTGATGAAGGCCAAAAAGGACAGATTGAACATTAAATTCTATAGAGTCATGATTCTGTACATTTTCATTGAAGTTTTATACTGCATAATCAAATTACAAATCAAGCTTTACTGTTTGAAGGGAAAGGCACTCACGAGGAGGCCAATGATCTTTATGAAATTCCCTTCTCTTCCACTTTAATCACGTTGAGTGCGAGGCAACAAGGGAGATGACCAGTGTCAGCTAATAATAAAATTGTTAAAAATTCTTAGATAAAGTGGTTTATTTCACATTATGAGGCATGCACCTAATCTATATATTTACCACACTGTAAGTGACACACAGCTCAGGAAGAGCTGTCACCTTTGCTCTACATTCAATTGTAATGGATTGAATGTGTATGTTTTGTTAAATTCATTTCTTGAAATTCTAACCCCTAATGTGATGGTATTAGGAGGTGGTCCTTTGAGGGTAATTAGGTCATGAAGATGGAACCCTCATAGATGGAATTGGGTGTGTGTGTACTCAGTCACTCAGTCATGTCCGACTTGTTGAGATGCCATAGATTATAGCTCACCAGGCTCCTCTGTCTGTGGAATTTTCCAAGCAAGAATACTAGAGCAGGTTCCATTTCTTTCTTCATGGGATCTTCCCAACCCGGGTATCAAACCTGGGTTTCCTGTGTCTTCTGCATTTGCAGGCAGATTCTTTTTTTTTCTTTTTTGTAAATTAATTTATTTTAATTGGAGGCTAGTTGCTTTACAATATTGTAGTGGTTTTTACCATACATTGACATGAATCAGCCATGGGTGTTTATGTGTCTCCCATCCTGAACCCCATTCCTGCCTCCCTCCCCATCCCATCCCTCAGGGTCATCCCAGTGCACCAGCCCTGAGCACCCTGTCTCATGCATCAAACCTGGACTGGCAATCTATTTCACATATGGCAATATACATGTTTCAATGCTATCCCTCAAATCAGCCCACCCTTGCCTTCTCCCACAGAGTCCAAGTCTCTTCTTTACATCTGTGTCTCTTTTGCTGTCTCACATATAGGGTAATTGTTACCATCTTTCTCAATTACATATATATGCATTAATATACCAGAGAAGGCAATGACACCCCACTCCAGTACTCTTGCCTGGAAAATCCCATGGACGGAGGAGCCTGGAAAGCTGCAGTCCATGGGGTCACAGAGTTGGAAAGCGACTTCACTTTCATTTTTCACTTTCATGCATTGGAGAAGGAAATGGCAACCCACTCCAATGTTCTTGCCTGGAGAATCCCAGGGACAGGGGAGCCTGGTGGGCTGAATCCCTGCTGTCTATGGGATTGCACAGAGTTGGACATGACTGAAGTGACTTAGCAGCAACAACAGCGTTAATATACTGTATTGGTGTTTTTCTTTCTCTGTTACTTCATTCTGTATAATACGCTCCAGTTTCATCCACCTCAAACTGATTCAAATATATTCTTTTTAATAGCTGAGTAATATTGCATTGTGTATATATACCACAGCTTTCTTATCCATTCGTCTGCTGATCGACATCTAGGTTGCTTCCGTGTCCTGGCTATTGTAAACAGTGCTGCGATGAACACTGAGGTACACGTGTCTCTTTCAATTCTGGTTTCCTCAGTGTGTATACCCAGCAGTGTGATTGCTGGGTCATATGGCAGTTCTATTTCCAGTTTTTTAAGGAATCTCCACACTATTCTCCATAGTGGTTGTACTAGTTTGCATTCCCACCAACAGTGTAAGTCTCCACACCCTCTCCAACATTTATTCTTCGTAGACTTTTTGTTAGCAGCCATTCTGACCAGGGTGAGATAGCAGGCAGATTCTTTACCACCGGGCCAAATTGGAAGCCCATATGGGATTTTTTTTTCTTTTAAAAGATACCCCAGGGGGCTCTCTCACCCACTGGCATCCTTGTGAGGACCCAATTAAAAGTTGGCAATCTGCAGCTGAGAAGAGGGTTCTTACTGGAATCTCACCATGCTGACACCATGACCTTAGATTTCCAGACTCCCAAACTGTGAGAAGTAAACTTCTGTTGTTTATAAGTCATCCAGTCTATCACGTGGTCATACCAGCTTGACTAAGACTAATTTAAAATTACATTTTGTTGTTCAGTCACCCCATCATGTCTGACTGTTTGCTGGAATGGGTGAATTTAATTCAGATGACCATTATATCTACTAGTGTGGGCAGGAATCCCTTGGAAGAAATGGAGTAGCCATCATGGTCAACAAAAGAGTCCAAAATGCAGTACTTGGATGCAATCTCAAAAACAATAGAATGATCTCTGTTCGTTTCCAAAGCAAACCATTCAGTATTGCAGTGATTCAAGTCTATGCCCCAGCCAGTAACACTGAAGAAGCTGAAGTTGAACGGTCCTATGAAGACCTACAAGACCTTTTAGAACTAACATCCAAAAAAGATGTCCTTTTCATTATAGGGGACTGGAATACAAAAGTAGGAAGTCAAGAAACACCTGGAGTAACAGGAAAATTTGGCCTTGGAGTATGGAATAAAGCAGGGCAAAGGGCAAAGGGGAAAGAGTTTTGCCAAGAGAACGCACTGGTCATAGCAAACACCCTCTTCCCACATCACAAGAGAAGACTCTGCACATGGACATCACCAGATGGTCAACACTGAAATCAGATTGATTATATTCTTTGCAGCCAAAGATGGAGAAGCTCTATACAGTTAGCAAAAACAAGACCGGGAGCTGACTGTGGCTCAGATCATGAACCCCTAATTGCCAAATTCAGACTTAAATTGAAGAAAGTAGGGAAAACCACTAGACCATTCAGGTATGACCTAAATAAAATCCTTTATGATTATACAGTGGAAGTGAGAAATAGATTTAAGGGCCTAGATCTGATAGACAAAATGCCTGATGAATTATGGATGGAGGTTTGTGACATTGTACAGGAGACAGGGATCAAGACCATCCCCATGGGAAAGAAATGCAAAAAAGCAAAATGGCTGTCTGAGGAGGCCTTACAAATAGCTGTGGAAAGAAGAGAAGTGAAAAGTAAAGGAGCAAAGGAAAGATATAAGCATCTGAATGCAGAGTTCCAAAGAATAGCAAGGAGAGATAAGAAAGCCTTCCTCAGCAAGCAATGTAAAGAAATAGAGGCAAACAACAGAATGGAAAAGACTAGAGATCTCTTCAAGAAAATGAGAGATACCAAGGGAACATTTCATGCAAAGATGGGCTCAATAAAGGACAGTTAAGGTATGGACCTAACAGAAGCAGAAGATATTAAGAGGAAGTGGCAAGAATACACAGAAGAACTGTACAAAAAAGATCTTCATGACCAAGATAATCACGATGGTGTGATCACTCACCTAGAGCCAGACATCCTGCAATGTGAAGTCAAGTGGGCCTTAGAAAGCATCACTATGAACAAAGCTAGTGGAGGTGATGGAATTCCAGTGGAGTTATTTCAAATCCTGAAGGATAATGCTGTGAAAGTGCTGCACTCAATATGCCAGCCAATTTGGAAAACTCAACAGTGGCCACAGGACTGGAAAAAGTCAGTTATCATTCCAGCCCCAAAGAAAGGCAATGCCAAAGGATGTGCAAACTACCACACAGTTGCACTCATCTCACATGCTAGTAAAGTAATGCTCAAAATTCTCCAAGCCAGAGTTCAGGAATATGTGCACCGTGAACTTCCAGATGTTCAAGCTGGTTTAGAAAAGGCAGAGGAACCAGAGATCAAATTGTCAACATCTGCTCGATCATCGAAAAAGCAAGAGAGTTCCAGAGAAACATCTATTTCTGCTTTATTGACTATGCCAAAGCCTTTGACTGTGTGGATCACAATAAACTGTGGAAAATTCTGAAAGAGATGGGAATACCAGACCACCTGACCTGCCACTTGAGAAACCTATATGCAGGTCAGGAAGCAACACTTAGAACTGGACATGGAACAACAGACTGGTTCCAAATCGGGAAAGGAGTGTCAAGGCTGTATATTGTCTCCCTGTTTATTCAACTTATATACAGGGTACATCATGAGAAAGGCTGGACTGGATGAAGCACAAGCTGGAATCAAGATTGCCAGGAGAAATATCAATCACTTCAGATATTCAGATGACACCTCTCTTATGGCAGAAAGGAAGAACAACTAAAAAGCCTCTTGATGAAAGTGAAAGAGGAGAGTGAAAAAGTTGGCTTAAAACTCAACATTCAGAAAACTAAGATCATGGCATCTGGTCCTATCACTTCATGGCAAGTAGATGGGGAAACATTGGAAACAGTGACAGACGTTATTTTCTTGGGCTCCAAAATCACTGCAGATGGGGACTGCAGCCATGAATTTAAAAGATGCTTTCTCCTTGGAAGAAAAGCTATGACCAACCTAGACAGCATATTAAAAAGCAGAGACATTACTTTGCTGACAAACGTCCATCTAGTCATAGCTATGGTTTTTCCAGTAGTCATGTATGGATGTGAGAGTTGGACCATGAAGAAAGCTGAGCACCGAAGAACTGATGCTTTTGAAGTGTGGTGTTGGAGAAGACTCTTGAGAGTCCCTTGGACTGCAAGGGGATCCAACCAGTCAGTCCCGAAGGAAACCAGTCCTGAATATTCCCTGGAAGGACTGATGCTGAAGCTGAAACTCCAATACTTTGGCCAATACTTTGTGTTGGATAGCATCACCAATACAATGGACATGGGTTTGGATGGACTCCAGGAGTTTGTGATGGACAGGGAGCCCTGGCATGCTGCGGTTCATAGGATCGCAGAGTCAGACATGACTGAGTGACTGAAATAAAATGAATGATGTGACCGGATGGCATGATCTTAGTTTTCTGAATGTTGAGCTCTAAGCCAACTTTTTCACTATTCTCTTTCACTTTCATCAAGAGGCTCTTCAGTTTTTCTTCACTTTCTGCCATAAGGGTGGTGTTATCTGCATATCTGAGGTTATTGATATTCCTCCTGGCAATCTTGATTCCAGCTTGTGCTTCATCCAGCCCAGCATTTCTCATGATGTATTCTGCATATAAGTTAAATAAGTGGGGTGTCAATATACAGCCTTGAAGTACTCCTTTCCCAATTTGGAACCAGTCTGTTGTTCCATGTCCATTTCTAACTGTTGCTTCTTGATCTGCATACAGATTTTTCAGGAGGCATGTCAGCTGGTTTGGTGTTCCCATCTCTTGAAGAATTTTCCAGTTTATTGTGATGCACATAGTGAAAGGCTTTGGCATAGTCAATATAGAAGAAGTAGATGTTTTTCTGCAACTCTCTTGCTTTTTCAATGATCCAGCAGATGTTGGCAATCTGAAAGATATACCCATTTGAGTGCAGATTTCCAAAGAACACCAAGGAGAGATAAGAAAGCCTTCATTAGGCATCACTGCAAAGAAATAGAAGAAAACAATAAAATGGAAAAGAATCTGATACAATTAGTTAAAAATCGGAAACACATGTCCCACATCACACATTGGTGTGAAATCATTGAATTTGTGAGGAAAAGGAGCATTGTAATTTTGTTTCACAAAGTACATGGCCTTATGGGGTAGAAACAGAAAAGTATACTTAAGAAATCATAAAAGGATTATAATTGGGCAACCTCAAGTAGATATCAATATGGAGAAAGAATTTGAAGAATTAGACAAGATGTATATACAGGAAGAAAGACAGATTGAAAAAGTAAGTACACAGGACACTTGTCTAGAACAGTCATGCAAAAGCAATCAAGACAGCTGAACAGTTCATTGATACAAAATCATACAGACAGACGATTACTCTGCATGCTATAAGGGTGTGCAGAAAAGGATGATTGCTTACGGATAAAAACTGAGTATTATTAAACTTAGAATTAAATTATGCCTCTTTAGGTTTGGATTCAGAAAACATTTTAGATGTCAGAACATAATTTGAAATAATGTTATGTATGATTATTATGTATTATGTATTATGTATCGGTGAATCTATAATTTCCAGCCCAAAGTTTTGAATCTATACAGTTCTACTAAATTAGTAATGGGATCCATGAATGATTTTTAATATATAAATTTTTTAAGAAATTATACATATTTCTATGAGATTATGTTGAAAAGAAAATGTTAGTCACTCAGTTGTGTCCGACTCTTTGCAACCCCATGGACTATAGCCCACCAGGCTCCTCTGTCCATGAAATTCCCCAGGCAAGACTACTGGAGTGGGAAGCCATTCACCTCTCCAGGGGATCTTCCCAATCCAGGGATCAAAACTAGGTCTCCTGCATTGCAGGCAGATTCTTTACTGTCTGAGCTACCAGGGAAGGTATTATATTGAAAGGGCACTTTAAAATGTTTCTTTGCTTTTGACTCTAATCAAATCAACTTATTGCACTAATAATATAACTTATGACCCTGATATGTCTTTGATTAATAAAACAAATGAGAAGATAAGATATATATTACTTTATAAATTCAGTGCCCCCAGCAAATATCCCTGCTGTTGTCAATAAGTAGCAGTTTATTGCTCTGTAGTTTTGAAATCCAAAAGCCTTTGAAGAAAATGTGTGACACCTCAGGCTTTGGTCCACTCTCTCTGGGAAATGTTGACTTATGAGAGCAGTAGGGAAGGAGTGTATGCTTAGCTGGAATTACACCTGGATTCACTCTTTTATTTTGTCATGAAAACCTACTTGATTTTTACTGCTGGCAAAAATATGTGCTGTGAATACAACTATAAGCAGGATTATCATTCAGAATAGAAGCGGAGATAAAGAATTTCTCAGACAAGCAAAATCAAAAGAATAGAGCAATACTAAACCTATCCTAAAAGAAATATTTAAAGGTTTTTTTTTTTAATAGAAAAGAAACAAGAAGATACAGAAAAGAAGAAATCACACCTGGAAAGTAAATAACTTGGATGTGTTAGTAGACAGATAAAAAATTCTACTTGTGTAAGCAATGATAGACACAAGGAACACCAAAAGAATAAACGTGAAGATGTAAAAGAGGACATTGAAATCATAAAACGTGGGAGAGGAGAGTAAGAAAATGTAGATTCTTTTTTTTAAGAAAATGTTTGAGCCTATATGACTATCAGTCTAAAGAAAGCAGATAAAGGGGTTCACATACTTGAAAACCGGGATAACCACATATCAGAAACTTACAGTAGACTAAAAAATTCTGAAGGGAACAAAAACAAACACATAATAAAGGAAATCATCAAACCACAAAAAGAAAAAAAAAAAGGAACAAAGAAGAAATAGAATCAACTGAAAAACAAGGTTTAAAGAGACAATACACACTTGTATGTGCATACTTAGTTGCCCAGTCATGTCTTAATTCTTTGTAACCCTTTGGACAGTAGCCCAGGGTCCATGGAATTTTTCAGGCAAGAATCCTGGAGTGGATTACCATTTCTCTCTCTCCAGGGGATCTTCCCGACCCAAGGATCAAACTTGCATATCTTGTGTCTCCTGCACTGTGGGCCGATTCTTCACCAGACAAGTCATAAGGAAGTCATATATATTTATCAATAACTACTTTAAATGTCATTGGGCTATATACTCCAATCCAAACAGAGTGGCAGACTGGATAAACAACCAAGCACCTATAATATGCTGTCTACAGGAGACCTACCTTAGAGCAAAATGCATAGATTGAAAGTGAGGGGATGGAAAAAGATTTTTCATGTAAATGGAAACAACAAGAAAGCAGAGGTCACAATACTCATCTCAGACAAAACAGACTTTAAAACAAAGGCCATAATAAAGATAAAGAAGGGCACTATATAAGGACAAAAGAATCAATACAAGAAGAGAATTTTGCACTTGTCAACATACATGTACCTAACAGAAGTGTGCTGCTGCTGCTCTTTAGTCACTAAGTTTGTCCAATTCTTTGGGATCCCATGGACTGTAGCCCACCAGGCTCCTCTGTCCATGAGATTTCTCAGCAAGAATACTGGAGTGCATTGATTTTCTCCTCCAGGGGATCCTTTCAACCCAAGTTTCAAACCTGTTTTCCATGCATTGACAGGCAGATTCTTTAGCATTGAGCCATCTGGTATATCAATTCAGTTCAGTTCAGTCACTCAGTCATGCCTGACTCTTTGTGACCCCATGGGCTGCAGCACACCAGGCTTCCCTGTCTATCACCAACTCCCGGAGCTTGCTCAAACTCATGTCCATCCAGTCGGTGATGCCATCCAACCATCTCATCCTCTGTTGTCCCCTTCTCCTCCTGCCTCCAGTCTTTCCCAGCATCAGGGTCTTTTCCAATTAGTCAGCTCTTCACATCAGGTGGCCAAAGTATTGGAATTTCAGCTTCAGCATCAGTCCTTCCAATGAACACTCAGGACTGAGTTCCTTTAGGATATAGAAGCATCCAGATATGTAATACAAATAGTGACAGACATAAGGGAAGAAATTAGTGGGAATACAATAATATATTTTATTATTGTGCTAAGAACACAACCTGAGATCTACCCTCTTAAATTTTAAAGTGTGCAACTGAGTACCATTAACGATAGATAGAGTGTTGTACAGCAGACTTCTAGAACTTACTCATTTTGCATTATCAAAAGTTCATATTTGTTGAAGTGCAACTCCCCATTTCCCCTCCCTCAAATCCTCATCCCTCTTTACCATGATTCTAGTCTGTTTCAGTGAGGTTAACTACTTTAGATACCTCATACAAGAAGGATTATGCAGTACGTATCCTGTGACTGCCTTATTTTATCCAGTGTAATGTTCTCCATGTTCATCCATGTTGTCACAAAGGGCAATGTCTCCTTTCTGCAGGCTGAGTAATACTCCATTGTGTGCCTATACTGCATTTTCTTTATCCATTCAGCTATCTGTGGACATTTTGGAGAAGGAAATGGCAACCCACTCCAGTATTCTTGCCTGGAAAATCCCATGGACAGAGGAGCCTGGTGGGCTATAGTCTATGAGGTCACAAAGAGTAGGACATGACCTAGAGACTAAACAACAGTCTATGGACTTTTAGGTTGTTTCCACATCTTGGCTACCCTGCATAATGCTACTACAAATATGAGAATGGAGATATTGTTTCCAGATTCTGATTTCAATTCATATGGGTAAATACACAGTAATGAAATTGCTGGATCTTGTGGTAGTTCTATTTTCAGTTTTTGGGAAAACCTCCATGGCATTTCTCATAGCAGCGGTACCACTGTGCATTCCCACCAACAGTGTACTGAGACTCCACCTAGAGAAAACTTTAGCAGTTAGGTGATGAGATAAAACCAGGAATTAGGTTTCAACAAATATGTTTTTCCAGACTTAAGTGAGCTGTTGTGATTAATGACCGGAACCTTACAGAGAAGAGCTGTCCCTTCATCACTCTTCAGAACTTCTTCCTTCCATTAACACAGGGATCACCCATCATTTGGAAGCCAAACTACTTCTGTATAGGGCTTCCCTGGTGGCTCAGTGCTAAAGAATCTGCCTGCCAATGCAGGAGATGTGTGTTTGATCCCTGGATTGGAAAGATCCCATGGAGGAGGAAATGGCAACCCACTCCAGTATTCTTGCCTGGGGCATCCCATGGACAGAAGAGCCTGGCGAGTTATAGTCCTGCTGCTAAGTCACTTCAGTCGTGTCTGACTCTGTGTGACCCCATAGATGGCAGCCCACCAGGTTCCCCCATCCCTGGGATTCTCCAGGCAAGAACACTGGAGTGGGTTGCCATTTCCTTCTCCAATGCATGAAAGTGAAAAGTGAAAGGGAAGTTGCTCAGTTGTGTCCGACCTTTAGCATGGACTGCAACCTACTAAGCTCCTCCATTCATGGGATTTGCCAGCCAAGAGTACTGGAGTAGGGTGCCATTGCCTTTTCCGAGTTATAGTCCAGTGGGTTGCAAAGAGATAGATGTGACTTAGCAACTAAACAACAACTTCTGTAACAAAGTTTTTAGGAGACCCTGCTGATATTAAACTCTTCATCAAAGTTCTGCATTCAGACAATTTTGAGAGCTGGAGACTATGACATTTGAAAGTACGTGGAGAAAAATAGCAAGGCTGTATATTGTCACTCTGCTTATTTAACTTATATGCAGAGTACATCACGAGAAACGCTGGACTGGAGGAAACACAAGCTGGAATCAAGATTGCTGGGAGAAATATCAATAACCTCAGATATGCAGATGACACCACCCTTATGGCAGAAAGTGAAGAACAATAAAGAGCCTCTTGATGAAAGTGAAAGAGGAGAGTGAAAAAGTTGGCTTACAGCTCAACATTCAGAAAACTAAGATCATGGCATCTGATCCCATCACTCCATGGGAAATAGATGGGGAAACAGTGTCAGACTTTATTTTTTTGGGCTCCAAAATCACTGCAGATGGTAATTGCAGCCATGAAATTAAAAGACGCTTACTCCTTGGAAGAAAAGTTATGACCTACCTAGATAGCATATTCAAAAGCAGAGACATTACTTTGTCAAAAAAGATCCGTCTAGTCAAGGCTATGGTTTTTCCAGTGGTCATGTATGGATGTGAGAGTTGGACTGTGAAGAAAGCTGAGCACCGAAGAATTGATGCTTTTGAACTGTGGTGATGGAGAAGACTCTTGAGAGTCCCTTGGACTGCAAGGAGATCCAACCAGTCCATTCGAAGGAGATCAGCCCTGGGATTTCTTTGGAAGGAATGACGCTAAAGCTGAAACTCCAGTACTTTAGCCACCTCATGCGAAGAGTTGACTCACTGGAAAAGACTCTGCTGTTGGGAAGGATTGGGGGCAGGAGGAGAAGGGGACGACAGAGGATGAGATGGCTGGATGGCATCACGGACTTGATGGACGTGAGTCTGAGTGAACTCCGGGAGTTGGTGATGGACAGGGAGGCCTGGTGTGCTGCGATTCATGGGGTCGCAAAGAGTCGGACACGACTGAGTGACTGAACTGAACTGAACTGAATGTACTACAAACATTGTGGACTCCCCAGCTTGGTAAATGAGGTGACACATCCCTCTTTACTCTGTAGAAGCTAAATTTTGGCATATTTTTTACTCTTATCAGAAAAATGACTGCTTTTAAAATCATGACTGATTGTGTGAGTATTATGGGTTGAATTGTGTCTCTCCTAAGATGTTGAGTCCTAACCCCTCATACCTATAAATGTAACCTTATTAGGAGATAAGACTTTTGTAGATAATCAAGCTAAGGTGAGGTTACTAAGGTGGACTCTCATCCTATAGAACTGTGCTTTTAGAAAAAAGGGAAAATTTAGACAAACACAAAGAGTCACAGAGGGAACATGGTGTGAAAATGCAAGAACAGAATTTGCAAGCCAAGACACAGTTAGAAGCTGCAATGAGCTGGGGGAGAGACCTGGAATAGACTCTCCTTCACAGCCCTTAGAGGAAACTCATTGCCAACATCTTGATGTTGAACTTCAAGCTTCCAGAACTGTGATACAATCAGTTTCGGTTGTTTTAAGCCACCCAGTCTGTGCTGCTTTGTTATGACAGGCCTGGCAAGCTAATACAGCAACCTAGCAGTAAGTGCTAGATGTTAACATAGACACTTTTTCTCTTAACATAGATATTATTTCTTATATTATTATGTTCCCGAAGTGAGCATAAAGTGAAGAAGTAGCAAGAAAATGTTAATTATTAGAATATGTTAAAAGAGTTTATCACTTGCATTAATATACCTTATATTAGATTTAAGGAAAAAAAAACTTTAGAAAATAGATTTTCCATATCATGTATTTTTCTTATTTGAAAGGTAATATTATATTACTGTTTTACATTTATAAGCTACAGAAGATTTAAAGAAATTAAAATAAAGTGTAATGACATTAACCAGAGACAATTACTATTGAAATTTTTATTACCTTTGCCAGTAGACTTTTAAAAAACTGTGTATGTATGTACATATATTTTTTTCTGACTTAACTTTCCTGAAACAGTAATTCTTGTTAATTTTCCTTTATTTTAAAGTCATAGGGTCATATGGAGCTAGAGGAGCTAACATTGCATTCTCTCTCTCATGTGTTTGACAGGATATAGTCAATTAATATTGGAGAAGGAAATGGCAACCCACTCCAGTATTCTAGCCTAGAGAATCCTGTGGACAGAGGAGCCTGGTGGGCTGCCATCCATGGGGTCACACAAAGTCTGCAATGACTGAGGCGACTTAGCAGCAGCAGCAGCGGCCTATTAATATAACCACTGGCTTATCTTTTAAAAACACAGGTAATTTCATGTTCATATTTGCCATTTTCCTGAAGTAGATATTTTCAAAAGCATAGCATGCTACCATTAGACATTGGATTATTTTATGTGGGCTGGAATATAAAGCAATAATCCAAGTGTGGCTCTTATGAAATGGTCAAAATGACTCTGTAGCATGATGCTTTGTAAAATGGTCTGTAGATGCCACGTAAACGCTTCATAACCCATAACTTCAGAACACAGACAAATGTCACAAGCTTGCAATTTCAGTCTAAGAGGTGGCATGAGAGTGCCTGTCCCATTACAACGACCATGGGAAGATGCTAAAGAGTAATGAGATTATTTTGTTTTAGTTGATCTCTCATTATTGAATGTATAAAATATTGTTATAACTAGCAATAAACAATAGCAGCTGAAGGTTTAATTCTAGCTTCTTCTGGCTTACATATGTAAACAATATGGGCATCTATATTAATGATGTCTCATATTTGCTTACCCATATTGTTGTGTTAGTGTTTAGTTGCTAAATCATGTTCTACTCGTTTGCAACCCTGTGGCCTGTAACCCACCAGGCTCCTCTGTCCATGGAATTTCCCAGGCAAGAATACTGGAGTGGGTTACCATTTCCTTCTCCAGGGAATCTTCCTGACTCAGGATTGAACTCGAATCTCCTGCATTGCAGGCAGATTCTTTACCACTGAGCCACAGGGAAGTCCCATTTACATATATATGGGGTGGCTATTTAACACAGGAAAACAGGACAACTAGTTAAGTTTAATTTTAGTAACAGTGAATGAAGGAGCCTGGTGGGCCCCAGTGCATGGGGTCACAAAGAGTTGGGCATGACTGAGCAACAGCAAACAGTAATGCAAAATGAGTGCCCTGTATTTTTATCTGGTAATCCTTAGATACCAAGGGGGACTTCTGAAACTCAGTGTGTGCCTATTTCAGATAAGGTTTAACAAGCAATTTTCTGTTAGACAGTTGTTGGCAGCAAAGAAGAAATCTTTTTACTCTAAACATGGTAAGGGTTGCATAGAAAAACTGAATAAAGAGAGAAGAAAAAAAGGGGAAATTCCCATTTTCTCATTTTTTTTAGTGTGAATTCATCATTTTTGGGGAGTTCTATATTTAAATTGTTTATAAAAGCATATTCCTCCCTAAAGGGGAAAAAAAAAATCTTGAGAGCTCTCTGTGTCTTTGCCACTCTGCCTCTTGTCTGATTAGTACAGATTGCTTGGGTTGACATCGGATATTTTATTAGAAATAAAATGTGCATTTTTTTTAGGGGGGGTTTGATTGTCTCATTTATATCAAGTAGTTGAAATGCTCTTGGAAATGGTGGTCACACAAACAGACACAAAAGGGAAAACTATGTCATCCATTGGATATGAGGTTGTATTATTAGGGGGAGAGAAGCACTGGGGAGTTAGTGGAGAAGTACAGGAATGCATTTTGGTATGACATACATGGGGGATAAGAGTAAAGGGCCACTTGAGAAAATTCTCCCTCTGACTTCTAGAGAAATAATATTTACTTGACTTAGGAAGTATGCTGGGCCAGTATGCATTTTCACATTTTGCTTTAGAGAGAAGTCAATGACAATTTATAAATCATAGAATCTGAAAACTAGAGATGTTGTAAAGAGATGTTTTGAAATATGGGGATATAGAAATGAGGTAAAAGCCACAAAAAGGAAGGATAAATATTGAAAATGTGCTGGAGCAGAGGAATGCTAATTTGAAAAAGGAGGAGGGAGGTGGGAGAGAGCATGAGTGTGTGAAGGCTTAACCTTGAAGACTGAAAATCTAAGACATTATTTTAAAACTAAATTTGCTTTAACTCAACTGAGAGTTGGGAATGAATAATGAAGAGGCAAGAGGCCAACTATTGGTTTAGGAGATATAGCAAGGAACTTAACCTAGTTCCAACTTTATTATGATATAATTGTAGATTATTGAAGAGAAAAACAGTGTGCTATTGTATGACATGACACCTGTGGAATATATATTTGTAACTCACTGGGAATGTGTATATGGAATACACAAGTTATTTCTGAAAGTTTGTGATTGATTTGGGAAAACTGAAAAAGGGCTATAAAATAAGAGGACTTCTTATGACATAAATGAAAACAATAAGCTTTTTTAAAATATAACTTTTTGTGGAAGCAAGAAGCAAAGTATGATAGGTACTCTGTAGACGTCTGATTATCAAGATATAGAAAGAGCCCAAAGCAACCCGTGATACTGAAATCAGGCAACTTTCCTTTAAAGCCTGGCTGCCTCGTCATCTCCTGATGCTGTCTGATTCAATTACTACAGAAATGTGGGTGGGGGATGTGGATATGGCTTCTGCTAGAGACATCACTTTACCAACAAATGTCCATCCAGTCAAAGCTATGGTTTTTCCAGTAGTCATGTATGGATGTGAGAGTTGGACCATAAAGAAAGCTGAGCACTGAAAAATTGATGCCTTTGATCTGTGGTGTTGGAGAAGATTCTCGAGACTCCCTTGGACTGCAAGGAAATCCAACAAGTCAATCCTAAAGGAAGTCAGTCCTGAATATTCATTGGAAGGACTGATGGTGAAGCTGAATCTCCAATACTTTGGCCACATGATGTGAAGAATTGACCCCTTGGAAAAGACCCTGATGCTGGGAAAGATTGAAGGTGGGAGGAGAAGGAGACAACAGAGGGTGAGATGGTTGGATGGCATCACTGACTCGATGGACATGAGTTTGAGCAAGCTCTGGCAGTTGGTGATGGACAGGGAGGCTTGGCATGCTGCAGTCCATGGGGTCACAAAGAGTCAGACACAACTGAGTGACTGAACTGAGCTGATGGTTGTTGGTATTATTGTGGATATGGCTCCCACTGTGACAGTATGCCTATTTTGCATAATATGGCTAACCGCTGTTTGGTTCTAGAGGATCCTATGAATGTTGATTCTAGAGCATCATCTTTGAGTATCCTTTGTCTCTTATTTAATTCTTTAAAGACCCATGTGCTTTAAGCACCCTTAACCCCAACAGCCCTCCACTCAGGGAAAGATGACTCCTTGCCTGGCAAAAATCTCACTGGTCTTCAAAAGACCTTTTATTCCTGGACATGATGTGATATCATTGTAGTGACTGTACATGTGACTGATGATTTTGCAGTTTTGAAAAATATGAAAATTCTCTCTGTGTGTAAGAGTCAACACCTGCTGTAGGCTTTCTGACCATTCTGGGAAGCCAGGCGACTGGATTGGTTGAGCCACAGGTTCTTAGACGTTCTTTTACTTATTCATTTCTGGCTACCATGGGTCTTCTTGCTATGCATGAGCTTTCTCTAGTTGCAGCAAGCAGGGGCTGCTGTCTAGGTGCAGTGAGTGGGCTTCTCATTGCGATGGTTTCTCTTGTTGTCAAGCATGGGCTCTCGACATGCTAGGTTCAGTAGTTGTGGCTCACAAGCTTGGTTGACCTGCAGCATGTGGAATCTTCCTAGATCAGGGATTGAACTTGTGTCCTCTGCATTGTCAGACGGATTCTTAATCACTGGAATACCAGAGAAATCCAGATATTCTTAATCTTCAAAAAAAATTTTTTTTTAAGTTTGTGTCTTTTTATTTTTATCTGTTTACTTTGACGGTGCTGTGCAGCATGTGAGATTTTTTAATTTTTTTAAAAATATTTATTTTTTACTTTATTTTACTTTACAATACTGTATTGGTTTTGCCATACATTGACATGAATCCGCCACGGGTGTACATGAGTTCCCAAATATGAACCCCCCTCCCACCTCCCACCCCATATCATCTCTCTGGATCATCCCTGTGCACCAGCCCCAAGCATCCTGTATCCTGCATTGAACATAGCCTGGCAATTCGTTTCTTACATGATAGTATACATGTTTCAATGCCATTCTCCCAAATCATCCCACTCTCTTCCTCTCCCTCAGAGTCCAAAAGTCCGCTCTACACATCTGTGTCTCTTTTGCTGTCTCGCATACAGGGTCATCATTGCCATCTTTCTAAATTCCATATATATGTGTTAGTATACTGTATTGGTGTTTTTTTTTTTTTTTCAGATGAATGGATAAGAAAGCTGTGGTACATATACACAATGGAGTATTACTCGGCCATTAAAAAGAATACATTTGAATCAGTTCTAATGAGATGGATGAAACTAGAGCCGATTATACAGAGTGAAGTAAGCCAGAAAGCATGTGAGATTTTTAATTCCCCAACCAGGGATTGAACCCAAACTCTGCACTGGGAACATGGAGTCTTAAATCACAGGATCACCAGGGAAGTCCCAATACTTCTTCTTATCTTTATCTTTTATAGTTTAATAAAAATTTGAGTTAGTTGTCAGTGTCTGATGCATATTCAGTAATGAATAGAGATTTATAAATTCATTGAATATATTTCTAAATACACAGAAATGAAGAAAAGAACTGGAATGGCCATATCTTTAGTGTGAAACAGTAGTTTATAATGAACAAAAGCAAAGAAGAGAAAGAGATAGAAGTGAGAAATTTTCAAATGACAAAAGGGAATATGGTCTCAGAGATGAAACTGTAGTTGTGCAATTCATAGTGACTGATGAAGTATGACAAATCATTGTAGATGACATCAAACAATGGTTTTGAGTATGCAAATTAAGATGACAAAATCTTAGAAATCCGTCAGTACAGATGTTTCTTGCAGATTAGTCGACTATGGAAACAGCACAGACTAGAGATTGTATTTATGCTGGAAGGTTTCAAATGATAATAAAAGTAAATCTTTAACAAATTTAATATGATGCACTTAATAACATGTAAATTGTGAATACATTACATGATAACTAGGTATAAATCAAAAATGGTTATCACAAATTAGGTAGGCAAGCTCAATTTTTAGCTTTCTTACAGTTTTGCTATCAAAAGTTCTTGAATGTCATTACTAATATTGGAATAAATGAATATTCAAGTGGAGAAATGGAACATAAACATTGATCTAAACCTCACACCATGTACAGATACATTTGAGTTGGATTGCAGACCTAAATTTCAACACCAAACTATAAAATTCCTAGAGGGAAACACATTTATGAGCATAGCATAATATATACAAAGCTTAATTCAAACTGGATTGCAGACTTATATGTGAAAGCTGAAACCCTAAAATGCCTGGAAGGAACACTTTCCTTTGAGGTAGACTTAAAGAGATAAGATTTACTATAAAGCAAAAAGCATACGTGTACAAAATTTTGATGAGCTGAGCTTCAAAGATAAAAATTATTTCTCTTCAACAAGCACTATTAAAAAATGAAAAGAGATCCATAGACAGGGAGGAATATATTTTTACATATATCTGACAAAAGATATTGCAGATTACAAGTCAATTATTAAGAGATAGATGGATGAAAAATGGGGAAAGACCGAACACACACTTCAAAAAGAGCTACTGATGTACAAAAAGCACTGAAAAGATTTTCAACATCCTTCATCCTTAGGAAATGTAAGTTAAAAAACAACAAAAAAAATTAACTACCACATATATCACTAGAATGGTTAAAATTAGAAAGGCTAAGGATAGAAGCAAGGGAACAGATGTGAGAGCAACAAGATTTCACACACTTCTGGAGGGGTGTAAAAATCGACTTTGGAAAGATATTATGGCTCTTATTCAGTTGACCACATGCTGGGCTTAGTCGCTTAGTCGTCTCTGCCTCTTTGTGACCCCATGGACTGTTGCTCACCAGGCTCCTCTGTTCATGGTGATTCTCCAGGCAAGAAAACTGGCGTGGATTGCCATGCCCTCCTCTAGGGGATCTTCCCAACCTGGGATTGAACCCAGGCCTCCCACATTGCAGGCAGATTCTTTACCACTGCACCATCAGGGAAGCCCTCCAACTTATGGTAGATATTGAATAAAGAACAAGATTTTGTTTTTATTTTTGCAAAATGTCTCCTGTGTATGTTTTCTATCCAATTTAATACTCAATCTTTGCCTACTTTCGAGAGATAGAATCCTCTAATTTAAATTATCAGATTGTACTATTATTTCTATTTCCTGGTTGCATACTTTCAGTGGACTTCATGAAGTGCAGGAGAATTGTTATAGCAACATTGACTCTAGACATTTCCTGGTCAATAGTGCTAAATATCCAGGTACTTGGAAGCTTCTATAGAGTTACAGGGTTTGAAATTTTAATATTTAGAAATTATTTAGGTTTATTTTGGTTTTATTCACAAAATAAAACAGAAATAATATGCATATTTATTGTATTTAAGAGCAGAAGTATAGCATCATCTTACATTACAAAGTTACTACACGTTCTCAACCTATGATGATAAAGCCCCTTAGCCTCTTGTGAATTACACCTGTGAACTTCATAGATGAGAAAATGATAACTTCAGAATCTCAACTACAAAGCAATGTGACCTCCTGGGGAATGTTGTTATATTGCTTGAGTGATTTTTTATTATAATTACTGTATTTATTGGCTAATTTGCCCTAGTGTTTTCAAATTAAAATCCAACATAATGGTAAAGTGCTTTGGGAAAATGGTTTCTATAGACATGAAGCAATTTGTTACCATTTGAGATTATGTATAAATGAAAGATCAGAAATATCAGTCACTTAAAACTTTAAACTATGGCAATTCATCTTCACTCTCAATAGAAAATGTAGACAAGGTTCTTGCCTCCTATTATAAATGGACTTAATTTAAAGGTATCAGTCACTCCTGGTCTTTGATATTCATATTCACTAGTGATGATTAAATATAAAATAAATTTTGATCTATAAACTCACCATCTAAAAATTAGAACATCCATACTTTGAAAACAGAGGTCAACAGTAATAAAATATTCAGTTTTAAATAGAAATTATAATAAGTTACAAATGGTAATTAATTTGCTCAGTTCAGTCACTCAGTCATGTCCGACTCTTTGCAACCCCATGGACTACAGCACGCCAGGCTTCCCTGTCCATCACCACTCCCAGAGCTAGCTCAAACTCATGTCCTTCAAGTCGGTGATGCCATCCAACCAGCTCATTCTCTGTCGTCACCTTCTCCTTCTGTCTTCAATCTTTCCCAGCATCAGGGTCTTTTCCAATAAGTCAGTTCTTCACATCAGGTGGCAAAAGTATTAGAGCTTCAGCTTCAACATCAGTCTTTCCAATAAATATTCAGGACTGATTTCTTCTAGGACTGACTAGAATGACCATTGTCAGCAAATTCTGTTTTTTAATATGCTGTCTAGGTTGGTCATTTTCTTTCAAGGAGCAAGTGTCTTTTAATGTCATGGCTGCAGTAACTATCCACAGTGATTTTGGAGCCCAAGAAAATAAAGTCTCTCACTATTTCCATTGTTTCTCCATCTATTTGCAATGGAGTGATGGGACCGATTGCCATGATCCTCATTTTTTGAATGGTGGGTTTTACCAGCTTTTTCATTCTCTTCTTTCACTTTCATGAGGAGGTTCTTTAGTTCCTCTTCACTTTCTGCCATAAAGGTGGTGTCATCTGCATATCTGAGGTTATTGATATTTCTCCCAGAAATTTTGATTCCAGCTTGTGCTTCATCTAGCCCAGCATTTTCCATAATGTACTCTGCATAGAAGTTAAATAAGAAGGGTGATAGTATACAGTCTTGAAATATTCTTTTTGCAATTTGGAACCAGTCTGTTGCTCCATGTTCGGTTCTAACTGTTGCTTCTTGACCTGCATACAGATTTCTCAGGAGGCAGGTAGGTTGGTCTGGTATTCTCATCTTTTTAAGAATTTCCCACAGTTTGTTGTGATCTATGCAGTCAAAGGCTTTGGTGTAATTAATAAAGCAGAAGTAGACATTTTTCTGGAACTCTCTTGCTTTTTTGATGATCCAACAGATGCTGGCAATTTGGCCTCTGGTTCCTCTGCCTTTTCTAAATCCAGCTTGAACATCTGGAAGTTCATGGTTCACCTACTGTTGAAGCCTGGCTTGGAGAATTTTGAGCATTACTTTGCTAGTGTGTGAGATGACTGCAATTGTGCGGTAGCTTGAGCATTCTTTGGCATTTCCTTTCTTTGGGATTGGAATAAAACTTACCTTTTCCAGTCCTGTAGCCACTGCTGAGTTTTTCAGATTTACTGGCATAGTGAGTGCATCACTTTCACAGCATCATCTTTTAAATTTGAAACAGCTCCACTGGAATGCCATCACCTCCACTAGCTTTGTTCCTAGTGATGCTTCCTCAGGGCCACTTGACTTCACACTCCAGGGTGTCTGGCTCTAGGTGAGTGATCACACTGTTGTGGTTGTCTACATCATAAAGATCTTTTAGTCAGTTCTATGTATTCTTGCAGCCTCTTCTTAGTACCTATGCTCCTGGAAAAGAGTGGAGAAATAACTCCAGAAAGAATGAAGAGGCAGAGCCAAAGCAAAAATAACACTCATTTGTGAATGTGACTGGTGATGGAATTAAAGTCGGATGCTCTAAAGAGCAATATTGCATAGGAACATGAAATGTTACGTCCATGAATCAAGGTAAATTGGAAGTGGTCAAATGGGATGGCAAGAGTGAACATTGGCATTTCAAGAATCAGTGAACTAAAATGGACTGGAATGGATTAATTTAACTGAGATGACCATTGTATCTACTACTGTGGGTAAGAATTCCTTTGAAGAAATGGAGTATCCCTCATAGTGAACAAAGGAGTCCGGAATGCAGTACTTGTGTGTAATCTCAAAAATGACAGAATGATCTCTGTTTGTTCCCAAGGCAAACCATTAAATATCACAGTAATCCAAGTCTATGCCCCAACCAGTAATGCCGAAGAAGCTGAAATTGAACCATTCTCTGAAGACTTACAAGACCTTCTAGAACTAATACCCAAAAAAGATGCCCTTTTCATCATAGGAGGCTGGAATGCCAAAGTAGGAAATCAAGAAATACCTGGAGTAATAGGCAAATTTGGCCTTGGAGTACAAAAGGAAGCAGGGCAAAGGCTAACAGAGTTTTGCCAAGAGAATAACCTGGTCATAGCAAACACCCTCTTTTAACAACACAAGAGAAGTCTCTACACATGGACATCACCTGATGGTCAATACTGAAATCAGATTGTTTATGTTCTTTGCAGCCAAAGGTGGAGAAACTCTATACAATCACCAAAACAAGTCTGGGAGCTGACTGTGGCTCAGATCTTGAACTTATTGCCAAATTCAGACTCAAATTGAAGAATGTAGGGAAAACCACCAGACCATTCAGATATGACCTAAATCAAATCCCTTATGATGATTATACAGTGGAAGTGATAAATAGATTCAAGGGATTAGATCTGATAGGCAGAGTGCCTTAAGAACTATGGACGGAGGTTCGTGACATTGTACAGGAGACAGTGATCAAGACCATCCCCAAGAAAGAGAAATGCAAAAAGAAAAAAATGGTTGTCTGACAAGGCCTTACAAATAGCTTAGAAAAGAAGAAAAGCTAAAGGCAAAGGACAAAAGGAAAGATACACCCATCTGAATGCAGAGTTCCAAAGAATAGCAAGGAGAGACAAAAAGCCTTCCTCAGCAATCAAGGCAAAGAAATAGAGTAAAACAATAGAATGGGAAAGACTAGGGATCTTGTCAAGAAAATTGGAGATACCAAGGGAACATTTCATGCAAAGAGGAGCACAACAAGGACAGAACACATTTGCTAGTTTCTCTTTTATCAATACTGTAGTTTCAGTTATAAAGCTGTTAAACACTGTGATAAAATATTTCTCTTTCATGAATCATACACATTGTTCTTTTCATGTAGGAAGTGGTATTTTCAAATGGAAGTAGAAGTAAATATGAGATAAATTAAGGGGATATTTATTTAACACACACTTATCATTTTTAAATTCAAGGTTTACAACTGTTTTTTCTCTTATATAGTGAGTCTAATCAAAACAAAGCAATAAAAATCATAAATAGTTTAGGTTATTTTCTATTAATACAACCCATGAATTTTCTATTAAAATTCTACATTTTCTTCCCAATGATATAGTAAGAAATAATATACAACATAAATGCTTTAGGTTATCATATGTAAAGCTACATTTCATGATATTTATATATTCGGTCAGTTCCATCCCTCAGTTGTGTCTGACTCTTTGCAACCCCAAGGACTGCAGCCCACCAGGCTTCCCTGTCCATCACCAACTCCCAGAGCTTACTCGAATTCACGTCTATTGAGTTGGTGATGCCATCCAACCATTTCATCCTCTGTTGTCCCCTTCTCCTCCTGCCTTCAATCTTTCTAGGCATCATGGTCTTTTCCAATGAGTCAGTTCTTTGCATCAGGTGGCCAGAGTCCTGGAGTTTCAACTCCAGCATCAGTCCTTCCAGTTATATGTTAGATATTAGAATAAACTTGTCTAAAAATAGATATTTAGATATTAAATATTATAAATTTATTAGTATACTTTGGTGTTGGAAAAGACTCTTGAGATTCCCTTGGATTACAAGGAGATACAACCAGTCCGTCCTAAAAGAAATCAGTGGTGAATATTCATTGGAAGGACTGATGCTGAAGCTGAAACTCCAATATTTTGGCCACCTGCGAAAGTGACTCCTTTGCAATGAACTGACTCCTTGGAAAAGACCTGGATGCTGGGAAAGATTGAAGGTAGGAGGAGAAGGGGATGACAGAGGATGAGATGGTTGGATGGCATCACCGACTCAATGGACATGGGTTGAGGAAGCTCCAGGAGTGGTGATGGACAGAGAAGCCTGGCGTGCTGCAGTCCATGGGGTCTCAAAGAGTTTGACACAACTGAGCAACTGAATTGAACTGAACTGGTATATAAAATTAGAATATTTTAGAATAGTATATTCAGAATATTTATAGGGTAATATATTTATTTATTAAAAAATCCACCTCCCCATATGGAGAAACAAGAGAGATAGGTTTGATCCCTAGGTCAAGAAGATCCCATGGAGCTGGAAATGGCAACCCATCCCAATATTCTTGGGAAATTCCATGGACGGTAGAATTTATACTCCTGGCAGGCTATAGTCCATGGGGTTTCAAAGAGTTGGACATGACTGAGTAACTGAGCACACACACACATATTTATTTATTTCTATATTAAATATTAGAACACATATTATTTATTTATATATAAATTTCATTGTATTTATATTTGATATAAGAATAATGTGTAAATAATATTGTACATGAAGTACTAGAATATTAGACTAAACCACTTGGTTAGGAATGTTCATTTAATAAGATAACAGGGAAAACATTCCTGGAGTCATGGTGAATAAGAAAGAAAATGGCAAATAGCCTCAGCCAACTGTTGACTATTATCTTAATTTTCCTGCTCTGAGTTTTAATTTTAGGGAAAAGAGTACCTATCTCTTTCTTCCCCTAAAGTGTACTTTCTAGTTAAATATTTCATCAGAGAAAACACCACAAAGTCGGCACATATCGGGAGCCACATTAGGCATTACTGACAAAATAGAGGCACGGCCCTAAACTCCCCTCCTTTGTTCCGTAGGCAGGGACCCGGAATGAATGAGTTAGGCTTTGTGATTCTGACTTGTGTTTTCCTTTCCTCAGCTGAGTTGACTGAAGAGAATATTAAGGTGCTTATTGTTTTTGAGAGGAGCAGGAGAAGGCATAAAGCCTTCTGCAGCTGTGCTCAAAGAATAATTCATAAAGTTAATCACTGACATTTGTTCAAGGACTTTTACAAAAGAGTGTTCCAGGGTGAGCACAGAGGCCACAGCTTGAGACCATGGGAGGGATTCCTATCTGAAGCCTATTTGTGAGAAAAGTGTTTATGGTGAAGGAGTTTGCTGAATTTAGGGCTTACGAATAATTAAAATAGTTAGAAGCTAAACATTTAAGAATTGCTGTAATGTTACAATATTCTACTATAGCTTATAAAAATTAGGGACTTTAGAGATATTATTAGCTAGAAGCCCTTTCTAAGAAATAGTGAACTTAGGATAAGTAAGTAAGTAAAGTCACTCAGTCGTGTCCGACTCTTTGTGACCCCATGGACTGCAGCCCACCAGGCTCCTCAGTCCATGGGATTCTCCAGGCAAGAATACTGGAGTGGGTTGCCATTTCCTTCTCCAGGGGATCTTCCTGACCCAGGGATCGAACCCGGGTCTCCCGCATTGGAGGCAGACGCTTTAACCTCTAAGCCACCATACTAGGGGCAAACAGGACTTAGAAAGATAAGAAAGAAACTGAGGAATGTGGTATGCAGCCCAGACATTAGCATGAGTTACAGTGTATTCACAAGGACACATGAGAAAAAGTAGATAAGAGAATCGCTGAGGAAGGAACTCCTTTTGAGGGGCAACAATGATTTTTAGAGAAAAATAAGTCTGGGTCAATGGGGACAAAAACTATCAAACCTTTGACCTAATGCTCTTGTAAAAGTATAAAAGAGAATCATAAGCTTGAAATAAACAGGCAGTCCAAGAAAACTGAGAGGCTGCCTCAGTTTCTCTCACCGACACCGCCCATCCCTTCAGGTTGAATCCCTGGCTGCTGGAGCTGGACTCCGGCAGGCACAGGGACATATATTCTGGGTCCTGAATCTTTCTCCCTGATACACTTCAGTTGAACCCCCTTTCCCCTTCCCCTCCATATGAGTGGGCCACAGCTGCCTGACTCTTTGGTGCATTTTGGACCCATGTCATCTTATTCGAACAGACAGCATGTTCCTTATTTTCCAGGGCCAGTGAAAGTCATTCCAAAATACAGATAAAAGAAGACCCCAGACAGAACCAGGCCTCAGGTTTTAAGTACGTAAGCTAAAGGTGAATGGAAATCAAACAGCCGAAGCAAACAGACAACTTTAATTAACCTATTTTTTCTGAGGCCAGGCTGATTTAGTTTAAGGGCATTTTTCTACCAGAGGATTTTTTGCTTGAGGTACAACCGCATGGAGCTAACTAAAATATCCTGAGTCTTTTGTAAGGGATAAGGCACTCCACAGCAGAAATGATCAAACAAAAAGAGGTATGATAGTAGTCTTTGAATTCTCGAAAGGTGTTAATACAGATAAATTTCTTAGAAGAAACTTTGAGATGGCCTTAAATATCATTCCTCCCAAATCTTCTTGGATATGAGAACTTGAATGCTCTTCCCAAAGTTGGTCAGTTGGTTAGTGATAGGGAATTGCCATATTTATTTTTTAATTTTAATTTTTTAAATTGAAACATAGTTGATTTACAATGTTTCCGGTGTCCAGCAAAGTGATCAGTTATTAAACCACATTGGGTAACCGTCCACCTGCATAGAGAAGAGTCCAAAGCCAGTGTACTTGCTCCGGGTTGTGGTGAAGGAAAGTAGAATGTTTCATGCACGTGGCCAGGCAAGGAGAATTGGCAGCTCAGGCTCCAAGGATGTGAGCTCCCAGATGGCTTTCAGGGAGGGGTTTTAAACAGTGTGTGAGGGAGGGGCTGCAGAGTACTTAATCAGCTTGTAAGGAAGGCTGTTTTGAGAATCGCCAGCTTTCTGATTTCACCTGGTCTGGGGTCTGTGTGCTCACAGTCAGCAGTTTTCATCTGGTGAGTGTTTGCTTCACATAAAATCAACTTGATAATCCTTCAGGGACCTAGGAATTCAGTGGTTCTGCCAACTCACTGGTTTATAGTCTAAGTTTTTACTAGTTTTTCTGTCCAACAAGTATTTGTTTCTACATCTTCACATTTTCCAATCATTAACTCTTGAGTCAGGATTTTGAGACTCAGGAAAGGCCTGGGACACTAAAGAAAAAGCTTTTTATTTCAAAGAACAGACACACAGGACCTTATATGCAGTTGCAAACTCAAGGTGCCTCTGTGAGAATCCAAACAAAAGGATAAATACAAACTATTCTGTGAAGTTTGGCCTCACATATTTTATAGCTATGAATTAGCTTCCTAACAGTGCCTCCCAAATATACTTTTAATATTTATTTTGTATCAGGTAAGTGCTGAAACCAAATTCCCACTTTATGAGCTAACAGGAAATTCCATCCATGAATTTATTATGGTTTACTCCTCCTCCTCTAAAAATAATGTCAGAAGCTATGAATTGCTATTGTTGATTATCTATGCCAATCATCCAATGAGGATGAATGCCATCCTCACTGTGTACATTCTGTAGAAATCCACTGGATAAATTGTTTAGTATGTAGTGCAGAGATGTTTGCTGAATCTGGGAATTTAACAAAATTCTGCTGTCTTCTTTGAGACCTTGTCAACTTCTTGGTTTTTACCCTGGAGTGTCACCCAGGATCCTGGTGCTCAAGGTACCCACAGAGCCCCATCCTTTTCCCTTTTAAGGGCATTAGATGAAATTACTCTCTGTTTCCTTTTTTTACCCCTCTTTTTTTAAAAAAAAATTTTATTTTTGCTTTATTTTACTTTACAATACTGTATTGGTTTTGCCATACATTGACATGAATCCACCATGGGTGTACATGAGTTCCCAATCCTGAACCCCCCCTCCCACCTCCCACCCCATATCATCTCTCTGGATCATCCCCTCTTATTATGTTCCCTTCAACAATATTAAAACATTAAAATCCTTGATTTTCTGTATCCACTTTTAAGAAACATAGATTTTAACAACAAAACAAACTGTCCTTATTCCATGCTCTACTTTTTTTTTTTTTTCCCATATGTGACTATCTGTTCTCAGTGAGGGGAAGATACTTTACCAAAAGATCAACTCAAACAAATCTCCAGTCTATTTTTTGCCTTGCACGTTTTCTCTGCCACTGCACACAGCTTTCCCTCCCTGATGCTGTGGGGTATTGGCATGAAGAGTGTTTCTTAAGTTAAATAATGAAGGTAAGAGCCAGTGATCTGAGCTGGCTGGCTACGGGGACTCCCTTCACAGGAGTGGTACAGGCTTCCTCAGAGGCTCAATTGGCTGGCCCCACGTGTTCTGGATGATGGGCTAGACTGGCTTCTTCTCAGCCTCTCTGGCCTTTCATGCTCTGCTGTTTCAACACACTGTAGGTCATACCTGAGCCCATGTCATCAACTGATCATTCTGTCAAATATCTTCTTAAAAAATAAATGGAGAAACCACACATTTAAACAGCCATGTTATCTTTTAGTGATGTTTATTGCTCCCAATTCTTTACCTGAAGAAGTCCACTTCATCAATTTTATTTCATGGTGTAAATGTTTCCTATTTTTCACCACTATGCTTCCACAGTACCCTGTTTACAGACCTATTATTTCAACTAACCTCCTGGTATTCTCCTCTCCTCTCTTCTTTTCCCCCCTTCTCTTTTCTCCCCTCTTCCTTCTTCTATCTTCCCTTCCCCACTCCTTTTGTATGCTCATGTCTCTTTCTCTTATAACATGATTCACTTCATATGGACACAGAGTCAAGAACATAACAGTAAAGGCCTGTATTTGCTAAATGGGTGAGTGAAATAAATGAATGATAGGCAAAATAAACTACTTTGGGTGTACTGCAGAATTGAATTCTCTTTGGTTGATATACATCACAATTAAAACTTTTACTCCTTTCATCTGAGAGAATGTTTGTCCCACTTAATGGCACCGCTTATATATATATTTTAATCTGTCTATAGATACCTCCTGTTTCTCTAGGGGGAGCCCATTGATCTAACAGGTAAAAGAACTCAACTAGACCAAGCCAAGTCAACTTTGTCACTGATGCCTTCAGCTCCATAGGCTTGAGGTTTTTATCAGATAAAACTATCCATACAATTTATATGAAACACAAATTAGACAAAAATATACAAAGGTATCTAAAAAGCACACAATGAAAGAACAAAGAGGGACTCCAGTGCACTCACATGGAAAGAGGATTCACCAGAGTTGGAGACAGAAGTATAGGTCAATTTTGGAAGATTGAGAAGATGTGTAAAAATGACATCTATAAAGGAAAACATGAACAGACATTTCAAAATTCATGAAAAGAAATACATTGTTAACTTTTGTAACTAAATTATTTCACTTTCCATATGAAATAACAAATATTTATAACAAAGACCCAAGGACTTTTAAAGATTGAGGGATAATAATTGGAGGGAGCATTTAGTCCACAGGAAACATCCCTTGTATCTTTCATTTTTGCATTTTAAGTTGTTAGACATCAATTCAGAGTCATCATCAATTCATTCTTCATGCAGTTAAGGAGATGGAATCACTATCTGTCGAAGGAGGGTTGCTCCACTTTATTATAATTATTTTCAAATAATATAATTAATTAAGCCACCTCCTGAGCTGATGGGTGGAACTTAGTGCTCCACAGTAGAAGTGGAACAGATGTTGTCCTTAACCTTATGGATCACAGGAATGAAACATATGGCAAGAATACACAGAAGAACTGAACAAAAAGATCTTCATGACCCAGATAATCACAATGGTGTGATCGCTCATCTAGAGCCTGACATCCTGGAATGTGAAGTCAAGTGGGCCTTAGAAAGCATCACTAAAAACAAAGCTAGCGGAGGTGATGGAATTCCAGTAGAGCTATTTCAAATCCTGAAAGATGATGCTGTCAAAGTGCTGCACTCAATATGCCAGCAAATTTGGAAAACTCAGCGGTGGCTACAGGACTGGAAAATGTCAGTTTTCATTCCAACCCCAAAGAAAGGCAATGCCAAAGAATGCTCAAACTACCGCACAATTGCACTCATCTCACATGCTAGTAAAATAATACTCAAAATTCTCCAAGCCAGGCTTCAGCAATATGTGAACCATGAACTTCCTGATGTTCAAGCTGGATTTCAAAAAGGCAGAGGAACCAGAGATCAAATTGCCAACATCCCCTGGATCATGGAAAAAGCAAGAAAGTTCCAGAAAAACATCTATTTCTGCTTTATTGACCATGCCAAAGCCTTTGACTGTGTGGATCACAACAAACTGTGGAAAATTCTGAAAGAGATGGGAATATCAGATCACCTGACCTTTCTTTTGAGAAACCTATATGCAGGTCAGGAAGCAGCAGTTAGATCTGGACATGGAACAACAGACTGGTTCCAAATAGGAAAAGGAGTACGTCAAGGCTGTATATTGTCACCCTGCTTATTTAACTTATATGCAGATACATCATGAGAAACTCTGGGCTGGAAGAAGCACAAGCTGGAATCAAGATGGCCAGGAGAAATATCAATAGCCTCAGATATGCAGATGACACCACCTTTATGGCAGAAAGTGAAGAGGAACTAAAAAAACCTCTTGATGAAAGTGAAAGAGGAGAGTGAAAAAGTTGGCTTAAAGCTCAACATTCAGAAAACAAAGATCATGGCATCCGGCCCCATCACTTCATGGGAAATAGATGGGGAAACAGTGGAAACAGTGTCAGACTTTATTTTGGGGGGCTCCAAAATCACTGCAGATGGTGACTGCAGACATGAAATTAAAAGATGCTTACTCCTTGGAAGAAAAGTTATGACCAACCTAGATAACATATTCAAAACCGGAGACACTACTTTGCCGACTAAGGTCCGTCTAGTCAAGGCTATGGTTTTTCCAGTGGTCATGTATGGATGTGAGAGTTGGACTGTGAAGAAGGCTGAGCACTGAACAATTGATGCGTTTGAACTGTGGTGTTGGAGAAGACTCTTGAGAGTCCCTTGGACTGCAAGGAGATCCAACCAGTCCATTCTGAAGGAGATCAGCCCTGGGATTTCTTTGGAAGGAATGATGCTAAAGCTGAAACTCCAGTACTTTGGCCACCTCATATGAAGAGTTGACTCATTGGAAAAGACTCTGATGTTGGGAGGGATTGGGGGCAGGAGGAGAAGGGGACGACAGAGGATGAGATGGGTGGATGTCATCACTGACTCGATGGACGTGAGTCTGAGTGAACTCCGGGAGTTGGTGATGGATAGGGAGGCCTGGCGTGCTGCGATTCATGGGGTCACAAAGAGTCGGACATGACTGAGCGACTGAACTGAACTGAGCTGATATAAAAAAATATATATATATACATACATATATATATATAAAATCTCCAGAAAAAGAAGGAACTAAAGTGTAATAGCAAGGAGATCCAACCAGTCTATCCTAAAGGAAATTAGTCCTGAATATTCATTGAAACGACTGATGCTAAAGCTGGAACTTCAATACTTGGGCCACCTGATGCGAAGAGCTGCCTCATTTGAAAAGATCCCGATGATGGGAAAGATTGAAGGTGGGAGGAGAAGGGGACGACAGAGGACAAGATGGTTAGATGGTATCACAGGCTCGATGGACATGAGTTTGAGTAAACTCCAGGAGTTGGTGATAGACAGGGAGGCCTGGTGTACTGCAGCCCATGGGGTCACAGAGAGTCAGACAAGACTCTGTGACTGAAGTGAACTGAACTAAACATAATGCAGCTCATTGTGTTGATATGGAAAGCATGTTATTGTGATGTAAAACAAAATTATCAACTCAAAAAAAGCAAATTCAGGGTTATATGTATGCAACTTTTATGGATCTTGAATCCAAGTGATCTGGTGTCTATAACAGTCCAGCTGAAAGTAGCTCAGTCATGTCTGCATCTTTGCTACCCCATTGACTCTACAGTCCATGGAATTCTCTAGATCAGAATACTGAAGTGGGTAACCTTTCCCTTCTCCAGGGGATCGTCCTAACCCAGGGATCAAACCCAGGTCTCCTGCATTGCAGGCAGATTCTTTACCAGATGAGCCACAAGAGAAGCCCAAGAGTCCAAGAATCATAGTCAAATAGTCGAAAAGTCATTGTCAATACAACCAAAGCAAAAAATAATTAACAAAATTTGAGCATTCAGTGTTTCTTCCACAAACTATTAGAGGGAGTTGAATTCATAGTCCACAGCAACAGTCCTCAATAGGCCTGGAGTTTGTCATTTGCCTCGGTCCTTTAGGAATTGTCACCCCCTCCTACAGTGTTTCTCCTCTTGCATCATTCCAGCTCTTATTTACATAGACTAATCTTTTCTGAGAATCCTTCCACTCCATCTACTTTCACTGCTCCAGTCAAGCTCTTCCCAGCCTCCAATCAGCATCATTGAGTTTCCCTGGAGGGTGGTTAATAAGGTAGAAGCTCAAAGATCAAAGACCATTTTTTATATTGAAGATATTTACATGCTAATACTTTTTGAGATCCTTATGAATTACTGTTCTTAATTGAGTTAATGAAAATTATATATAGAAGTTTTGAAGAAGTAAGTCCTGAGGGGCCAGTAACAGTTAACTGAATGATTCAGCTGTATCTGGGTATATATCTGGGGGTGAAAGTGAAAGGTCTTTTAAAATATTCTCAGATTTAACTTTATGAAATAATTCAAACTTGTTTTCCAAAGCAGCAATTTCAACTTATGCTTTTACATGCATGGAAACAGTAAAAAACTGTCACCTTCTGTGGGGTTTACTGATATTGGATAAGGTGTGACCACATAAGTTGATTTGATGGTATGGTTAATGTTTCCATCATGGGGTGAATAGTATGTTCATGGATGCTCTTTTTACTATTATGCTTTATAACTGACATATACATTACATACATTACTTTATACTCATTGACATTAGATACTAGCTGTTTAAAAAGAACAATAAAAATAACTGTAATGATCGATGAAGTATTTCAAGATCATGAATATTTATTTCAGGTTCCAGGATTTTCTTTTAAGGAAAAGTCCTAATTCCATTTGGAGGTATGGTAACTATTCATTCAGATTTGAACCTTGATTAGCCTATGCAAGACTGACAATTCGATGCCTACTCTACCATCTCTTTGACAATTCGATGCCTACTCTACCATCTCTTTGGTTTGCCTTAGATAACAGTAGGATGCCCTTGGAAACACATGCCCTTTTATCACTAGACTTCAGGAATCCTGAAAAAAATTTTTCAGTTCAGTTAAGCCACTTAGTCATGTCCAACTCTTTGCGACCCCGTGAATTGCAGCACGCCAGGCTTTCCTGTCCATCACCAACTCCTGGAGTTCACTCAGACTCATGTGCATCGAGTGGGTGATGCCATCCAGCCATCTCATCCTCTGTCGTCCCCTTCTCCTCCTGCCCCCAATCCCTCCCAGCATCAGAGTCTTTTCCAGTGAGTCAACTCTTTGCATGAGGTGGCCAAAGTACTGGAGTTTCAGCTTGAACATCAGTCCCTCCAATGAACACCCAGGACTGATCTCCCTTAGGATGGACTGGTTAGATCTCCTTGCAGTCCAAGGGACTCTCAAGAGCCTTCTCCAACACCACAGTTCAAAAGCATCAATTCTTCGGTGCTCAGCTTTCTTCACAGTCCAACTCTCACATCCATACATGACCACTGGAAAAACCATAGCCTTGACTAGACAGACCTTTGTTGGGAAAGTAATGTCTCTGCTTTTGAATATGCTATCTAGGTTGGTCATAACTTTTCTTCCAAGGAATAAGCATCTTTTAATTTCATGGCTGCAATCACCATCTGCAGTGATTTTGGAGCCCCCAAAAATAAAGTCTGACACTGTTTCCACTGTTTCCCCATCTATTTCCCATGAAGTGATGGGACCGGATGCCATGATATTAGTTTTCTGAATGTTGAACTTTAAGCCCACTTTTTCACTCTCCACATTCACTTTCTTCAAGAGGTTTTTTAGTTCCTCTTCACTTTCTGCCATAAAGGTGGTGTCATCTGCATATCTGAGGTTATTGATATTTCTCCTGGCAATCTTGATTCCAGCTTGTGCTTCCTCCAGCCCAGCGTTTCTCATGATGTATTCTGCATATAAGTTAAATAAGCAGGGTGACAATATACAACCTTGACGTACTCCTTTTCCTATTTGGAACCAGTCTGTTGTTCCATGTCCAGTTCTAACTGTTGCTTCCTGACCTGCATATAGGTTTATCAAGAGGCAGGTCAAGTGGTCTGGTATTCCCATCTCTTTCAATTTTAGGAGCCTATAATAACTCTAATTCCTGGCAGCCTACATATCCATGGAGAAATATTACTCCTAGCATTGCCTTTATATTTGACATTTTATCTGGTCCAGATTATTTTTATAATCCATTTCCCCACACAGAGAATTACCATATTTTTTTGCGTGTCTTGAAATCCTTTATGGAAATAATGAGATTAAACAGTTCATAAATGGTTTTGATGTTCAAGCTTGTTTTAGAAAAGGCAGAGGAACCAGAGATCAAATTGCCAACAACCGCTGAATCGTTGAAAAAGCAAGAGATTTCCAGAAAAACATCTATTTCTGCTTTATTGACTATGCCAAATCCTTTGACTGTGTGGATCACAATAAACTGTGGAAAATTCTGAAAGAGATGAGAATACCAGACCACCTGACCTGCCTCTTGAGAAATCTGTATGCAGGTCAGGAAGCAACAGTTAGAACTGGACATGGAACAACAGACTAGTTCCAAATAGGAAAAGGAGTACGTCAAGGCTGTATATTGTCACCCTGCTTATTTAACTTATATGCAGAGTACATCGTGAGAAACGCTGGGCTGGACGAAGCACAAGCTGGAATCAAGATTGCCGGGAGAAATATCAATAACCTCAGATATGCAGATGACACCACCCTTATGGCAAAAAGTGAAGAGGAACTAAAAAACCTCTTGATGAAAGTGAAAGAGGAGAGTGAAAAAGTTGGCTTAAAGTGCAACATTCAGAAAATGAAGATCATGGCATCCGGTCTCATCACTTCATGGGAAATAGATGTGGAAACAGTGTCAGACTTTATTTTGGGGGGCTCCAAAATCACTGCAGATGGTGATTGCAGCCATGAAATTAAAAGACAGTTACTCCTTGGAAGAAAAGTTATGACCAACCTAGATAGCATATTCAAAACCGGAGACATTACCTTGACAACTAAGGTCCATCTAGTTAAGGCTATGGTTTTTCCAGTGGTCATGTATGGATGTGAGAGTTGGACTGTGAAGAAGCTGAGCACTGAAGAATTGATGCTTTTGAACTGTGGTGTTGGAGAAGACTCTTGAGAGTCCCTTGGACTACAAAGAGATCCAACCAGTCCATTCTGGAAGAGATCAGCCCTGGGATTTCTTTGGAAGGAATGAAACTCCAGTACTTTGGCCACCTCATGCGAAGAGTTGACTCATTGGAAAAGACTCTGATGCTGGGAGGGATTGGGGGCAGGAGGAGAAGGGGACAACAGAGGATGAGATGGCTGGATGGCATCACTGACTTGAAGGATGTGAGTCTGAGTGAACTCTGGGAGTTGGTGATGGACAGGGAGGCCTGGCGTGCTGCAATTCATGGGGTTGCAAACAGTCAGACACGACTAAGTGACTGAACTGAACTGAACTGAACTGAAATGGTTTTCATATTAAGTCTTAAGACTGGAGGTGATAATACTGAAAAAGAACTATCACCATCAACAGAAGGAAAAATTCCAAAGGTCTTTTAGGCTTGTCCATTCTGCCATTGTTCCTGACTCCATACATTTTAGGGTATGCCATGAAGTAATGAGGATTTTTAAAAATCTGGAGTTATTCCAAAACATTGTCTTCTGACTCTGCTCTGCCTGAGATAAATTTAACTATGCTCTCACTGTCTTGTTCACTATGGATAGGCATCTAAGACAGGATAAAGAAGTGCTGCTAAACCACGCCTCCATGAGGGTAAATCTCTCATCAGTGTTCACATTCTTACAGCTGTGTTTGTAGAGTGAAGCAGATAGTCTAATGATCCTCAGGCTAGTAGTGGGTAGAAAATAAATTAAACATCTGGAAAATCAGGAAAAAAACATGAACTTCAAGTCAAAAAGAGCCACTTAGCTCTCTTAGAACTACCTAAACAGACAAATTGTAAAGTCCACAGCAAATATTATTAGTTTCTGCTCAAGAACCACTGCAGAATGGATTAGTGGATTGATTCCTGGAGGATGGTACAGAAAGACTTAAACACCTTGGGGTCAGCTTTTTGCCTCCAGTATCCTGCTCAAACTGCTCCTGTATGATTCATATATGATACCTTCTTGCTAAATGAAAACCTGTTTTCCACTATCAACACACTGGACCTATACCGGCATTTATTAGTTTATCCTTTCTTCCTCTTCAAATGTCTTTCTTAAGACTTCATACTTTCTTGTCTTCCTCCTACTACCCTGGTCCATCTTTCTGTGTCCCTTCTCATGAAAGTGAAAGCAAAAGTCGCTCAGTCATGTCTGACTCTTTGAGACCTCATGGACTATACAGTCCACGGAATTCTCCAGGCCAGAATACAGGAGTGGGTAGCCTTTCCCTTCTCCAGGGGATCGTCCCAATCCAGATATCGAACTCAGTTCTCCCACATTGCAGGCGGATCTTTACCACAAAGGAAGCCCATCCTTTTTCATATCTCCACCTTTCCCCCTACTTCTTAATATTAGGATTCTCTTGTCTCAATCCTCAGAACTCTTGGCTTCAATCTCTATGTGCTTATCTATCATGTTGAAAAGTCATTTGGTTCCATAATTTTTAATACCATCTTTAAAATCTCAATTGTTGTTGTTCAGTCACTAAATTGTGTCCAGCTCTTTGAGACCCCATGGACTGCAGCAGGCCAGGCTTCCACTTGTTTTTCACTATCTCCTGGAGTTTGCTCAAACTCATGAGTGAAAAAGCTGGCTTAACACTTAACATTAAAAAATCTTGATGATTTACATTTTATATTCCCAGCTTATAGCTTTCCCCTGATTCATGTAGCCAATTCTCTCTCTCTCACACACTCACACTTTTATTTATAAATGTATTATTGTATTCTCTCTTTCTGTCTACACACACACACACACTTTTCTCTGGATAACCCAATTTTTTAAAAGGTCACATTCCATCATTTTCTCAATATCTTATTGGCTATATAGATTGTCTGTATTCAGGTGGAAGAAGATTATACAAGAACTTGAATGCTAAAAAGTGAGCACCACTGAGGACCATTTGAGACACTGGCTGTCAAATTCATATTTTAAAATTGAAGGAAAATTAAAAGTAAATAAAGTTACATTGAGAGTGAAAGTCACTCAGTCATGTCTGACTCTTTCAGACCCCATGGACTATACACTCCATGAAATTCTCCAGGCCAGAATACTGGAATGGGTAGCTTTTCCCTTCTCCACGGGATCTTCCTAACCCAGGGATCAAACCCAGAACTCCCTCATTGCAGGCAGATTCTTCACCAGCTGAGCCACAAGGGAAGCCTAAGAATACTGGAGTGGGTAGCCTATCCCTTCTCCAGAGGATCTTCCCAATCCAGGAACCGAACCACCAGGGTCTCCTACATTGCAGGCAGATTCTTTACCAACTGAGCTATCAGGGAAGCCTCAAAGTTATGTTCATCTATTGCTAAGAGCTCCTTTCTGGTCTTTGGGAAAAACTCATTCAAATGGAGAGCCCTAGGGCATTCCTATTATCTTCATGGTATACTTGCCTTTGCGAGCATCACATTTCTGCCACAGACTGCCTTATTTTTTTGATGAAAAGCATGATGATGGCTCACCGTCTCAGTGTTTGTGTCATCCTGCTCTGTAGCTCTTCACCAGGCCTCCAGCTGGGATCTGTGCCTTGTGCTCTCAGTCACTTGGTCGTGTCCGAGTCTTTGAGACCCCATGGACTGTAGCCTGCCAGGCTCCTCTGTCCATGAAATTCTTCAGGCAGGAATACCGAAGTAGGTTGCCATTTCCTAATCCAGGGTATCTTCCCAACCCAGGGATTGAACCCATGGCTCTTGTGTCTCCTGCACTGGCAGGTGGATTCTTTACCACTGTGCCACCTGGGAATCTGTGCCTGGTATTCAGCATATGGTGAGGTAGTTTAATAGCAAATTTAGCGATATATCCCTGATAGCTCAGTTGGTAAAGAATCTGCCTGCAATCTAGGAGACCCTGGTTCAATTCCTAGGTCAAGAAGATCCACTGTAGAAGGGGTAGGCTACCCACTTCAGTATTCGTGGGCTTCCCTGTGGCTCAGCTGGTAAAAGTCCACCTGCAGTGTGGGAGACCTGGGTTTGATCCCTGGGTTGGGAAGATCCCCTGGAGAAGGGAAAGACTATCCACTCCAGGATTTTGGCCTGGAGAATTCCATGGACAGTCTGTTGAGTAGCAAAGAGTTGGACACAGCTGAGCAAATGTCACTTTCAGACATCAAGCAGCTAATGATATGATGTTCTTATATTAGTTATTGTTTAAATGAAGAGGACTCTGAGTCTATGTACAGAATATCATATGTTTTAGGCATTAGAGCCATGTGGCTGTGACCCATCATCTCTGAATAGTTGGAGTGGATTCTTTTGTTTGACTGACTACGTAGAAATGTCACCTGCTTATTGTCATAATAGTGCCATGTGATAGATAACCATAAGTATTCAGTGGCAAGAAACAATATATGCTTATAACTCACTGCCTGGGGTCATCTGAGTGTGGGACAGTGGACTCTGCTGATATGGACTGGGTCTGATCATACATCTAGGAGCTGGAAGTCTTGTCTAGATTGGCCTTGTCTGGAAAAGACGGAAAGACACAGCTCTGCTTTCACATCTCTCATTCCCTGGTAGACTAGCATAAGCATGATCCCTCTGTTAAAGTAGAAGCACCAGAAAGCAAACAGAAAGACACATGAGCTCTTGAGCTTTGGCTCAGAACCTGCACATTATTCCTCTATCTCATTTTATTAGCTAAAGTAAATGACATAGTTGAATCAGACTTGGAGTTTGCTAAAAAATATTATATGGAAAAAGTCATGAGTACAGGGATGAGAGACAAATAGATCTGCAATATTCTACAACTGTTTTCTCTCTTCTTCCTCAGGACTCCAAGGGTATCACCCTTGAAGCTGTATCTTTTCTCAAATAGAAACCTTCCTAGATGAAGACAGATATTTCTGAAAGTCAAAGTTGTTGAGTATGAAGTGGGTAGTACCAATTATGTCAGAGCATGTTGCCTTTCAACCCACTCCAGCTTTCTTGCCTGGAGAATCCCGTGGACAGAGGAGTCGGGCGGGCTACAATCCATGGGGTTGCAAAACTCAGCACAGCACACCACATAGCATGTTGCCTTTAAATTTTTCAAAGCTTAGCTCAATTTTTCCACTCATTGATTAGAAAGTGAGTACCTGCAAAAATCTATACGTGCAAACCCAGGATTCCAAGAAGCAAAACTCATGGCAACATGAAAAATGCAAGGCTTCCCTGGTGGCAGAGTGGTAAAGAATCTGCCTGCCAACGCAGGGGACATGGTCTTAATTCCTGGTCTTGGAAGATCCCACATGCCTCAGGGCAACTAAACCCATGGATCACAGTGACTGAGCCTTTGCTCTAGAGCCCGCATGCCACAAATGCTAAAGCACATGAGCCCTTGAGCCTATGCTCTGCAACAAGGGAAGTCACCATAATGACAAGCCCACAGCCGTAACTAGAAAAAAGCGGGCACGGCAACGAACACCCGGCATGGCCGTAAATAAATAAATAACTTATAAAGAAGAGAGAAAAATGCAACTTCAATTTTGTCTCTTGTTTATTTAAGATATATTTAGTATAGGTAAATTTCCTCTGCCCATAGATGAAGACTGTCAGATAAATTGTCCCACCTGGAAATATGTAATATGAGTATTTGCAGTGTCTTAAATTAATTAAACATTTAATCCAAAGTATTAACTAAAAATGGGCCTCATATTTTAAAAGAGATAATGGCATAGAAAATAATATGCTTGAATTTTGCCACCTTCAAATTTCCTATTCTATGGGCTTGACTTTTCCTAACGTAAATTCATGGCTCTTCAGAGATGGTCATTGTCTGGGAATGTTCTCTTGAAATTCCTTGACCCAGGCAAAACTATTAATGTTGTAGGTGACGACTTGTTATACCTCCCTCAGCCTTCAGGAGTTTAAAATCCATCTACAACTTTTTATCATGTCTTTCCATGACCCAACTAGACAGATGAGCCGAGAAAGGTTCTTTTCATGTAGCCATTATCTGGATTATGTTGAACACAAATCCTTTCCTTAAAAAATTCTAAGGGTGCAGGTAGATCCCTAAACATCTACCTCTAGCCTGCTTCCTCAGGATGCTCTCATTTTCTCAAGTGTCTACCAGGACCAGCTTTGTCTACCACGTGCAGAAAAATGAGCTGAGGCTCTCCTAGTTATCTCCTCATCACTGTGAAGTAAAGTGGGGATAAATCTCTCTCCCTTTGTGACTTAGGGATGAGAATTCACAGCATGTCAACCAAAATTTCTAGGAAATTTCTCTACAAATATCTTTTTCTCTCCCTTCTCAACCCATTTATATTCTCAGAGTTGGTGATGGAATCCGTGAATCCTGGACTTGGGTTTCAGTGAAAATCTAAATTTTGGCCTAAAATCTTCATGTTTTTTAGGTCTATTTCATGATTTAGTGGAAAATTGAATTTTTGCATCCTTTGTCTGTACAAGTGTCCACTTAGCCTAGCCTGTTTTGGGTCAAAGTTGGCCGAAAAATGGTTCACCCTATCCTTTGTATTTTAAGTAGTGAAAAATTTGGAGTGAGGGATACACTGCTTTATGGTTGTCCCAGTAGAAAACTCCCAAATGATCATGAGTAAGTATCTCAAATAGGAAAAGGCACTCAGCAGTTGGTGGCTTTGCACTTCCTAACCTTTTCCCTGGCATCTTCTTATTATCTTTTCCTTTTTGCAATACCTGGGTGTTGGTATTTTTCAAAAAAAAAATCAAGATAATTCTGATATGCATCTGGATTTTAAAAAGTGATTACAGGTTTTTCTGTTAAATGGTAGCTTTAGTGATATAGAATTTTTTTTATTTTCTGTTGACCAATCATGGTACATGGTATAAAGTGAATAATACCATTTATTCTTTGCCTTTGGACTAGGGTGTCATTTTTTGGTGGGTTCCGGCATCCTCCTGTTGATGGTTATTCAACAGCTAGTTGCAATTTTGGTGCTCTCACAGGAGGAAATGAGCATGCTTCCTTCTACTCTGCCATCTCGAACTGGAAGCCCTTATTTTCTTATAAGAATTAATTTACCTCTGTATTACTAGTTTTAGGAATATACTATATCACTTCATTCTATGTTTAAAATAGAGTTCACTGAAGAGGTTAAGGACATGGGCAAATAGAGGCTCTTAAATTCATTTCAATCCCCAAGAAGTACAAGCATCTTCCTGGTGGTAATACTATGATGACCGACCGTCCAAGTTCTTTATAAAGATCAGACATATGTAATCAAAGTTTTATCACTGGTAAGCAGAGAATATCAGAGGATTTCAACCTTTTTGATCTCACATTGTTTTGAGCGTAGAACATTAAGCTTTCAAATGAGAAGCTTTGCACTGAAGATCAAAGAGGGCAGAATAAAGACCCCGTTACATCATACTTGAGAGATGAGTGCAGGACACTGGCTTTTGGGCAGTCCTTTTACTTTTTAATTGGTTAAAATGTCCAAAACTTAGCTAGGATCTCTTACAGGCCAAACTGGCCTGGGGATACTAAAACCATTCTGTAGGAAACCTGTCTGCCTCCCATGAAATGAGCTAGCTTGCTCTGAACTACATACTTTGTAGTTGAAACCTTTAGTGTCCTGTGGTTTTTGAACAAATATCCTAGGACACTAGAATGATGACTCAACTTTATGGATCTCATAATTTCAGAGGAAAACGGCAGAATACTATTATAAACTCAAGTGGCAGGAAAACTGCCAAGCAAACAAACACACTGTGCTTTAAAAAGAGGAATCTGTGGCAAATGTGTTTATTTTTCATCATTGTATTTATCGTCAGTTGATATTTATCTGACAACCCTCGTTTTCTTTTACAGTTATATTTGCTAGGATAAAAAATCCATTTTGTACCAGACACGTTTACCCATGTCAAGCATATCTTTTCTGCTTATGATTACATTCTTTACATCCCTCCTATATGAGTCCCTGAAGTGAATATGGACATCCAAGACACTGAGCACCTTTGGAACTTTAATAGTCACCAAGTCTCACTGAAGACAAGCTGGATACCTGAATTCAATACTCCATCAGTTGCACCTATGGCTCTGTGATTTATCATAACTGAACTACAACAAGAACCTCACAACTGACCTCATTAGGATCTCCTGTTACCTGCTGACAGGGGTAAGAATGAATTGCTTCCTCACCCCGTTGCTGCTCCTCACCCCACTGCTGTATCTCTCACTCCCATTAGAGCTCCTTCTGCTTATTTCTGCCCCTCCAGGCCCTCAGCCTTGTAGAGACTCCACTAATTTAGGGCAAGGAAATGTTTCCAAAGAATGGTATTGGTTTGGCCTTATCTTGGGGCCAGGGTTTCATAAAGCAAGTACAGAACACCCCCACAAGTATGTGGACCATTGTAATATTCACCTAACAATTTAGGTTCCAGTACCACTCTAGTTTTTCATTCCCCCATCATACACTGTCATTCTATTCTATTCCTCTAGTTCTGCACACCAGCCAGCCTGTTGAATATCAGTCAATCCTCTGAATATATTTTCCCTTCATCTTCCTTTGTTTCTTCCTATTTTCCCATAGCCTCAAATTATCTTTTTTCTTTTCTCAAGTGAGAAGTCCAGTTTAGACTCCAATTTATTTGTGAAGTCTTTTGTCACTTCTTCCATTTCCAGTTATTTCCATGATCTTATATTATTTCTTAGATTGTTTCCATGATTTTATATTTACACAGTGTGATAGACTCTGTTAAATAAAACTTATTGTGATCTAATATTTTGCTGTTCAGAACTATGAGTACATGTGAGAAAACACAAATCCATGTGATCATTTTTATAGGACCTAAAATGGGATCTGAAACCCTCACAAACACACTATTATTGATAGTGTATTATTATTCTAGATTGTAGTGATAGTTTAGTCGCTAAGTAATGTCCAATTCTTGCAATCCCATGGACTGTAGCCCGCCAGGCTCTTTTGTCCATAGGATTTTCCAGGCAAGAATACTGGAATGGGTTGCCATTTGCTTTTCCAGGGTGTCTTAACCCAGGGATCAATCCTGGGTCTCCTGCATTGCAGGTGGATTCTTTACCAACTGAGCCACCAGGGAAGTTGATTCTAGATTCTAGATTCAGTTCAGTTCAGTTCAGTCGCTCAGTTGTGTCCAACTCTTTGTGAATTGCAGCACGCCAGGCCTCCCTGTCCATCACCAACTCCCGGAGTTCACCCAAACTCATGTGCATCAAGTTGGTGATGCCATCTCATCCTCTGTTGTCCCCTTCTCCTCCTGCCCCCAATCCCTCCCAGCATCAGGGTCTTTTCCAATGAGTCAGCTGTTCACATGAGGTGGTCAAATATTGGAGTTTCAGCTTAGCATCAGTCCTTCCAGTACACCCAGGACTGGTCTCCTTTAGAATGGACTGGTTGTATCTCCTTGCAGTCCAAGAGACTCTCAAGAGTCTTCTCCAACACCACAATTCAAAAGCATCATTTTTTCGGCACTCAGCTTTCTTCACAGTCCAACTCTAACATCCATATGTGACCACTGGAAAAAAACATATCCTTAACTAGACAGACCTTTGTTGGCAAAGTAACATCTCTGCATTAGTTAGCTATTAATCTGGGTCCTTGCTTCAGGCTGCAGTTTCTTGAAATATGATTCACTGCTGCTTCACCACTTGGTATTTGCTCATCATTTTAAATTTCTACAGTAATGCCACTCATATCCTGCTATCTCTTTGATATGCTTCTCAGATGCTACGCTTAGATAGCAAGGTCAACCACAGGAGTGGAAATCATGCAAGTTGCTGATCAGACTCTGTGACAGGAGGGCTCAGCTCCTTGCAAATGCCATCTGTGAAATGAGGGTGTGCAGATAGAATTCTTTTAAGGTGTTATCTAGGGTGAGCACTCAGTGAATCATTGCTTCATTCTAATGACTGGAAGATATGCCGGAGAGGTCAATGTGCTGAGGGAAAACCAACTCTTCTTACTATTCTTGTTTGGTTCATGGTGTTTTGGATAGAGCTGCTATAAGAAGAGATTTGTGGTATTGATTTTTACTGCCATGATCAAATGAAATGATGCATACAAAGCACTTGGTCAAGTGCTTGAAAAATAATAATAATTTTTGTTGCTATTATCATGATGTTCATCACGTAAGTAATCTTTTAAGGAATATTTTTTTTGCAAATATCACTGAGGTTGATCTTTTTATAGAGGGATAGAGGAAGAAAAGAATTACCTCGAAGATAAAATTTTTAAAAGCCTATCTCTGGAATCCAGTCACATATAATAAAATCCCTAGATTGAAAATCGCTTCCCGAAAGAAAGCTCTTCCTCTCCAATCTCATCCAGGTCTTCCATCATACATGCCAATGAATTTGCCACTCTGCCTTCAACATGCTTTCAAGGTTGCAATCATTCCTTTGCAGCATTTTTTTGTTATTTCCACTTATTTTTTTATTATCTATCTCCTCCAGAAAGTTTTAGTCTTGAATAAAAATCACTGTGTGAGTCTAAGTTGTGGTGTTCCCATTTCTTGCCTCCGGGAAATGCTTAATAAATGACTATCGAATGTATGGATAAGAGAAGCTTGAAGCCCCATGATCATTGAACAATCACCCAGAATCAGAAGCTCTGAATTTTAGTCCCGACTTTAATAATAACTCTCCATGTCACCTGAAATAAGCCTCTATAAGTATTAATATTTTAACCAGATGGTTTGTGCTAAATCAGTGGTTTTTAACCCTGTTTGTACATCATAATCCCCCAGAGAGATTTTAAAAAGCATTAATTTTAGGCTCAATCCCAATTGAATTAGATTCTCTGTGAACAAGGCTTTGGCACTGATCTGGACATATTTTAAGCTTCCCAGATGTTTCTAATGAACATCCATCCAGGTTTGAAAAATCATTGTACTAGATTAATGAAATTTCTTCCAAGTCAAAATTATTTTTTGCTTACATTTTTGAAAAGACAGGCTCTTCTATGAATTTATTTGAGCCTTTGGAGTGATTCTTTGTGCACAGCAAGATCTCAGTAAATGTTTGTTGCTGCTGAACTAGCAGAGAGTTCTACTAAGGTCATGAATACTAAATGTGGGCAATTAATCATTAATATTAAATATGACTGGGATGATGTGCTCCTCTCTCATTTTGTAGTATGTTCAAGAAAAGAAGCCTTTGCATACTAGGTGGAAATAAATTGGGAAATTCTCTAGCGATGACAAGCAACTTGTGGTGCCTGTACTAAAGATAATTAGATGTTTCTACATAAACCTAGAAATCACTTACTGAACTCTTGATATATACAAGGCAGAATTTTAGAAATGATTCATGGACTGAGTAATCAAATCCTAATAAACACCTTACAATAGGTGCTGTCCTTATATCCAGATGAAGGAAATGAGGGACAAAAAGGTTAAGAACCTAGGAAGTAGTGGGTTAGATTTGAACTCATTTTTCTCAGAGATGGGGCTTATCCATCATTATTTTAAGGCAGTGCAATTTCATAAAGTACTTAAACTTGGCCAGAGCAAAGTAACTGTTCTTGTATCACAATCACTTTTGAAGATAAATATACGACCTTCTGAAAAGATGGCATTTTAATTCAAATAGTTTATTCTTTGTTCAACTGAGATTTCTACTCTGGACACTATAGATTGTGAATCAAGATATATTAGTTATCTATTGCTGTGTAACAAGTTATCCCCAAATTTAACAACCCCAAACCACACAGATTTATTATCTCATCATGTCTGGGGTCAGGAAGAGTGGCATGGTTTAACTAGGTTCTCTGCTTTAAATCTTATAAATCTTTAACTAGAGGTTGACTGAAACTATAGTCCCAAATGAAGGCTCAGCTGGGGAAGGACCCTCTCCATGTTCACTCACACGGTTCTGGGAAAAAAGTTCCTCAAGAGATATTGGACTATGTGCTTAGGTTCCTAACTGACAACTAAAAAGATGCAGAGTGAGAGAGTTGTGAGTTAAATTTTATTTGGGGCAAAATGAGGACTGCAGCCTGGGAAACAGCACCTCAGATAACTCTGAGAGACTGCTCCAAAGAAGCAGTGGGGGAAGGTCAATATATAAGATTTTGGTGAAGGGAGAGTTCAGTGCAATCAAGGGCTTACTTTACAAAAGGTTTTCTGCTAGTCATGAGAAACTGTTATTACCATGAAAGGATTTAGTGCTTATCTAGAAATGAAGAGATACAAGGACTGGGATCATGGAATCAGTTCCTGGAAATATCTAACTATTGAAAGGCCTGTCCCACCAGATTCCCTGGAGCACAGAGTGCCTCAGTCTCCACCCTGAATCCCCCTCGGGTCGTGTTGAAGGTCTTGTTGGCAGCTGCAGCAGTACAGGCTTCAATCTTCTCAGAGGCAGATGGCAAAGGCCTTTATTAAGAGCCTCTTGATGAAGGTGAAAGAGGAGAGTGAAAAAGTTGGCTTAAAGTTCAGGTTTGGGAATGCATGTACACCCATGGTGGATTCGTGTCAATGTATGGCAAAACCAATACAGAATAGTAAAGTAAAATAAAAAATAAATAAATTAAAAAAAAAAAGTTCAACATTCAGAAAACTAAGATCATGGCATCCAGCCCCATTACTGCATGGCAAATAGATGGGGAAATAGTGGAAACAATGGCTGACGTTATTTTCCTGGGCTCCAAAATCACTGCAGATGGTGACTACAGCCATGAAATTAAAAGGAAAGGAAAGGAAAACTGGAAGGAAAGTTATGACCAACCTAGATAGCATATTGAAAAGCAGAGACATTACTTTGCCAACAAAGGTCCATCTAGTCAAGGCTATGGTTTTTCCAGTGGTTATGTATGGATGTGAGTGTTGGACTATAAAGAAAGCCGAGCGCCGAAGAATTGATGCTTTTGAACTGTGGTGTTGGAGAAGACTCTTGGGAGTCCCTTGGACTACAAGGAGAACTAACCAGTCCATCCTAAAGGAAATCAGTCCTGAATATTCATTGGAAGGACTGATGTTGAATCTGAAACTCCAGTACTTTGGCCACCTGATGTGAAGAGCTGACTCATTGGAAGAGATCTGATGCTGGGAAAGATTGAGGGCAGGAGGAGAAGGAGACGACAGAGGATGAGATGATTGGATGGCATCACCAACTCAATGGACATGGGTTTGAGTGAACTCCGGGAGTTGGTGATGGACAGGGAGGCCTGGAGTGCAGGGGTTGCAAGAATCGTGGGGTCGCAAAGAATCGGACATGACTGAGTGACTGAACTGAACTGATTGTTGTTTTCAGTCACTGACAAATGCTCTTGGCAAATGCCAGTTTGTAGTCAACAGATTGTGTGATCATCAAGGTATATGGCTGTGAAAAGAGTCAAGGAGAATGCCAGCAATGTGACAGTTTCAGATTTTTATAATTAAATCTTAGAATTTACATCCCATTACATTGCTATGTTCTATACATTAGAAGAAAGTTATAAAGTCCATCCTATGCTCAAAGGGCGGAAATACCCAAAGATTTTAGTACTGAAAGTGTTAACAGCCTCTGTAGGGAGGCCAGAGGTCCCCAAGCAGCAGGAAGAAATAAACTGCAGGTGGCAGACATTTTTCCCTTTTCTGTTGAGAATGCCTAGTTCCACCTGAACTTAATTATTCTCAAACCTTGAGCTAACCAATGCATTTTTCTTAAGCTCTGTTAATGAAACTATGTATTTGCTTTGAAATCTGCCTTTCTTCAAATCAGTTCTGCCTAAGGCTAATTTTTTTTTTTTTTTCTTTTCTCAACACTTGGGCTATTAACGGCTCAACAAACCAGTATTCATGTCAATTGTTCTATGGCTGGGGTGAGAAGGGAATCTGAGATCTTGTCCATGGAGCCCGGGAAGAATGGAATCCATGCATGGTAGCAAGTGAGTAGGATTTATTTGAGAGGAGGAAAGTACAAAACTCTCAGAATAGACACTGAGAGAGGGTAAAGAGTTCCCCCAAGGTGGGACTTACAGAAGTTATTATATCCTTCTTCAAACCACATTATTTCTAATCAATTTAAAGGTCAAGATATTTAACATCTTTATGGCCTCTCTTGATCCTTGGATTAAGTCACCACCCTTTTTCGTGCCTTCTGGCATGAAAAACCCAGATGCATGGATTTAAGATTAATGATCACCAGTTGTTTTTCCCTCAAGCATATGGAACAGAATTTAATTACTGCCCTTCCCTGGATCTGAGTGCTGATAATTTATCAGACTAAAGACACATTCCAGGAATTCAGGACAATGGAGTGTGATGTTTACTGAAAACAAGACTCAAAGCTGACACTAACTGCCTAGTAATTTCTACCTAGGATGACACACCTTGTGCCATTCTATCTCAAAAATACATATGTGGGAGAGGGGCCTGGTGAAACTCCCTCAGCCTTGAGGTGTCTCTTTTATCTGATTAGCATCTTGCTAACAGACTAAAACGTAAAAACTAGCAAGTGGGCACTCTTTCTGTCCCCTTCAATGTCTATGTCAGAAGCTTTCACTATTTCTCTTAAACTTTAATAAAACTTTATTACACAAAGGCTTCAAGTGATCAAACCTCATCTCTGGCCCTAGATCAAATTCCTCTCCTCTAGAGGCCACAAATCCCAGCATTGCACATGGCTCGTAGCAGCAACCTTTCAGTACGAGAAAGTGGAGAACATTTGGGAACCACTTTAGAAGACTTCCTGCCACACAAGGAAATGCCCATGAAGAATGTGCATATGCTTTACCTACAGCTGTGGCTGGGGATTTTATTATACCTGGATGTTGCATAAGCATGGACCCTTTGATGGTATCACATGAGTGTATGTTCCTCTGTTCTTTGTCTCATCACAACAAAGATTTGGAGTGAGGGACATTAAAGCCCCCTCGGCATGTCACAGCTCTCAGGTCTTGGATAGACCATGTTATAGCTCTCAGGTCTCAAATGGACCATGTTATATCTCTTAGACAAATCAGTGTTACAGCTCAGTGTTACAGCTCTATTTTATTTAGAAGATAGCAGGAAAATCCATCTTTGAGGCGTGAGGGCACGTTGATCCAAAGACATGAGGAGAAGAGCGCCCCAGCGCATGGGAGAGAGAGAGAGAGAGAGAGAAAGAGAGAGAAAGAGAGAGAGAGCTAGCTTTGGCTCCTCTTTTTATATGTTTATCTATCCCTGGGCCTGTCCTATGTAAATTGGGCCAGCCAGGAGTGTTGTTTGTTTTACCTGAGGTCCTCACTCCGGTCCTCGGACCTTCTTTTGTTCTATTTTCATGGGCTTTTCCCTTCCTTGTCTTTTAGCCACTGCCATTTTGGACTCCTTTTCCCTATTCTACCTACCTAACAATGGCATGGTTATGATAATGAAGGAGGAAACAGACAGCACAGGCTCTATCTTGAAAGCAAGACTTCATCTTGGGCTGGACTGTGAACTTTGAGCTATATACCCAGTATCTATGGAAAGGACATGCCAACTGGAAAACCAGGCCCCCAGAAGGAAGAGCCCCAGAGCTCATACCTAGTCTCTCAGTCATCTAAAAGAATACCCTAACTATCTGTGTAACTGAAAAGAATCATACATTCTATCATGCTTATTGGGGTATGACCACAGGCCTATTGATAATTGTCCACTGTTAACTACCTAGACTTAAGGCCTATGAATCATGGGTCAACTTTGGTTGTATTTCTTTTCCTTTGTTCAGACTAGTTTCAGGGAATTTGGGGAGGTGGGTTTGGGCACGTACAGTTAGGGTATATAAGGCTTTCACAAAAACTGGTCGGGGTCCTTGACTAAGAGGAGACTCTGCCTTGGGCCCACCAGTGTAATAAACTGCACTCCACTAACTGCATTGTCCTTCTGAGTGAGTTTGTTTCCTGGAACGTGTGGCTACAGCAATGCCATCTAAAGGAACTCTATTGGATAATGAAGTTTTATTGCTCTAAATCACTAACACTTTATTTACATAAATAAGTACTTCCAGAGTTAGGATAAGCCCTGAGTTAGGTTGGTACTTTTATTTCAAACTACAGCACATGTTAGAATCATTGTCCTCATTCACGTTGTCTCCAGATGCAACATAGGATAATGACATTATAGACCAACTTCATGGAGGAAATGTGTCAGTGTTGATGCCATCCTTTTCTGAAAGTATTGAATAATTTCATTTTGTCAAAATAGTCTAAAAGAAACATCTACTTGCAATATTTAATAAGAACCTTCAGAGTCTATTCACTTTGTTTCTTATTCACATTTGGGAACTTATTCAGGAGAGGGGGCATGCAGGTGTGAGGTGTTAAGTACCATGCAAAAGGCACTTTGCAAATGTTATTTCATGTAAATTTCACAGAAAGGTTATGAGATAAGTATAACAATGTAATTCATAAATAAGTAATATGAGGGAGCTAGGACTTCAACCCCAGAAAAGGCAATGGCACCCCACTCCAGTACTCTTGCCTGGAAAATCCCATGGATGGAGGAGCCTGGTAGGCTGCAGTCCATGGGGTCACAAAGTTGGGCACAACTGAGCGACTTCAGTTTCCCTTTTCACTTTCATGCATTGGAGAAGGAAATGGCAACCCACTCCAGTGTTCTTGCCTGGAGAACCCCAGGGACAGGGGAGCCTGGTGGGCTACCATCTATGGGGTCGCACAGAGTTGGACACAACTTAGCAGCAGCAGCAGCAGGACTTCAACCCAGTTCTGTTTGACTTTAGTTCCATGGTAACTTTATTACCCCTTGCCACTGTGTTACTTAAATTCTGACTGCTATTTAGTCTCTAAGCAGTGTCCAACTCTTTGTAACTCCACGGTAGCCCACCAGGCTCCTCTGTCCTTGGGATTTCCCAGGCAAGAATACTAGAGTGGGTTGCCATTTCCTCCTCCAGGGGATCTTCCCTACCCAGGGATTCAACCCATGGTTATTGATTAGCAGGAGGATTATTTACCACTGAGCCACCTGGGAAGCCCTAAATTCTGACTATCTCCTGATAATTTGTCCCATCTTTTCCCTGAACTCGTTTTAATCCCAGCTAACTGCAAAATAATGGTCAAAATATGACAATCTTTTACTTTGTGCTCCAAAAATGATTATTGAGTTTTTATATTTCTATTTCCATATGTTCAATCTGAGGATTTTAAACCACTCAATAAAACATGAGCCACTACCAGTGTGTTTCCTTCTGAAGGATGATCATGGAAATGTTCTAATTGCCTTAATGTTCCAAATGCCTTAAGACTTGAGTTTATAAAAATTTCTTTATAAGGAAGGATGGATGATGCTTCCTATGATTACCATGTGAAGACTTTTCTTATAAATCTTTTCTCATTTATCAAACAACTAAGAATTGCAACATATGCATGGTTTTGTATCTTGATTTTAAATTGCTACCTTAGAAAATCACAATACTGCTTGGGTTATTGACATTCAACAGAATATGAATTTTCATTATGGCAGTTAATCTTTGTATCTTTCTGGAAGGTATGACATAGTATGTGGGATAACATGGAGCAGCTTCACCCAGAACTCACACCAAGACTTGGTGCCCTGGCTACTGATAGTCCTATTGGTAGTTGATCTTAGCTATCAGACCCTTTATGGAATGCCTCAGTTGCATAATGTTACAGGGAAGAATCTGTTTTTCTTTAAACTTTGCTTCTTTTACTTTTTCTTTTATTTTAACCTTTGTTTTGTTCACTGAAAATGTACTATCTATACCTAATGTCCTGCCTCAGGCAATCCTGACCCTCTGCCTAAATGTTAACACATCCCTTCTCTGAGGTTGGCCATTCTGGGAGATATTTGCAAGATTAATGGCCTTTTTAATTTACTTCCTCATGTATCCCCTCTGTGTTCTATAAAAGAACTTGGCCTCCAGACCTGATAAGATGGTTATGTTGAGACATTAGTGTGCCATCTTCCTTGTTTGCCAGCTTTCTAAATAGTCATATTCTTTGCCTCTGCATCCCATCTCCGAACTTATTGGCCTGTTATGCAGTGAGCAGAGCCAGCTTGGACTCAGTAATAATAAGGCAGTTTTGTTTCTTGCCACACTTTCCCAAAGGTGATCGCATTTCATGACTGATCAAAGTAGGTGGTATAAAGGTCATCCATTCAGTGCAACGGAGGATAATTGATGGGCCATTTCAGTGCCAGAGCTCCCCACGGAAGGAACTGAGACTGTACATCCTGCATTGTAATTCAGTTCCTGCCTCTGTCCAATCCTGCTTTCTCCTCCTTTCATTCCAGGTGTTGATCATAAGACCACGCCTGAATAAATGTCCTGAACCCCACATTGTGTCTCAGAGTCTGCTTTCCAGGAAATCCAAGTCATATCTATTTCAGATATTTATTACTTGAGACATCATCCTTTCTGTATCTAACATACCACACAGATAATTTTTGGAGCGTGGCCTTCCTTTAAAATTCACAGAAAGTGGGAAAATTTGCTAAAGGAGAATTTTCTCAGCTTCTTAGATGTTAGCTCCTTCTTGGCTTTTTTTTTTTTTTTCTTCTTTCCCTGTCTCAGTGTAAGAATTGACTTCTATTTTCTGCCCCATCTCTGGATCCCAACTTCTCTTGTTTTATAGGAAATTTTATCCCTCAAAACCCAATACTCTTCCTCACCCTTCCTCGTGTAATTTTAAGCCAAGACTTGAAAATCAAAACAAAAATACACATGCCAACTTTTTCTGTAATGTATCATCTCTTCCCTTTTTAAAGCAATTTTCTTGTTAAAAAATAAAAGAGAGTAGAGCAGACAAGCTGTTTGCATTTCTTTCCAACACATCTTCAACTCACTCATCTGCCCACACTTCTCACTCTGATATTAACAATAATTTCTTTGTGACAACATTTAGTGGATGTTTCTTGACCTTATAGCATTGACTCTTTGGGCCATTTTGCTAATATTGTATTTGGAAATTCTATCCTCTATTTTTTTTTTTTTTTTTTTTTTTGTCTCATGACTATGTCTGACTATCCCTTCTCTTTCTCCCTCTTATCTTTCTCATTACATATAATTGTTTCCCATTATTCTGTGCTTGGCCTCCAATCACTTTAAATACTCTCTCTGGGTAATCTTATTCTTGCCCATGGCATCAAATAATACCTATATTTTGATGATTCCCAAATCAATATCTTTCTTTAATCTTCTCTTCCTTTTCTTCCTTTCCCCAACTCTTTCTTTCTTTCATTCACTGTTTTTGTTTGTTTGTTTATACTATCTCCATCTGCTGCTGCTGCTGCTGCTAAGTCGCTTCAGTCGTGTCTGACTCTGTGCGACCCCATGGACGGCAGCCCACCAAGTTCCCCTGTCCCTGGGATTCTCCAGGCAAGAACACTGGATTGGGTTACCATTTCCTTCTCCATCTAGATGGCCTCAAAGTCAATGTGCTCCAAATTTCTTCTCTAAAAACTTGACCTTCTGTGTTTGTCATCACAGTGAAAGGCAACAATTTTTAGCCATATGCCTAATCCATAAACTTGGCAATGAATCCTCAGTTTTTTTCCTTTTCTTACTTTTCTGCCAAACCCTATGTACTCTGCTTAATTTGTCTCTCTTAAACTCATCAACTTTTCTCCATCTCCACTTCCACTATCTAAATTCATGTCCTAATCTTCTTTGTCATGGATTATTGCCATGGTAACCTAAGTAGTCTCCCAGGCTCAAACCCAGCCTCAAACCCAGCCCCAATATGTTATTCTCTGCTCTGTAGTGAGAATGACTTAATAGCCCTCATAATAGACTGCTAAATCCCTAGTATTACAAAAAACTTATTGATCTGGTTTTTAATCTTCAAGTGTCATCTTTCACTTCTCCTTACTACTCTTTATTTTATGGTTTCCTGAATAAATAAAAAGCTCTAGGTTTATGTGTATTCTTCTCCCTCTGCTGCCATGCTTTATTCCTTTCCCGTTCCTACCTGGTTAACTCCTGCTCATCATTTAAGAGTTAACTCATGTGGTCACCTCTCCTGGGAAAGCATCACAGGCTCCTGCATCTGGGATTAGTACTGCTTCTATGCACTGCTGTAGTGCTTGGTGGACTGCCAATATTGGTTTGGGTTGAATCCGCTGCTGTTAGGTATTGTAGTTTTTTCCCTTCAAGTAGTTTCAGGTGTGAAGGAGGTTTGCAAATTGTTTTCCAAGCTCTTCCTTGCACACTAGAATAGATTAAATGGCTCATAAACTTAGGTGGATAGGAAGTCAAATTATGCATATAGATATTGAATAGTCATGTTCCTGTGAAGTTCTATTACAGTGGGTACAGATTGTTTGAAGCGATAGGAGTCATTTAGGCTTGTCATATGACAATTATTTAATTATGAAGAAATTTCTGATTTCACCATCTTCATTAACTTCACCTAAATAATCCCTTCCAATGACCAATTAATATATCTTCATTATTTTCAGGGATACTGAGCATTCAATCATAGGTGTTCACATTGCAATTAAAGAGACTCTAAGTCTGCTTTTTAGAATACTGCAGAAGGAAGTTGTTACTTTACTTGGATATGTACAGCTAAGATGAAACAGAAGATTCTAACATATATATAAGAAATATTATAATTTAAAATATACTTTTCTGGATTATTTACAATTTCTCTGTGCATTTTGACTAATAGACTTCTCCTTTGCTTATCTGTTACTAAGTGGGAATGTAAATATAAATTCACTTGATTTTACAAAGCACTTTTATGTATCAGCTACTCTACTAAACAGTTAACATGTAATAATCTATTTGTTTCTCACAATAACTCCATGAGCATTCCAGAGCCTCATCATTTTTCCAAAAAAGAAATGGAAATTTAGAAATACCAAGTACTTCCCCAAAGTCACACAGATAACTAAACAAAGGAGTTGGGACTCAAGGACAGGTCTATCTGATTATAAAGACCATGCGCTGAAGCAGTTGACTCAACTGACCTGTGTATCCTTCACAAGTTTATAGACATTTGGTTTTCCTATCAGTTGACCTTGACTTCCTAGCACTGTCACTTTTAAAAATAAATATGGCACGCTCCTCTTTCCTAATATCTTAAGATCTGTGTTTATTCATGGTACATAGAACAAAAAGTTCCTAAACTTTTGTACGGTCATGTATAAGAGGAGAGACCACATTCTTTAGTCCATTATGAGTTGAATATTTGGATAAACTCTGAATTTGGGACTTGTGAGTGAATTGCACTCCTCCAAAATATATGTTCAACACCTAGTCCCTAATAACCTGAATGTGACCTTGCTGCTGCTACTGTTGCTAAGTCACATCAGTTGTGTCCGACTCTGTGGGACCCCATAGACGGCAGCCCACCAAGCTCCCCCATCCCTGGGATTCTCCAGGCAAGAACACTGGAGTGGGTTGCCATTTCCTTCTCCAATGCATGAAAGTGAAAACTGAAAGTGAAGTCACTCAGTTGTGTCCGACCCTCAGCGACCCCATGGACTGCAGCCTTCCAGGCTCCTCCATCCATGGGATTTTCCAGGCAAGAGTACTGGAGTGGGGTGCCATTGCCTTCTCCAGAATGTGACCTTACATGGTGATAAACGAAATATTTCCTGCCATATCAGTAAACAAAGGCTGTAACAGTCATCAGTGATTGCAGCCCTCCAATGTGAGCCAGTGAGCCCTGAGGATACACATGGAGGAAGGAACACCTGCCATCTAGCAGCCATCAGACTGTAACCTCTCCCTGTGGTGAGCCTTCAGGAAACTCAGAATATGAAAACACAGGATACTGGCCCCAGATAGATGAAATGCATATCTAAGGAATGATCTTGGTGAGCCCAGATTCTTGCATGCATTGTTAAGTACTAAATTCCTTAACTTGGGATATTTTTTATAATTAAAATTAATCTTCTGATGTTCCCAACTACCTGTCATATGTTGCAAAACTGCTATAAATCCAAGCTCCCTGCTCTTTTCCTGGGAGCAGTTCTCTCAGGGTTACTTGAGGTGCAGGCTTCTAGGCTTGAAGTCTTAAAGTTCAGTTCAGTTCAGTCAGTCAGTCGTGTCTGAAAATTACCACCAAACAAAACATAACCCTCAACTTTTAGATTGTTAATATTTTTAAAGTTGATATTGGAACTAGAACTTTGCAGATATAATCAAGTTAAAATAAGGTCATGATCAATTAGGGTAGAAATTAACCCAATATAACTGATGTCCATATAAGAAAAGAAAAGACACAGAAACACACAGGAAGAAAGCATGTGACTATGGAGGCAAAGATTCGAGTGCTCTACAAGTCAAGGGATGCCAAGGATTGCTGGTGATACCAGAAATGAGGAGAAAGGCATGGAACAGATTCTCCTCTAGAGTCTTCAGAAAGCATGTATCTGTGGATATCTTGATTCTGAACTTCTGATCTCCAGAACTGTAGGAGAATAAATTTGTGTTTAAATCCATCTAATTCATGGTATTTTGCTATAGCAATCCTGAGAACCCAGTATAGGACTCTTTTCTCTGTCAACAATCTATGACTTTTAAAATCTGTGCATCTTGTATGTATAATATGTTTGGAGGTAAGAGTGGGAAGAAAACACTTTTTTTTTTTTTTTTCATGAAGAAAGCAAAAGTTAGTAAGCAATCAGATTTCATTATTTCTTCTGAAAGAAGCTACAACATGTTAAGGGGATTGATTTCATCACATATATACTCAGGAGCAAAAATTATCTGTAGCTGCAGCGAAGCAAAATTCGTTGTGGATTAAAAATGATGTACCTATATAGCTTAAGAGATCTATTAAATTGAATAAACGCAAGTAACAAGCACTGTTTGCTAGGGAAGATTGAACATTGTTTACTGAAAAAGTGAAAGTACACATACAGGAGGAAGGGTTGATGTCAGAGTTAAAAATAAGTCGGATAAGAGGAGCTGCAATTAGAATGCTGATATTCGCAATTCAAGTGTTCCCTGTGATGGCTAGAGGCTGCCTCCTGGATTGATGGGGGCCAGCAGTGGTGGGTTTCTCAGCAATGGAAAGGATTATAGACTGTGGGTGAAAAGAAGAGGATTTCTTTTCATTTGAAATTGAGCTGATGAATCTCTGGGGAATTATTTAAATGATCAAGGTTTTCAGAAGGGGCCATAATACTTGTTTTCTCATAGCACAATGGATGACAGCAGCTTCATTAATACCTATCCTAATCACACTAATTGACTTGTCTTAGGCCTCCAAAGTCCCAACAGTAGTCACACCCTAAGCCTCCAAAGCTGTAGCATCTACCACCATGGGTCCAAAGTATCAATAGTTTCCAAAATAGCTGCAGAATAGTCTTCGGAGATGAGGATGATGTAGGAAGTCAGTGAAGAGTAGTCAACATTTAGGATTGATATACTACCAAGAGTGGCTGTAGGAAATTCCAGGACTTCATTTTCTAATTCCATATACTAATTAGTGTCAAGATGATAGCTAATTTTGGTGCATATGAGTGAAAAGTGTTAAGTTGCTCTTGGAATCCTTGTGCAAAGTTAGAATTTCTTGAAAATTAGAAAAGAAACATGGCTTTAGAAATCACTGTTTATCCTTCAGCTCAATATAAAAAAAATCTATAAGCTATATAGGAATCTAGAGGTTCATATATAAATTAAACATATTCCTTTTCCAAGCTGGGAAATTTAGCTAAACACAGGAATATAGCTGCTATTTCCTTTATACTCAAAGCAGCTGTGATCTCTTTATGGCAGCAGAATGATGAGCAAATACAGTTTTTCTCACACTGCTTCTTAATACTCTCTCATGACATCAATGAAAACAGTCATCTCAGATGTATTGTGATGTTCTTCAGCTGAGATTGCTGGATTTCATTTATGTTTAAATACTATCCTCAAAAATAATGATTCTAGCTCCACACAATAGAATTCAGAGGTGTTACATTTTTAAATGTATAGACAAAAAAAAAAAAAACAAGAGAGAGAGAGAAGAGAATACAATATCTAGCATTTCTAAGCTAAGATGTTGGGAATACATAGTCTCTGTAAGAAGCTTAAAGTTGAAATAAAAACAAAGTGATTTAACCCAAGATCCATGAAAAATACTCAGGGCATGTAGAAGCTAGATACAAATTTATGTGGGTATTAAGGTCTCTGCAGTCAAAATGCATAGTTGCCAACATCAGGCTGTGAAACATAGCACTTATGAATCTTCAAGATGACAGGCTGTATCAGAGTTTACGTGGATTTTCATTATTGCTTATGTGGCTCATGGATAAGTGTATGAAAAACAATTTCTCACATGGAAAATATTCAATCATGTAACAAGAAAGTAATAACAAAGTTTTGTTGCTGTTATCATTATAAGGAACCAATCAGAAAAAGTTGAATGATAGGAAATGTATTTTTGAGCAAGAATTCTGCTGGTAAGTTGCCTCTCTCCTGGGGAAAACACCATTCTAATCTTCAGAAAGCCTCCCTAACCACAGCAGGAGAGGGAGGGAAGGTTTCCCTGAAGAAGCTGTAGCAGGCAATTTTTAAAAGCTTTTTGAGCAGAGTGATCACCTTTGCATTCCAGCATTGCTCAGAGTCACATGGTCCAAGATAATGGAAATCAGAGTAATAAAAAGCTCTGGAGATCTTATGAATTGATGCTGTCTGAAAACTAAGGAGGTGCTTGAGAATGCATCTTTAAGTGTGTCAGAAGTGATATGAAGTATTGGTTGGTTTAATGAGGACTGATGTGAATAAATTTAAAACATAAGACATGGTATTTTGAAGAGGCATGATGAATGATTAAGAGCAGGCACTCAAAGAAATGAATCCTTAAAAAACCAGCACAGTGACCCTTATCCTAGCTACCACTGGCTTGGATGTTTACTAATTTCCCAGAATATAGTACATGAACCTAACATGTTTTAAATATGCATTTCCTTAATAGCTAATGATGTTGAGCATCATTTCACATGCTTATTAACCAGTTGTATGCTTTCTTTGACTACTATTCAGAAGTGCTGTCCACTTTTTAATTGTGGGTTTTAACTGTTGAGTTGTAACAGATCTTAAAATATTCTGATTACAAGTCTTTATGGGCTATTTGAATTGTAAATATAATCTCTCATCCTAGTTTCTCTGTCACTCTCTTGATGTTGTCTTTCAAAGCAAAAAAGCTTTTAATTTTGATGAAATCCAATTTACTTAGTTTATTTTGTGGCTTGTGTTTTTGGTGTTGTATCTAAGAAATGATCGCAAAATCCAAGGTCATGAAGACTTTCGCCTATGCTTTCCTCTAAGAGATATATATACACTTAGCTCTAGCATTAGATCTTTGATCCGTTTTGAGTTAATTCTTGATAAGGTGAGAGATATGAGACAGAGTCCAACCTCATCTTTTTGCAGTTGCTTCAGTACCATTTGTTGAAAAGCCTACTTATTTCCCAGAAGGCCTTGGCATTCTTATTTTAAGTCAAGTGACATGAATGCAAAGGTTGTCTTAATTCATTTCAGCTTTGAAATTCTAAAGTTCAAATTCTTATCTTAATATCATTGAAATCAGATATGACTGATATGCAAGGTAAGATTCATATTGAGGCAAATCCTAGCTGTGAATCGGTGAAGCCAAGAGAATTATGTTTGGTTCCAAAATACCATAGTGGAACAGGCACAGGATAGATATTCCTATTCCAAAAGAAAGAAATAAGAAAAACATAAGGGGCACAGGCCCCAGGTAAATACAAAACCTAACAGGGCAAACAACATTAAACCTGAAGACTCAAGAATAATCCTTTCTGGCTCAATGCTCTGCCCTCTGAACTAAGTAGTATGGTGGCCCCACCTCTGGTGCTCTCCCAGGCTATTCTCTCTCTGGGTGGCTCTGCCCTGGGTCCGCTAGGTGAAGCCCAATTACAGCTTTTGCCCGGGGCCCCTGATACCCTGGGCAGGAGCATTCTGGCCTGTTTGAACTAGAAAGGAACTAGCTTTATCATGACCCTTTGCACTATGGGTCTATATGGGTCAGTTTCCCATAACACGTTCCTTTTTCCTGTCTGAGACCTCATCGGAATGGTGTCTACCATCCATACTTCTACCAACATTCTGTTCATGATTACTTGTTTTATCTAAGAAGACAGAAACTCTCTCTACAGCTGTCTGCTTTTCATTCTGATTTCTCATCAGAATTGTTTGCAATGATCCATTTATAACAATGTAGGATTTTCTAGCATGTATCTCAAAACCCAAGTCCAAAGCCACCTCCATATTTTTAGATATTTGTTACAGCCCGCACATTGACTTTTGGTATTAGTTTATGTCTGAGTCCATTTGTGAAGCTGTAACAAAAGTACCAGGACTGGTGGTTTGAACAACAAGTGTTTCTTTCTCACAGTTCTGGAGGCTGAAAGTCCAAGATCCAGAGGCCATCAAATTTAGTGTTTGATGAGGACTACCTTCCTGCTTCATAGAAGGCCATCTTCTTGCTCTGTCCTTTCATGGTAGAATGGGTGGGAGAACTCTCTGAGGTCATTTTTATATGGGCACTAATCCTACTCATGATGGCTTCATCTTTATGACACAACCACCCCCTAAAGACTCCACCATCTCATTTGTGAAAAGGATACCAACGTGAACTTGAGGGCCACATACATTTAGTCCATAATATTCTGTTTCATACCATCAGTGGGGTTTTCTCTTTGGCTCAAATGCATCTGTCTCTTTCTTATTTTATTTTTTTCCCTTTGTCTAGGTACCTGAATCCACATCTGTCTTTACTCATTACTTCTTCTGGGGAGACATTTCTATCTTCACAGAATACTTTGGATAACTCCATTTCCTATAGATTCGTATGAAGTTTTTCCTTTATTATTTGTTTTATTTCCTTTATGTCCTGGTAACTCATTTGTCTTTATAAATGGAATGCATTCTCCACAAATGTGTCCCAGAACACTGTGCACTGTGTATCCATCCCAGACATGTTGACAAATTTTAATTTACAGAAAATCTTTATGATAATCTTAACTGAGGATATGTTTTGACCTTGTCATGTCTATTAAATGAACCATTGAGTTGTCAATGTGCTACAAACACAAAATTAGTGAGTAAAAATGGGCTAGAAAATTCTTAATACCCTTATTTGTGAAGTGACATTCTAATAATCTTTAGAGAGCCTGGTCCCTGTAAAGTCTATCATGACAATCCCAAGAAAGGTTGATTTTCTTTATTGGTACTCCCTGTGAAAACCACACTTTTGCCACTTAACATACACATTTGCAATCATTTTTATATATACATGTTTCTGAGGGGCATATGGCAGTATTGTGTCCTATTCATATTTCTGATCTATATCCTGGTACTGGATTAGACATGATGTGAAAACATGTTTTAAAAAAATGAATGAATAAATCAAGGAACTATAATGTTATAATATCAAAAGCCAAAAATAACACAGATCATTCACATAAACTTGAAATCCTAGAAACAAATTATGATTATCCCAAGAACGATTTATCGTGTTTTTGGCCAATCATATACAAATTAAAATGATTTCTATAGTTTATTATGCATTTTTCAATTTTATCTAGATGATAAGTTGGTAGACTGTAAAGGAATTGAATCCTACTTACTGACAATGTTTGATTAAGTAGAAGTGGAATAAACTGCTTATCAGAGTTTTTGAAAACAAAATGTCTGATATTCAATACCATTTCAACAGGAAATTCACATTTCATTGCTTAAAGTCAGATGCATTTATATATAGCATCAGACTTCGCCACAAACAACTGACCTTATCATATGGCTAATGTCTTAAAATCTCAGAAATATTTTTGGCCATTTTCTGTTTGCTACCCCTACTTCCTCTAACACCTGAGTCCTGTTAATTTATTGTCTAGGTCTTTCCATTCTTTTTGTGATTCATATTCTCACAGCCTTTGCTTCCACAAAAGCATATTGAGCTCTCAGAGCAATCCCTTAATTAGTCTCCTATTTTGCATTTCCTTATTCCTTGATGCATTCCACAAACACTTAAGCTATTTAATCTTTCTAAAAGAATCACACCAAACCAACCAACCAATCAACAAATGAATCTCACCGCTTTTATTATTGCCTTGCTCAAAAATTTCATTATGCCTCAGGTACTCCAACTATGTTTGGCAGTACCATATTTAGTAACTAAGGCCTTCAATAATAACACTTCAATATATATTTCCCAATTTAGCTCTCATTAACTCTTTTCCCCCTATTGTTGCTGCTGCTGCCAAGTCGCTTCAGTCGTGTTCAACTCTGTGCGATCCCGTAGACGGCAGCCCGCCAGACTCCCCCTCCCTGAGATTCTCCAGGCAAGAACACTGGAGTGGGTTGCCATTTCCTTCTCCAATGCATGAAAGTGAAAAGTGAAAGGGAAGTCGCTCAGTCGTGTCCGACTGTTCATGACCCCATGGACTGCAGCCTACCAGGCTCCCCTGTCCATGGGATTTTCCAGGCAAGAGGACTGGAGTGGGGTGCCATTGCCTTCTCCACCCCCCTATTGTTAGCTTCTGTAAAAATTTTATGGTCCCAAGACCGGTCTTAAACATTCTCACTCATGGGTTATTGCTCATTTCATTTGTCTCATTCATGAACATTCTCTGCTCTTGTTATGCATTTTGTAAACTTTTCATTAAAAACATTTAATTGACAGAAAAATAAGAGTATGAACATTTTTATTCATTACCTAATCTCAATAATTATTAATGTTTTGATATATTACTCATAATTTGATTGAATATTTTCAAATAAATCACAAATATATTATAATTAAAACATTTTAATGTGCATATCTAAAAACTAAAAATATTTCTTATTTTCTTACTTCAGTTCAGTTCAGTTGCTCAGTTGTGTCCGACTCTTTGCGACCCCATGAATCGCAGCACGCCAGGCCTCCCTGTCCATCACCAACTCCCAGAGTTCACTCAGACTCATGAACTTCGAGTCAGTGATGCCATCCAGCCATCTTATCCTCTGTTGTCCCCTTCTCCTCCTGCCCCTAATCCCTCCCAGCAGCAGAGTTTTTTTCCAATGAGTCAACTCTTCGCATGAGGTGGCCAAAGTACTGGAGTTTCAGCTTCAGAATCATTCCCTCCAAAGAAACCCCAGGGCTGATCTCCTTTAGGATGGACTGGTTGGATCTCCTTGCTGTCCAAGGGACTCTCAAGAGTCTTCTCCAACATCACAGTTCAAAAGCATCAATTATTCGGCGCTCAGCCTTCTTCACAGTCCAACTCTCAATCACATTATTACCCCAACACTATTATTAATGTTTCTTTCACATCAACTAATGCAATAGTTTATGCCTATATTAATAGGAACTAAACATGGTAAGAGCAAAGGCAGAAGGCAGCAATAGGAATAATTGTAGGTCCCAAGACTATGCATGGGGACCATGTAAGTACTGAGACCATGTATGTAGACCATATTCAATGGATATTTGCCCCCTAGATGAATGAGTGTTTGATATTCTAATGTGTGCATGCTTAGTTGCTTCAGTCGTGTCTGACTCTTTGCAACCCTATGGACTTTAGCCCATGAGGCTCCTCTGTCTATGGAATTCCTCAGGCAAGAATACTGGAGTGGGTAGTATTCTTCTCCAGGGAATCTTCCTGACCCAGGGATTGAACCTGCATTGGCAGGCAAGTTCTTTACCACTAGCAACACCTGGGAAGCCCACATACTATGAGAAATATTGCTATCTTAAGCAATATTTCTTAAAAAATATTATATTGCTATAATATTTTTTAAATTGAATAAATGATATTGATTATTATAGAAGCCAGAATTCTCTTTAAGTAGTTCCCTCCAAAAATTTTTCATGATAAAAATATTGTATAAAATGTTATCTGTAAAGACTTCACAGCGAAGTGCCTAGCTGCACTTAGAAGCATATGCTGTTTTCAATGATTGCTGAGGTGGTGCATCTCAATCCTCTCTCTATCCAAGGAATACCATGGAAGGATATTGTTGCTGTAAGTGTGTCTGACTCTTTGTAACTCCATGTACTGCAGTATGCCAGGCTTCCCTATCCTTCACTATCTCCCAAAGTCTGCTCAAATTCATGTCCTTTGAGTCGGTGATGCCATCTAATCATCTTATCCATTGCCGCTCCCTTCTCCTGTTGCTTTCTATCTTTCCCAGCATCAGGGTCTTTTCCAATGAGTCGACTCTTCTCATCAGGTGGCCGAAATATTGGATCTTCAGCTTTAGCATCAGTCCTTCCAATGAATATTCAGGACTGATTTCCTTTCTGATTGACTGGTTTGATCTTGCTGTCCAAGGGACTCTCAGGAGTCTTCTCTGTCGTGGTCCATGGGTGGGCTGGAAAAGAATTTCCCAACATGAGACAGAATGAGAAGGAAATAAAGTTTATTACAGTGGGAGATGCTGTTAGAACAGCAGGCCAGCTCAAGGGAGAACTGCCTTTGAACAGGGGTCCTTAGTCCTCTTTTATACCCAGGGTACAAGGAGTGGGATAAGGGTCTTGTGGGTCATTTCTGATTGGATGAGGCACATATATTGGGTGGGGAGGGAAGAGAAAGGCAAATATCTTCTCCCTATGGGGTAGGAGGAGCGACAGGTTATACTGCTCAGGATGACCTGAATTCTGTTAATAGTTACAACACAGAGGAGGGAAGGATGATAAGGGTCTGTTTTTTCCTTTCCTGAATTCCACGACCCTCCCTGGTTTTATCTGCTCTTTTGTCCTTGGGTCACCACATTCACCAGCACCACAATTCAGAAGCATCCATTCTTTGATGCTTGGCCTTTAGATTTCACGATATGGACCTTTGTCACACCATAAGTGATGCCTCAGCTTTTTAATATGTTAATATACAGATTGCTGAGAGTTTATTTCTCCCACTTGCTGTCCAGAGTTTTCTCATGCATTTCTCATGCATTCTTCCTTCTTTTCTATATCAGATTTATAGAAATATGAAACTATTTTAGTCAGTAAAGAAAACTACCATTTAACCTAATAATATCAGGTGACTCCTTGGAGGGCTTTACATAACATCTCATTCAACCCATTTTGTTTCTGGGTAGTTGCATATAAATTCAAATTATTGTGTTATGTCTCCTAAAGTAGTCTTGAATCTCATTATATTCCATTATGGCATGGTGGAACTAGTTGATTATAAAGGCAAGAAATCTCTCCAGGGGTTAAAATGTATCACGTCTGTTAAAAATTTATGCTTATCCTGTCTTTACATTTCACACTATCTCATTTGTTTAGATTTTATGACTGCTACATGCTAACAGTTATTTGGAGAGCTGTGAACAAGTAGTCTTTTCTCTTCAGGACATGTAAATAAGCTAAATAAATTAAAAATAGAATGCCTCAGAGGGATGGTATGGGGAGGGAGGAGGGAGGGGGGTCCAGGATGGGGAACACATGTATACCTGTGGCGGATTCATGTTGATGTATGGCAAAACCAATACAATATTGTAAAGTAGTTAACCTCCAATTAAAATAAATAAATTTATATTAAAAAAAACAAAAAATTAAAAATAGAATGCCAACTGTTTGTAAAGAAATGTTAAAATCTTCTACAGGAAATGCTAACAAATCATTTGCAAATCAAACAAAAGTTAAATAAAGCCAACTCTCCAAAGCTTCTAATTCTATGCATCCAATATTTGGTTTCCTAGTATCTTAAAGCATCCTTTCATTTTTAAAACATTTTCTTCATTTGATGATATCTTCATTTACAAGATAACGTATTCCTGTAATAATGAGAGAAGCAATGCAAATACGTAGAAGATCAAGTTAATGATCTCTGATTTTACTGCATACACACAGTATCCCCTTCAGGGGACTTTCTATTACTCTTTCTTTCCTGATACAGACAGAGGCGTTGTAGTCTCTACCCATACTTAGGCACACATGGGCGTTTGAAATTTGTGGTTTCAAACAAAAAAGAACAGTGCTACACCTATGAGCTCCTGTCTTTTTTTTTTTTACTGTCATTTATTATGGATACACCATAAATCCATAGCTGTAATGTCTTTGCCTATTAACTATCACAAACATAAATACAAGCATACAAACAGTATATTTTTCATTTTGGGATTTTTTTCAGTTATAGTCTGTATGTTTATTTTTTACCTTATGGTTAACCCCTTACTTTCTTCCATCCTTACTCAATCTCCCAATACTACGCATCAGCTCCCCACTCCTAGATAACCATATGCTAAATTATCTAGTATATTTCCCCATCTATTTCTATTTCAATATACACATATATGTGTTTCATATATAGATATGCATTGCTATATATATATATATATATATGTACACACACACACCTGTAGATAAATACTTCAATGTTGTAAGCTGTGGGATACTGTTCTTTTAGAGCTACAGATCTGCTGATCTTTCTACAATGCCCTTTGGTCCAAACAGGGAATTGGAGTAAAATCTCTCTGTTTAGGAAGGAAAAATGACTTAATTCCACAAGTATTTAGGATTTTGAGGCTCTTAAGAGGGACTGGGAAGAATCCAGTGTTGTGGTAATTATTATATTTCATCTCAACCTAGTTAAGATCGAAGTAGGGCTTCCCTGGTGGCTCAGTGGTAAAGAATCCTCCTCCCAATGCCAGAGACACAGGAGACACAGATTTGATCCCTGGGTCAGGAAGATCCCCCAAAGAAGGAAATGACAATCCCCTCCAGTATTTTTGTCTGGCAAACCCCATGGACAGAGGAGCCTAGTGGGCTAGAGTCTATGGGGTTGCAAAAGAGTCAGATGCAGCTTAGTGACTAAACAGGAACACAGGTCTAACTAACTCTGGCCATTGCCTTCAGCCATCAGGTCAGAAATTTTGCTCCATGTTTTACAATTTCTTTATAGATATTTTTCAATCTGTCATCACAATCACAACTGTAATGAGAATACCCCTTCTGACAACTGATGATGCTATATTTTCAAGCCATCAGAAGATGTTAATGTCCTATCACAGGTAACTCTTTGAGGCTTAGAGATTTCGCATGATATCTCAGTTATGACACTTTTGTCCACGTCTATGCAAAGCCAACTGAGACAGACTTTTGTACCTCTGAGGCAAACAAGCAAATAATGAATTACCTTTGACATGTATAAACTACCATGTATAAAATACATATCTAGTGGGAAGTTGTTGTATAGCACAAGGACTTGAGCTCGGTGCTCTGTGATGACCTAGAGGTGTGGGAGGGCCAGGAGAAAGGGGATATGTGTATACATATAGCTGATTCACTTCATTGTACAGCAAAAACTAGCACAACATTGTAAAGCAATTACATTCCAATAAAAAAAAGAATAGCATTTGAGGTCAATGTGTAGATCAAGAGAATAATGATTTTAAGTTTACTCACCTGGTATTGTTAGGATGGTGAACCTCATAGATTTGATGGAATATCACCTACTAAAATGGACAACCTAGAAAAGTAAAAATAGATTTTCCATGAATTGTCTCTGAGCCAAACATATAAAGGATTATTCAGCCCATTACTTAAGTAGGTGTCTTATAATGAACTGTTAATGGGCGCTCAACAAAGAGTAAAGGATAGCTGCTAATAGTTGCCAAGTGTTAGCCCTTAGAGCTTCATCCAGTGGAAAAAAATACAGGCTTCTGTTCATAAATCCTGGCAATTTTCCGGTCGATTTCTTCAAGTGGCCAGATCTGGACCCATTAACCTTGACTAGAATGTTGGAATTACGTTTAAAATAACTGCTTCATATATTAACTCATATACTTGGAATATAGAAAAATACTATATTTTTTATAATACTATTGGCAGGGCAGGAATAGAGATGCAGATGTTGAGAACAGACTGGACTTGTTGACACAGAGAGGAAAGGAGACAGTGGGATGGATTGAGAGACTAGCTTTGACATACATACACTACCATGTATAAAATAGATAGCTAGTGAGAAGCTGCTATATAACACAGAGAGCTCAGCCAGGTGCTCTGTGATGACTTAAAGGAGTGTGTTGGGGGGATGGAATGGGAGGGAGGCTGAAGAGGGAGCTGATTCAGCTTGTTGTGCAGCAAAAACTAACAGAACATTTTAATGCAATTATACTCCAGTTAAAAATAAATTTAAAAATGGCTGTCTCTTTGATTATCATGTGGATGAAGTTTGGGTCAGTTCTCCAGACACTGGAGCCTGGAGAGACTCTCCTCTAAGAGATGACTAAAGCTTCGGTTCTTTTACAATAATTGCCTTTATGATGTTCTATAATCCCTTCCTAATTCTGTAACTTCTGTAAGGGCAGAGACTATGCCCATTAACCATTTGCCAGCATCTAGTTTAGTTTCAACATTTGTGCTTGAAGGTGAAAGTGTTAGTTCCTCAATCATGTCTGACTCTTGGGATCACATGGACTGTAGCCCACCAGGCTCCTCTGTCCATGGAATTCTCCAGACAAGAATACTGGAGTGGGTTTTCATTCTCTTCTCCAGGGGATCTTCCTAACCCAGCGATTGAACCCTGGTCTTCTGCACTGTAGGTCTCCTGGTCTCCTCCATCTGAGCCACCAGGAGGCAACCAACATTTGTGTTATTACTCTAGAAATGCTTGGTGAAACGATAAATGCTTGAGTGAAAATGCAATTGTTAATAGTTCCCTCCTAGAAAGTTTTATATGCCCTGGATTTCCCTGATTGACCTCTCTTCTGATTTTCACCTTTTGCCTTTTGTCTGCTCCTTACCTCAACTGTGAACCCTTTTTCCTCTGCTCAATTCTAAATAGTTGGAATACTGCTTTTGTGAAGTTGCTACAACCTTTATCCAATTATTTGAAATCTCAAATCCAGTTCTTTCTTGGGTTCCAGATTTTCATAAGAGACTACCACTAAATAACTGAGCAAAAATTGATCCTAACTCAATGACTTTTCAGGTCTCCACTCTGATTTTCAAATGCTCCCTGTCTCATATGACATTCTCTATTAGCTCCACAGTCCATCAGTTGCTTGACCTCAAATCTGGAGTCCTTATGTGGTCCTTTTAATTCTTTGTGACACTTCACCCCCACAACATATAAACAAGCCTTTTAAATTCTATTCCCTAAATATATATTTGATCTAGGTCCTCTTGCAAATTTTAGCTGCTGCTTTCTTACATAAAGACCTCACAATGCCTACTTGAATAGCCTCTTGAATGGTCTATTAGTCTGTGGTCATACACCTTGGCCAATGTTATTTCAATAAGCTGCCATAATGATTTTTATAAAATATAATGAATTTTATAAAACATGTTTTATAAAACATGTTTTTTATAAAACATAATGTTTTTTATAAAACATAAATTCCATGGAAAAGATCATTGCTTTTTAAAACAGTTTGTAGTGTACCTATTGGAGAAGAAAATGGCAACCCACTCCAGTATTCTTGCCTGGAGAATTCTATGGACAGAACATCCTGGAGGGCTATGGTCCATAGAGTTACAAAGTATAGGACATGACTGAACTGACTTGGCACAGAGTACAGTGACCCATAGAAAGATATATATGACCTTGATGTCCTGGTTTATCTTAACTGCCTGCATTTTAGCCACTTGCTTTGCTTTGTGTACTTTCTAGGAGTACACAGTTTATAACTTTAATCCAATGCTTTCTCTATGACTGTACATATTCTGTTCCTCTTGCCTGGCATACTCTTCACCTCTCTGTTGTATTTCTACTCCATCAAGGATTGATTTCAATGTAATCTTTAGTGAGAGTATATTTGGTCCCACCTTTTGCTTTAACACTTCTCTTTTTTGAACATAGACATAAGCCTTTCCCTCTGTGTTTCCAGTTGACCAGTACATCATCTGTTAAGTTTGTTTACATATTTATTTTCCACATTAACACATATTTTCACATTTACAACACAAAAACTTAGTAGGAAGACTTATGTAGTAATTAATAAATATTTTTGAACAAATGAATAATAAATTTCTTAAAGGAGAAGCCACTAACAGCACTGGCCATGCCAGAGTAACAAAAAAAATGAACTTAGAGTTGCCTACTCGTGAAACATGCCAAAATTATTATTAACTTGATATATTATCACGAAAAAAAAACCCTAAAAGAGAAAAATATATCATTCTAAGATACTGATGGTGATGTACTTTCGATTCAGTAATCTATTCTGATTGCCTAGACTTAGTTTGGATAATTTTTAGTCAAAAGAGTACAATGGGTGCAATGGAAAGACTCTGTAGAGGAGAACTGCCATCTCACAAGAGAATGGATTCAGTAGCAGACAGTACTCAGCTGATGCCATGGGGCAAATGTCAAGTGTGTCAATATTGGTGTCATCAGTCAAGTCCGTACCTCCTAAGCCACATCTGTAGCAACATCCAAGATTCTAAAGGCACAAACCATAGACATAAATGTGACCACAGCCACAGTCATAGCCCAGTCCTCTACAATATTTGATTTAGTAGTAACATACTATGTCAGAATCTAAATTTTTAGCCTGAGACTCTTAAAATTTAAGAGCAAATTTTACTGAGTAAGAACAGCAGAAGATACTAAGAAGAGGTGGCAAGAATACACAGAACTATACAAAAAAGATCTTCATGAGTCAGATAATCACAATGGTGTGATCACTCACCTAGACCCAGACATCCTGGAGTGTGAAGTTGAGTGGGCCTTAGGAAGCATCACCATGAACAAAGCTAGTGGAGGTGATGGAATTCCAGTTGAGTTATTTCAAATCCTAAAGATGATGCTGTGAAAGTGATGCAATCACTATGCCAGCAAATCTAGAAAACTCGGCAAATCAGGAAAGGAGTACGTCAAGGCTGTATTTTGTTACCTTGCTTATTGAACTTATATGCAGAGTATATCATGCGAAATGCTGGATTGGATGAAGCACAAGCTGGAATAAAGATTGACAGGAGAAATATCAATAACCTCAGATATGCAGATGACACCACCCTCATGGCAGAAACTGAAGAGGAACTAAAGAGCTTCTTGGTGAAAGTGAAAGAGGAGAGTGAAAATGTTGGCTTAAAACTCAACATTCAGAGAACTAAGATCATGGCATCCGATCCCATCACTTCATGGCAAATAGATGGGGAAATAGTGGCTGACTTTATTTTCTTGGGCTCCATTATCACTGCAGATGGTGACTGAAGCCATGAAATTAAAAGAAGCTTGCTCCTTGGAAGAAAAGTTATGACCAACCTAGAAAGCATATTACAAAGCAGAGATGTTACTTTGCCAACAAAGGTCCGTCTAGTCAAAGCTTTGGTTTTTCCAGTAGTCATGTATGGATGTGAGTGTTGGACTATAAAGAAAGCTGCTACTGCTAAGTCACTTCAGTCGTGTCCAACTCTGTGCGACCCCATAGACAGCAGCCCACCAGGCTCCGCCATCCCTGAGATTCTCCAGGCAAGAACACTAGAGTGGGTTGCCGATTCCTTCTCCAATGCATGAAAGTGAAAAGTGAAAGTGAAGTCGCTCAGTCGTGTCCGACTCTTAGTGACCCCATGGACTTTAGCCCACCAGGCTCCTCCATCCATGGCATTTTCCAAGCAAGAGTACTGGAGTGGGGTGCCACTGCCTTCTCCTAAAGAAAGCTGAGCACCGAACAATTGATGCTTTTGAACTGTGGTGTTGGAGAAGACTCTTGAGAGTCCCTTAGATTGCAAGGAGATCCAACCAGTCCATCCTAAAGGAAATCAGTTCTGAATATTCATTGGAAGGACTGATGTTGGAGCTGAAACTCCAATACTTTGGCCACCTGATGCAAAAAACTGACTCATTTGGAAAGACCCTGATGCTGGGAAAGATTGAAGATGCGTGGAGAAGGGGACGACAGAGGATGAGATGGTTGGATGGCATCACCGACTCAATGGACTTTGAGTTTGAGTAGCCTCTGGGAGTTGGTGATCGACAGAGAGGCCTGGGGTGCTGCAGTCCATGGGGTCACAAAGATTGGACATTATTGAGCAACTGAACTGAACTGAACTGACCTGAGAACATTAAACACTCATAATCTTTTATGCAGTCTAAGTGTAGATGTGGCAAATCACAGGCACTTCTGACATCCTCATCATATAGACCAACTTGAATTTGAATATCTTATTAATCACATTTCTTCAGATAATAAAGAACTCTTCATACTCATTAAAGTGGAGATTGTTTTCTTGGTATGTTAAGATCCTCCCAAACTGTTGATAGGCTTTAAATTTAAAAAATGCTGAATTCATTGACCTTGCTCACTCTGATGCTGAATTTAACCTTTGTGACCGTGCCCCATGACATCATATGGAGGAGGCAAATGCCGCCTTGCTGCAATGATTTTGCTAATAATAACCTTAATTTCATATGCAGATTTAAAATCTAATCAACACAGCTGTGATTTTATCCATATAAATCTTAGAAGCAACTATTTTTTTTTCTGTACAACCTAATACCCACTTCAATCACATTTTGCTCAGTGGGATTCAGTTCAGTTCAGTTCATTTCAGTCACTCAGTCATGTCCGACTCTTTGCGACCCCATGAATCGCACGCAGCATGCCAGTCCTCCCTGTCCATCACCAACTCCCGGAGTTCACTCAGACTCACGTCCATCGAGTCAGTGATGCCATCCAGCCATCTCATCCTCGGGCGTCCCCTTCTCCTCCTGCTCCCAATCCCTTCCAGCATCAAAGTCTTCTCCAATGAGTCAACTCTTCGCATGAGGTGGCCAAAGTCCTAGAGTTTCAGCTTTAGCATCATTCCTTCCAAAGAAATCCCCGGCTTGATCTCCTTCAGAATGGACTGGTTGGATCTCCTTGCAGTCCAAGGGACTCTCAAGAGTCTTCTCCAACACCACAGTTCAAACGCATCAATTGTTCGGTGCTCAGCCTTCTTCACAGTCCAACTCTCACATCCGTACATGACTACTGGAAAAACCATAGCCTTGACTAGACGGACCTTAGTCGGCAAACTGTCTCTGCTTTTGAATATGCTATCTCGGTTGCTCATAACTTTTCTTCTAAGGAGTAAGCGTCTTTTAATTTCATGACTGCAGTCACCATCTGCAGTGATTTTGGAACCCCAAAAAATAAAGTCTGACACTGTTTCCACTGTTTCCCCATCTATTTCCCATGAAGTGATGGCACTGGATGCCATGATCTTCATTTTCTGAATGTGGAGCTTTAAGCCAGCTTTTTCACTCTCCACTTTTACTTTCATCGAGAGGCTTTTTAGCTCCTCTTCACTTTCTGCCATGAGGGTGGTGTCATCTGAATATCTGAGGTTATTGAGATTTCTCCTGGCAATCTTGATTCCAGCTTGTGTTTCTTCCAGTCCAGCGTTTCTCATGATGTACTCTGCATAGAAGTTAAATAAGCAGGGTGACAATATACAGCCTTGACATACTCCTTTTCCTATTTGGAACCAGTCTGTTGTTCCATGTCCAGTTCAAACTGTTGGTTCCTGGCCTGCATACAGATTTTTCAAGAGGCGGGTTAGGTGGTCTGGTATTCCCTTCTCTTTCAGAGTTTTCCTCAGTTTATTGTGATCCACACAGTCAAAGGCTTTGGCATAGTCAATAAAGCAGAAATAGATGTTTTTCTGGAACTCTCTTGCTTTTTCAATGATGCAGCAGATGTTGGCAATTTGATCTCTAGTTCCTCTGCCTTTTCTAAAACCAGCTTGAACATCAGGATTTCACGGTTCATGTATTGCTGAAGCCTGGCTTGGAGAATTTTGAGCATTACTTTACCAGCTTGTGAGATGAGTGCAATTGTGCGGTAGTTTGAGCATTCTTTAGTGTTGCTCTATTCTTTTGAGAGTCATAGTACTTTGTTGCCTGTGCAATTTTTTTGCTTTTTCTCTTTCTAAAATGGTTGTCTAGTTGATTATCTCTACCTGCACCAGAATGTACACATTCTTCACATACAGGAAGAGTATTGATAATCTAATTGGATTCCAAGTTCATAGGAACACAGAGTAGACCTCTTTGAGGCTCAAATTTGATAGGCTGCAAGAATAATATTTATTTTTTCTAAAAGGATATTGTCTGTGTCTCTTTTGCTGTCTTGCATACAGGGTTATCATTACCATCATCCTAAATTCCATATATATGTGTTAGTATTCTGTATTGGTGTTTTTCTTTCTGGCTTACTTCACTCTGTATAATCAGCTCCAGTTTCAGCCACCTCATTAGAACTGATTCAAATGTATTCCTTTTAATGGCTGAGTAATATTCCATTGTGCATATGTACCACAGCTTTCTTATCCATTCATCTGCTGATGGACATCTAGGTTGCTTCCATATCCTGGCTATTATAAACAGTGCAGCAATGAACATTGGGGTACATGTGTCTCTTTCAATTCTGGTTTCCTTGGTGTGTATGCCCAGCAGTGGAATTGCTGGGTCATAAGGCAGTTCAATTTCCAGTTTTCTAAGGAATCTCCACACTGTTCTCCATAGTGGCTGTACTAGTTTGCATTCCCACCAACAGTGTAAGAGGGTTCCCTTTTCTCCACACCCTCTCCAGCATTTATTGCTTGTAGACTTTTGGATGGCAGCCATTCTGACTGGTGTGAAATGGTAGCTCATTGTGGTCTTGATTTGCATTTCTCTGATAATGAGTGATGTACAGAACAGACTTTTGGACTCTGTGGGAGAGGGAGAGGGTAGGATGATTTGGGAGAATGGCATTGAAACATGTATACTATCATGTAAGAAACAAATCGCCAGTCTAGGTTCAATACAGGATACAGGATGCTTGGGGATGGTGCACTGGGATGACCCAGAGAGATGATATGGGGAGGGAGGTGGGAAGGGGGTTCAGGATTGGGAACTCATGTACATCCATGGCGGATTCATGTCAGTGTATGGCAAAACCAGTACAGTATTGTAAAGTAAAATAAAAATAAATTAATTATTTAGAAAAAGAAAGAAAAAAAGAAATTATCTTCAGAACCTGTATGCAAGCTATTAAAGAAATATGCTAATTTCTAAAATAAATAAATAAATAAATAAAAATAAAAGGATATTATCTCTGTACATAGCATGCCCTGTATATAGACTTAAGTTAAATCTGGATGTTATTGTTTCTCAGGAGGTAGGAAACAACTGTGAATTTTCTTTTACCACTGTTCTCTAGGGCCATGACTGATTAGGGCTATTGTACTGCAGCCACCCACTTTTAGGTGTGTCAGGATATTGTCAGAATCATCTATAAGCCAAGAAAAAAAATCTGATTTTTTTCTTCCTTCAGTATTTCCTTCAGAGAAATCAGCATAGATCCATCAATGGGTGTTGAGAAAAAGGAGACACTCGGGAGAGTAGAATCCCTAAGACTCAAGTCAGTTTCTGTTTTTTAAAAATTAATTAATTAATTTTAATTGGAGAGTAATTACTTTACAATATTGTGATGGTTTTTGCCATACATCAACATGAATCAGTTGCAGATATTCCTCTATCCTGAACCCCTTCTCACCTCCCTTGCAACCCTATCCCTCTGGGTCATCCCAGAGCACTGACTTTGGGTGCCCCACTTCATACATAAAACTTGCCCTAGCCATCCGTTTTACATATGGAAACATAGATGCTTCAATGCTGTTCTCACAAATCATCCCACCCTCGCCTTCTCCCACAGAGTCCAAAAGTCTGTTTTTTACATCTGTGTCTCTTTCACTGCCCTACATGTAAGACTATCATTACCATCTTTCTAAATTGCATATACATGGGTTAAATATACAGTATTTGTGTTTCTCTTTCTGACTTACTTCACTATGTATAACAAGCTCCAGGTTCATCCACCTCATTAGAACTGACTCAAATGCATATAGCTGAGTAATATTCCATTGTGTATATGTACCACAACCTCCTTATCCATTCGTCTGCTGACAGATGTCTAGGTTGCTTCCAGTTCAGTTCAGTTCAGTTCAGTCGCTCAGTCATGTCTGACTCTGCAGCCCTATGGACTGCAGCATGCCAGGCTTCCCTGTCCATCATCCACTCCCGGAAGCTACTCAAACTCATGTCCATTGAGTTGGTAATGCCATCCAACCATCTCATCTTCTGTCGTCTCCTTCTCCTCATACCTTCAATCTTTCCCAGCATCAGGGTCTTTTCAAATGAGTCTGCTCTTCACATCAGGTAGCAAAAGTATTAGAGTTTCAGCTTCAGCATCAGTCTTTCCAAAGACTGATTTCCTTTAGGATGGACTGGTTGGATCTCCTTGCAGTCCAAGGGACTCTCAAGAGTCTTCTCCAACATCACAGTTTAAGTACATCAATTCTTCAGCTCTCAGGTTTCTTTATAGTCCAATGCTCACATCCATACATGACAACTGGAAAAACCATAGCTTTGACTAGACAGACCTTTGTTGGCAAAGTAATGTCTGTTTTTTAATATGCTGTCTAGATTGATCATAACTTTTCTTCCAAGGAGCAAGAGTTTTTAATTTCATGGCTTCAGTCACCATCTGCAGTGATTTTGGAGCCCAAGAAAATAAAGTCTGTCACTGTTCTCATTATTTCCCCATCTATTTGCCAGGAAGTGATGCCATGATCTTGGTTTTCTGAATATTGAGTTTTAAGCCAACTTTTTTACTCTCCTCTTTCACTTTCAACAAGAGGCTCTTCTTCTTTACTTTCTGCCATAAGTGTGATGTCATCTGCATATCTGAAGTTATTGATATTTCTCCCAGCTGGAATTAAGTTTCCAGCTTGTGCTTCATCCAGTTCAGCATTTTACATGATATACTCTGCATATAAGTTAAATAAGCAGGGTGACACAATAAAGCCTTGATGTGCTCCTTTCCCAATTTGGAACCAGTCTGTTTCCGTGTCCTAGCTATTGTAAACAGTGCTGCAATGAACAATGGGGCACATGTGTCTCTTTCAATTCTGGGGTGTATGCCCAGCAGTAGGATTGCTGGGTTGTATAGCTGTTCTATTCCAAGTTTTTTTTTTAAGGATCTCCACACTGTTCTCCATATTTCAGACCAGTTTCTTATATAATTTATCTGTGCTTCCTGGACTTTCTCAAGCCTAGTATCATATACACCACTTTCACTTGATAATGGAAGAGCTGCTGTGTATACTCATATTTGTGACTCAGAGAGCAAGTCAATACTAGTTCATAATAGTCAGTTCAAGTTATGTGGTAATTTGGTGGCTCATGGACAAGAACTCAAAAAAAAAAAAAAATGAACTCATGGAAACAGAATAAATTGGTGGGTGTCAGACATGGAGGGGTCTGGGGTGGAGGAAATGGGTGAAGGTGGTCAAAATGTACAAGTTTCCAGTTATAAAATAAGTTCTGGGGATATAATGTACAACATGGGGAACTTAGTGAAATTTACTGTGTTGTATATTTGAAAATCTGCTAAGAGTATAGATTTGAAAGGAAAGATCTATTTTTTATCATAAGAAAAAAAGTTGTAATTATGTGAAGTTATGGATATTAACTAGTGATGATCATTTAGCTATATATGTATATATTTAAACTAGTGGTAATCATATATATATATACACACACAAACAATATATATGTATTATATACAAAGAATAATATATATTCTTTACTGTCTGAGCTACCTGGTCTAGGAGGCTCAGACAGTAAAGAATCTGCCTTCAGTGCAGGAGGCCTACATTCAACCTCTGGGTTGGAAAGATCCCCTGGAGAAGGTAATGGCTACCCACTCCAGTTTTCTTGCCTGGAGAATTTCAAGGACAGAGGAGACCAGCGAGTCCATGGGGTCACAAAGAGTCAGCCACAATTGAGTGACTAGCACTTTCATTTTACATATATATGCAGTCATTATTTTGTGCACCTTAAACTTATAAAAAGTTATATGCCAATTATATCTCAACAAAGCTGGAAAAAAATAAATGTAAAAGGAAAAAAAGTTCAATGATGAGCCAGAAGCTGTTTCTTCAAAAGATAATGGTAATCTGCAGAGGACAATGTAGATTTACTCCCCAATCCTAAAATCCTGTGCTGTGATTCCCACCTCTGCAGACCTGGGAAAACTTCAAACACCATCCTTATATTTTGTGGGCAGCACTGAGTCTGTTGCACTGTATCACAGCAGAGCAGCATCTATGCAGTCTGTGACCAGTTTGATGCTTCCTCTTGCACTTCATTCACACAAAAGTGGTAGCCATTTTATCACTGTCCAAATGGATAACAGGTTGCACATCGAGAGCAGGATTATGTTGTCATAAAAATAAGAGGAGGTATTGTGTTTCTTACTTGGTGATTGTTGTTGTTGTCAGTTGTGTCCAACTCTTTGTGACCCCCATGGTCTGCAGCACACTGGGCTTCCCTGTCTTTCACCAACTCCTGGAGCTTGCTCAAACTCATGACCATTGAGTCAGAGATGCCATCCTACCATTGCATCCTCTGTCGTCCCCTTCTCCTCCTGCCCCCAATCCCTCCCAGCATCAGGTCTTTTCCAATGAGTCAACTCTTCACATCCGGTGGCCAGAGTATTGGAGCTTCAGCTTTAGCATCAGTCCTTCCAATGAAATTCAGGGTTGGTTTATATATATATATCCCCTCCTCCTTGGACCTCTCTCTCTTGACACAAACAGATAGAAAGACATACCATGTTCTTGGATTGGAAGAATCAATATTGTGAAAATGAATATCCTATCCAAATCAATCTACAGATTCATTGCAACTTCTACCAAATTACCAATGGCATTTTTCATGGGATTAGAACAAAAATTTTACAATTTTTATGAAAACACAAAAGACTTTGAATAGACTCTCAAGATTACTCTTGAAATAATCTTGAGAGAGAAAATAGGAACTGGAGGAATCAGGTTCCTCAACTTCAAACTGTAATTTGTTTTTAAAATTTCAGAATCTATAGTTTATTAGGCAGAAATAAGCCCTCCTAAAAATTCTTTGATATTATGTCAGAATGCTCACAAACAAAGCAGGTGATTTGAGCAAGCAGTCTAGCTATATTTGCAGTGCCCTACTTACAATGTTTTTGTTAGTTTTAGGTCTATGACAAATTTGTGTGAGAAACTCGTTTTTTGCATACCTTAAATTAATAATTATTTTTGTTGTTAAACTTTGCATCTTGCAATAAAATGTGTCGTTAGAATTTGTGAATATCCTTATGTTGGTATGTGGATTCATGGAGACATTAATGAAATTTTTTAAAACACTGTCAAATTGTCTGTTTTTCAAGGAGAAAGTAATAGTTTTCCCTAGATATGAATTTTCAGTGATTATTCAAAAGAATGGCTGCTTGTAATTTCTCTTGTTGCTTTAACAGCATCTCCTCTTTCACCTTAAACTGTTAGTATTCAATATTCTTGCCTTGGTCTGGGTGATTTTAAAAATCAACTGTGTAATTTGCCATTTGCTTATTTATGAATTAAATCTCTTGGGTGGATATACAACTTTATGACTTTGTATGTCACAATGTTGCCAAAATCCTCTGTCCAAAATTTGCATATTGATGAAGACTCAGTTGATATTCAAGTACAGGCATGAGATCTAACCCTCCTCTCTGGATCTAGGATTCCTCTTGTCCATTCAGTTAACCTTTGGAAGTAGCATGACCTTTTAACTCTTATAATTTTACCCTTCTAAAACATTTTTTTAGTTATTCTTATTCCTTGTCTTTCTATATAATATAGAGTGACCAAGCCAACTTTGACCTTCCCCAAAGAAACTAATTTAAAAATCTCTAGCATTTAGCAAGAATTCACATCACAAAATTTGAGTTTTCTTTCATTAAACTTGATATGCTTCTCCATTTTTTATTGGAATTGCACTTTTATAAAGTATGAAATTGTTCAGTTTTTGTAAATAATCTCTTAAAGAGTTTTCTAAAGCGGTTGTGTCTTTTGATAATTCTACAAGCTGATGGTCCAAAGTTTTACCAACAGGTCATAGTACCTGTCTTTTGCTTTTTAGCTGTTCTGGCAGGTGTACAGTGAATTCACTTTGTTCTTTCTTGACACTTAATATACAGCTGAACACCTTTTAATATACTATTGATTGTTTTTAGTTATTCTTTTTTTTGTGTGTGAGATGCTAATTCAACTCTTTGTGAACTACTGAGGTGTAAAGGAAAAATAAGGTACAACCCCTTTTCCCTGATACATCACAATTATGTTTAATCAGCTGGTTTTATTCTCCTAGTAACCTGATAAAGTGATAACTGTCAACAACATAAAAAGCAACATTATTTATAATAAAAGTGACCCTTGGTTAGTAAATCACATCTGGACAGGAAGTATTTAAGTGGAATGTGATCTGGACACTTCAACTGATGACCTAAAGAAGAAAAGCCAAAATTGTAGGTAGAAAAGACAAGTAACATCAGCGTACAGATGTAGCCTGCTTGGTACCAAAAAGAGACAGTAAAAAAGAGGGTAACAGAATGTCCCCATGAGAATCAAGTTATTTAGCTGCACTGGGAAAATAATAACACAAAATATGAGGCTCAGACTTTAGCCTGGTAGGTTGTGGATGCTAATATACATACAGAGGCATCAGGCCACTTGATTGCACAGATTTATATGAACTTAGAATGCACAGGTTTTTATGAGTTCAGAAAGAAAGAATAGCTGGACTGCTCATATCTCTTAGACACATAATCCCTGTGGGAGAAAATCTATGTAATGACTTCTGCCCCTCTGTGTTTCTCTCCCTCCCTCCTCCTTTGTCCCTCCATTCCTCCTTTCTTGATTTGGCTGTGGGAATCCTGACATAATTGTAAATTATTATCCTTTGTCCCTCCATTCTTCCCTTCCTGCTTTTTATTCTTTCTTTCTCTCTTTCTTATACTCACAATTGAACACAGGAACACAGGAAACACAAAAAGGGTGTATAAACCCGAACCCAAAACAGTAAAGTAAATGGCAACGGGATCATACTTATCAATAACCATCTTAAATGTAAATGGGTTGAATGCCCCAACCAAAAGGCAAAGACTGGCTGAACGGATACAAAAACAAGATCCCTATATATGCTGCCGACAAGAGACCCACCTCAAAACAAGGGACACATACAGACTGAAAGTGAAGGGCTGGAAAAAGATATTCCATGCAAATAGAGACCAAAAGAAAGCAGGAGTAGCAATACTCATATCCGATAAAATAGACTTTAAAACAAAGGCTGTGAAGAGAGACAAAGAAGGCCACTACATAATGATCAAAGGATCAATCCAAGAAGATATAACAATTATATATGCACCCAACATAGGAGCACTGCAATGTGTAAGACAAATGCTAACAAGTATGAAAGGGGAAATTAACAATAACACAATAATAGTGGGAGACTTTAATACCTCACTCACATCTATGGACAGATCAACTAAACAGAAAATTAACAAAGAAATGCAAACTTTAAATGATATAATAGACCAGTTAGACCTAATTGATATCTATAGGACATTTCACCCCCAAACAATGAATTTCACATTTTTCTCAAGTGCTCACGGAACCCTTCTCCAGGATAGATCACATCCTGGGCCATAAATCTAACCTTGATAAATTCGAAAAAATGAAATAATTCCAAGCATCTTTTCTGACCATAATGCATTAAGATTAGATCTCAATTACAGGAGAAAAACTATTAAAAATTCCAACACATGGAGGCTGAACAACATGCTTCTGAATAACCAACAAATCACAGAAGAAATCAAAAAAGAAATCAAAATATGCAAATGAATGAAAATGAAAATACAACAACCCAAAAACGAATGAAAATGAAAACACAACAACCCCAAACCTGTGGGACACTATAAAAGCAGTGCTAAGAGGAAAGTTCATAGCAATACAGGCATACCTCAAGAAACAAGAAAAAAGTCAAATAAATAACCTAACTCTACATCTAAAGCAACTAGAAAAGGAAGAAATGGAGAACCCCAGGGTTAGTAGAAGGAAAGAAATCTTAAAAATTAGGGCAGAAATAAATGCAAAAGAAACAAGAGAGACCATAGCAAAAATCAACAAAGCCAAAAGCTGGTTCTTTGAAAGGATAAATAAAATTGACAAACCATTAGTGAGACTCATCAAGAAACAAAGGGAGAAAAATCAAATCAATAAACTTAGAAATGAAAATGGAGAGATCACGACAGCAACACAGAAATACAAAGGATCATAAGAGACTACTATCAGCAATTATATGCCAATAAAATGGACAACCTGGAAGAAATGGACAAATTCTTAGAAAAGTACAACTTTCCAAAACTGAACCAGAAAGAAATAGAAAATCTTAACAGACCCATCACAAGCACGGAAATTGAAACTGTAATCAGAAATCTTCCAGCAAACAAAAGCCCAGGTCCAGACGGCTTCACAGCTGAATTCTACCAAAAATTTAGAGAAGAGCTAACACCTATCCTACTCAAACTCTTCCAGAAAATTGCAGAGGAAGGTAAACTTCCAAACTCATTCTATGAGGCCACCATCACCTTAATACCAAAACCTGACAAAGATGCCACAAAAAAAGAAAACTACAGGCCAATATCACTGATGAACATAGATGCAAAAATCCTTAACAAAATCCTAGCAATCAGAATCCAACAACACATTAAAAACATCATACACCATGACCAAGTGGGCTTCATCCCAGGGATGCAAGGATTCTTCAATATCTGCAAATCAATCAATGTAATTCGCTACATTAACAAATTGAAAAATAAAAGCTATATGATTATCTTAATAGATGCAGACAAGGCCTTTGACAAAATTCTACATCCATTTATGATAAAAACTCTCCAGAAAGCAGGAATAGAAGGTACATACCTCAACATAATAAAAGCTATATATGACAAACCCACAGCAAACATTATCCTCAATGGTGAAAAATTGAAAGCATTTCCCCTAAAGTCAGGAATAAGACAAGGGTGCCCACTTTCACTGCTATTATTCAACATAGTTCTGTAAGTTTTGGCCACAGCAATCAGAGCAGAAAAAGAACCAAATTGGAAAAGAAGTAAAACTCTCACTGTTTGCAGATGACATGATCCTCTACATAGAAAACCCTAAAGACTCCACCAGAAAATTACTAGAGCTAATCAATGAATATAGTAAAGTTTCAGGATATAAAATCAACACACAGAAATCCCTTGCATTCCTATACACTAATAATGAGAAAGTAGAAAAAGAAATCAAGGAAAGGATTCCATTCACCATTGCAACGAAAAGAATAAAATACTTAGGAATATATCTACCTAAAGACACTAAAGACCTATATATAGAAAACTATAAAACACTGATGAAAGAAATCAAAGAGGACACTAATAGATGGAGAAATATACCATGTTCATGGATCAGAAGAATCAACATAGTGAAAATGAGTATACTACCCAGAGCAATCTACAGATTCAATGCAATCCCTATCAAGCTACCAGCGGTATTTTTCACAGAGGTAGAACAAATAATTTCAAGATTTGTATGGAAATACAAAAAACCTCGAATAGCCAAAGCAATCTTGAGAAAGAAGAATGGAACTGGAGGAATCAACCTGCCTGACTTCAGGCTCTACTACAAAGCCACAGTCATCAAGACAGTATGGTACTGGCACAAAGACAGAAATATAGATCAATGGAACAAAATAGAAAGCCCAGAGATAAATCCACACACATATGGGCACCTTATCTTCGACAAAGGAAGCAAGAATATACAATGGATTAAATATAATCTCTTTAACAAGTGGTGCTGGGAAAAGTGGTCAACCACTTGTAAAAGAATGAAACTAGATCACTTTCTAACACCACACACAAAAATAAACTCAAAATGGATTAAAGATTTAAACATAAGACCAGAAACTATAAAACTCCTAGAGGAGAACATAGACAAAACACTCTCCGACATAAATCACAGCAGGATCCTCTATGATCCACCTCCCAGAATACTGGAAATAAAAGCAAAAATAAACAAATGGGATCTAATTAAAATTAAGAGCTTCTGCACAACAAAGGAAACTATAAGCAAGGTGAAAAGACAGCCCTCAGAATGGGAGAAAATAATAGCAAATGAAGCAACTGACAAACAACTAATCTCAAAAATATACAAGCAACTTATGCAGCTCAATTCCAGAAAAATAAATGACCCAATCAAAAAATGGGCCAAAGAACTAAATAGACATTTCTCCAAAGAAGACATACGGATGGCTAACAAACACATGAAAAGATGCTCAACATCTCTCATTATCAGAGAAATGCAAATCAAAACCACAATGAGGTACTATTTCACACCAGTCAGAATGGCAGCGATCCAATCTACAAGCACTAAATGCTGGAGAGGGTGTGGAGAAAAGGGAACCCTCTTACACTGTTGGTGGGGATGCAAACTAATACAGCCACTATGGAGAACAGTGTGGAGAATCCTTAAAAAACTGGAAATAGACCTGCCTTATGACCCAGCAATCCCACTGCTGGGCATACACACCGAGGAAACCAGAATTGAAAGAGACACGTGTACCCCAATGTTCATCACAGCACTGTTTATAATAGTAGCCAGGACATGGAAGCAACCTAGATGTCCATCAGCAAAAGAATGGATAAGAAAGCTATGGTACATATACACAATGGAGTATCACTCAGCCAGTAAAAAGAATATATTTGAATCAGTTCTAATGAGGTACATGAAACTGAAGCCTATTATACAGAGTGAAGTAAGCCAGAAAGAAAAACACCAATACAGGATCCTAACACATATATATGGAATTTAGAAAGATGGTAATGATAACCCTGTATGCGAGACAGCAAAAGAGACACAGATGTTTAGAACGGACTTTTTGACTCTGTGGGAGAGGGAGAGGTGGGATGATTTGGGAGAAGGGCATTGAAACATGTATACTATCATGTAAGAAATGAATCGCCAGTCTATGTTCGATACAGGATACAGGATGCTTGGGGCTGGTGCACGGGGATGATCCAGAGAGATGATATGGGGTGGGAGGTGGGAGAGGGGTTCAAGATTGGGAACTCATGTACACCCGTGGCTGATTCATGTCAATGTATGGCAAAACCAATACAGTATTGTAAAGCAAAATAAAGTAAAAATAAAAATTTTAAAAATAAATAAATAAATAAAAACAGATAATTGAAATAGGTCGTCTTATAATATCAAAAATATTCAGACTACAAAGTCATGCATCACACTAGAAATCAGAAAAAAAAAATCACAATCTGAGTGGGAAAAGGCAAACAAAAGAACATCAGGATCAATATAGATACTGGAATTATCTGAGAAAGATTTTAATGCAACCATCATAAAATTGCATTAGGAAGTAATTACAAGCTCTCTTGAAACAAATGAAAAAGTATAAAATCTTAGCAAACAAACATTTTTAAAAGAATCAAAAGAAAGTTTTAGAACTGAAAAAATATAATCACCAAAGTAAAAATAAGCACTGAGTTTAATAGTAGTATGGAGATGACAGATGAGAGAATCAATGAATTTGAGAACAGGCCAATAGAATTTACTCAACAGGGAGAAAAGAGAACAAATAAACCATTCAAACAGAGCATCGTGGACTTGCTGTCATAAGGAAGTCAAATTCCTACCCCTAGTGAATTAGATGATATAAAGAAAAGAAATATAAGAATAAGTAACAAATTGCTTGGTTGAATTGATAAACTCACCTAGACACAAAAATGATAGAAACCTAAATGTTAATGGAAAATTCTATCTATATGAATTTATAGAACAAAAAGTCTACACGTGAATAAATAGGCACACTGTCCATCATAAGCAAGCATTAGCAAAGCATAATACAGAAGAAATATTTGCATTAATTTTTTTAATAAAAATATAATTATCCATTTGGGGCTTTATTAAATTTTCCCATTCAAAAATCTGTACTCATGCATAAAGTATTTAAAATTCTATGTTATATATTTCATAGTTAGATAAAAATAAACACCCCCCAAAATATGATAGAAGAACTTTTCATGAAAATTAATCACAAGCTCTAAACAAAAACAGGATAAGCAAGAGCTTTCTAAACAGACTAAGAATTGTTTATCAAAGGCCCCTGATTTGGCTGTGGGAATCCTGACATAATTGTAAATTATTCTCCTTTATGAAAAATTCTCTTTCCAACAAAGAGTATACTCAAAAAATTTTAAAAGCAAATTTGTATGAAACAAGGTCCAAACTTCCTGTGGCTTGCCCTATCTTCTACTATATGGTAATATATTATATAAAAGCCTGTTTGCGCATGGTGAAAAATTTGAACTCAGAAAACTGATTTTTACCTTCTTAACTTTAGCATTTGTTGGAGAGCTGGTTTGGTGGTGCTGAATTCCCTCAGCTTTTGCTTGTCTGTAAAGCTTTTGATTTCTCCTTCATATTTGAATAAGATCCTTGCTGGGTACACTAATCTTGGCTGTAGGTTATTTTCTTTCATCACTTTAAGTATGTCTTGCCATTCCCTCCTGGCATGAAGCGTTTCTGTTGAAAGATCTGCAGTTATCCTTATGGGAATCCCCTTGTGTGTTATTTGTTGTTTTTCCCTTGCTGCTTTTAATATTTGTTCTTTGTGTTTGATCTTCGTTAATTTGATTAATATGTGTCTTGGGGTGTTTCGCCTTGGGTTTATCCTATTTGGAACTCTCTGGGTTTCTTGGACTTGGGTGATTAGGGAAGTTTTCAACTATTATCTCCTCAAGTATTTTCTCATGGTCTTTCTTTTTGTCTTCTTCTTCTGGGACTCCTATAATTCGAATGTTGGAGGGTTTCATATTGTCCTGGAGGTCTCTGAGATTGTCCTCATTTCTTTTAATTCGTTTTTCTTTTTTCCTCTCTGATTCATTTATTTCTACTATTCTATCTTCTATTTCACTAATCCTATCTTCTGCCTCCGATATTCTACTATTTGTTGCCTCCAGAGTGTTTCTGATCTCATTTATTGCATTATTCATTATATATTGATTCTTTTTTTTTCTTCTAGGTCCTTGTTAAACTTTTCTTGCATTTTCTCCAGGCTATTTATCTGTGATTCCATTTGATTTCAAGATTTTGGATCATTTTCACTATCGATATTTGGAATTATTTCTCAGGTAGATTCCCTATCTCTTCCTCTTTGGTTTGGTGGGCATTTCTCCTGTTCCTTTACCTGCTGAGTATTCCTCTGTCTCTTCATCTTGGTTATATTGCTGCGTTTGGGGTGGCCTTTCTGTATTCTGGGAATTTGTGGAGTTCTCTTTATTACGGAGTTTCCTTGCTGTGGGTGGGGTTGTATCAGTGGCTTGTCAAGGTTAGGGAAGCTTGTGTCGGAGTTCTGGTGGGTGAAGCTGGATTTCTTCTCTCTGGAGTGCAATGAAGTGTCCAGTAGTGAGTTATGAGATGTTTATGGTTTTGGAGTAACTTTGAGCTGCCTGTATATTTAAGCTCAGGGGTGTGTTCCTGTGTTGCTGGAGAACTTGCGTGGTATGTCTTGCTCTGGAACTTATTGGCCCTTGGGTGGTGCTTGGTTTCAGTGTAGGTATGGGGGCGTTTGATGAGCTCCTATCGATTAATGTTCCCTGGATTCAGGAGTTCTCTGATGTTCTCAGGATTTGGACTTAAGCCTCCTGCTTCTGGTTTTCAGTTTTATTTTCACAGTTGCCTCAAGACTTCTCCATCTATACAGCACCAATGATAAAATATCTAGGTTAAAGATGAAAAGTGTCTCCACATTTAGGGACACCCAGAGAGGTTCATTGGCTAAGATCACACAACTGGGCCGTGGCTAGAACTCAGACCTGGGCTGTGCTTGTAAAATCAGTCACTTTTCTTCCCCTGAAGATGAATGGATTCCTTTTTCCCTCTCCAAGCTGATAGAGAAACAAAATTCTACCACCTCCAATTCTCTCTGTTTTAAAAGCAAGCAGTTCACTCTTGAGGTAGCAAGGGCTGGGTGTACATGTCTGTTTCATTTCCTTTTGGACTCACTGAAACCACCTTGGTAAAACCGAAATGCTAACTCACACTGCTTCTTGTTGCTAGTGGGCGGAATAAGATTTTAATACTCATGTCTGCTTGATAATGCCTTCTGGTGAAAATGGGGTCCCCAATCTAGCTGCCTTATTGCCTTCAAGTGTGGATTGTAAGGGCTTCCCTCATAGCTCATTTGGTAAAGAATCCACTTGCAATGCAGGAGACCCCAGTTTGATTCCTGGGTCAGGAAGATGTGCTGGAAAAGGGATAAGTTACTCACTCTAGTATTCTTGGGCTTCCCTTGTGGCTCAGCTGGTAAAGAATCCATCTGCAATGCAGGAGACCTGGGTTTGATCCCTGGGTTGGGAAGATCCCCTGGAGAAGGGAAAGGCTACCCACTCCAGTATTCTGGCCTTGAAAATTCCATGGATTGTAAGACTAGTTATCCACTGGACCCTGTTAATACTACATTCAATGTATTTTTATAGGTGCATGTAACCAACTAGTCCATCCTAAAGGAGATCAGTCCTGAATATTCATTGGAAAGGCTGATGCTGAAGCTGAAACTCCAATACTTTGGCCATTTGATGTGAAGAACTAACTCATTTGAAGAGACCCTGATGCTGGGAAAGATTGAAGGCAGGAGGAGAAGGGGATGACAGAGGTTGAGATGGCTGAATGATATCACCAACTCAATGGACATGAATCTGAGTAAACTCCGGGAGTTGGTGATGGACAGGGAGGCCTGGTGTGCTGCAGTCCATGGGGTCACAAAGAGTCAGACACGACTGAGCAACTGAACTGAACTGAACTGAACTCATTGTTGATTTGTTGAGAGAGAGACTGCTGCTATTCATCTTTTCAGAAACAAAGGACTGAAGTCATTTGATATATTCTTATTTTATGTGAAATTTTGAAATATTACAAAATTCAAACTTAAAATATTTCCTTTAAAGGCTGTATTTTACTGAAATCTCATCAAATGCAATTACTTCTAATGTTGGATCTGTGGGAAAGGCAACCTCAGTGGAGTAATATTTGAAGTGGAAAAAACAAATCAGTTCACACAGAAGCACAGCACTGAGTTGTCAATCCAAAAATGCAGTGTCAGGAAAAAGCTAACAAAAGAGATACAGAACAGCATCAGGGAAAATTTGGTTAACATTGGAAAAAGTAGTATTAAATATTAAGATAATTATTAGCTACCATTTTAGTTTATGATGATAAAGTTTCAGTGTAATCGAGATATTGATAATAGTAGTGGCTGTAGATACACAAGAATGTGCACAACTACATTATTGTTATCTAAGAAAAATGATGATCATATCATTTGACTATTCATCACTTTGGGAATACAAATAACACAGTGTCTTCAGTCCTAATCACCTAAAACTAATGGGGATGAAGAAAAGTAAATGAAAATAAAGCAATAGTGGCAATGAAGATGCTGATTTTTAAACAAAGTTAAATTTCTCCAGTGATAGCGAAAGTTGCTCAGTCGTGTCTGATTCTTTGTGACTCCATGGACTGTAGCCCGCCAGGCTCCTCTGTCCAACGGATTTTTCAGGCAAGAAGACTGGAGTGGGTTTCCATTCCCTTCTCCAGGGGATCTTACCAACCCAGGGATTGAGCCCAGGTCTCCTGCATTGCAGCAGATTCTTTACCATCTGAGCCACCAGGGAAGCCCTGAGTTTCTCTACTCATGAGTTAAACTGTACACAGAAGTAAAATGGAAACATAGCTTAAAAAATGTCTGCAAGTCATAACAGTTGAAACGATTTAATCAACCAAGGTGAAACATGACAAACAGAGCCCAGATTCTCCCACCCCTACCATTACTTTAGGCTAAGACTGATTGGCCTTTATCTGAAGAGAGACTAGAATTCCATATGAAGATCCCTGGAAGAGACTCAGTGAGTTACAAGAGGAAGAGTCCAATAGTTTGAGTAGCAATAGATGCTCCTCAGTAGAAGCCATAAAACCAGAATCTTCTATAGCAATGTGGGTGGCAGCAGCTGTATCCAGACCCACCAAAGCCACAGTCAGAGCCACAGCCCAGGCAGCCATAGCCATAACCCAGGCCACCATAGTAATTGCTTCAGAAACTCATAGTGTCAGGAACAGGTAGGTCAGTTGAGAAAACACGGAAGCGATGCCTTGGGTTGAACGTGGCCATTTGCATAGGACCTTTTACACACCTTCAGTAGTGGGTGGGGAAAACCACAAGCAGTGTTTATCACATATTTCACATAAATTCTCACTATAAAACTTCTGGAGTCTTTTGATTCATAAGGTGAAATGAAGGAGGCTTCATAACCAAATTTACTTTGCTACAATGTTAGGATTATTAATAGAACTACTACACACTTATTATAATGGGCAAAATCCAAAACACTGATGCCACCAAATTCTGGCAGGAATGTGAAGCGCCAGGAAGTCTCATTCATTGCTGGTGGGATTGCACAATGGTACAGCTACTTTGGAAGACAGTTTGGCATTTTCTTGTAAAACTAAACATACTTATGTTATGCAACCTAGCAATTATATTCCTAGGTATTTAGTCAACTGATTTTAAAATATATGTCCACTCAAAAACCTGCACATGGATGTTTACAGAGACTTTATTTATAATGGTAAAACACATAAGCAACCAAGAAGTCTTTTACTAGGTGAACGGATAAACGAATTGTACTACATCCATACAATGGATATTATTCCATCCATACAATGGATATTATTCAGCAATAAAATGAAATGAGATATCAAGCCATGAGAGGACATAGGGGAACATTAAATGCATATTACAAAGACAATCTGTACAGACTATGTACTGCATGAGTCAACTATACAGCATTCTGAAAAAGGCAAAACTATGGAGCTAATAGATAGATCACTGTTGCCAGTCGTGAAGGTAGTGAAAGACAGATGAATAGGTAGAGCACTGGGATTTTTAGGACAGTGAAGCTATTATATAATACAGTAATGGTGAATACATATTATTATGCACTTGTCAAAACTCAAAGAATGTACAACATAATGTACCCTAGTACACTACAGTCTTTAGTTAATAATTGTGTATCAATATTGGCTCCCCAATTCTAACAGATATATTACTCTAATGCAATACATTAATAACAGCAGATACTGAAGGTAGGCATATAAGGGTATAAATGGAAACTCTCTTACCTTCTGCTAAATTTTTCTGTAAATCTATACCAAGTAGTAGTCTGTTCTTTTTTTAAAAAGAAGCATTTGCTTATTTCAAAGCCTTTTCTCACTCTAGGTTTGGTCAGTTGATAAATATTATCAAATTACTTGAGATGCCACACACAAGTATTCCTGTAAGCTGTTTTATTTGAATATTTGTTTTACTCAAATGTGGATTTTTTGAAATGTTTATATTTATTAAAATATCTAACATTTATTATCATTTACAATATTTAAATAATTATTGCAATTATTTTATATTATGGTTATATATATTATACACTATACAATATGAAATTTTATATTGTTTTTAAGGGGTGAGTGAGCACCTTGAAAGGGAAATTGTATGATGCCAGAATTCTGTTAAATTCTCCATCTGTTCTCAGATGAAACCATGGCGTGTCTACTAGATGATGTTTTCTACAAAATACTGATATTTTCCATGGACTGACAACTCATTTTTATGCTGTTTAATAAGAAAACCTCAAATCATATATATTTTATAACATCCAAATTCATAACATAAATCATAAGGGTAGAACTCAATGAATATTCAAAGCATAGCTTTTTAATCAGCAGTTGAAAATCATAAAACACTAATATCTCCAATGACTCTCCTTATACCCCTTTTCATTTAGTACCAGCCCCTAAGTGTAACCATTCCTGATATCTAAAACCATGAATTCATTTTGCCAATTTTTGAAACTTATGCAAATGGAATCACACAAATAAGGCTTTCAATCTGACTGATTTTGATTCACATAATCTTTGTTCTTTATGCATACATTTTGTTTCTGTGTTAATTCTCACTGCTGTATAAAATGTCAATGTGCAAATATACTGCAATTCCTTTATCTCTACTCTTGATGGTCATTTGTATTGTTCTGAATTTTTAACAACCTTTTACAAACAGTGCTGCTACAAACAATCTTGTACATGTCTCTTGATACATTTATGCATGAATCTAAGACTTGTTAATTATTACTGTGATAATTTGCTTTTAAAAAAATCCCTCAAATCATAGTGTCATATAACGTTAACATTTATGTCTTATTAGTGTGTTTTAAGGGTTTCCCTCGTGGGTCAGTAGTAAAGAATCTGCCTGCCAATGCAGGAGACACAATTTTGATTCCTGGGTCAAGAAGATCCCCTGAAGAAGGAACTGGCAACCCATTCCAGTACTCTTGCTGGGGAATCCCATGGACAGAGGAGCCAGGTGAGCTACAGTCCATGGGGTCACAAAAGAATCACACATGACTTAGTGACTAAACATACAAACATAATGTGCTTGTAGATTGGCTGGGATTTGGCCAACATCATGTGGATTTGGCTCAAATTGTGTGTTGGTTTCAAGGCTTCTGCATTCCTTCTTCATTCTCCTTGGACTTGCAGCTTCTGGGGGCATCTTCCCCAAGGAAGAAGGTAGAGCATGAAGAAAGTTCAGCCATGTGTTCGTATGCCCATGTTCAAGGCATGTTTCCGACAGCACACTGCCAATGTAAATAGCATGGTTAAACCCAATGGCAAGGGTCAGAAAAATACACTTTGTTCATAGTAAAGCCAGACTGAGTGATATTGGCAGATAACCTCAGATGTGAGAGGGGAAAGAACACATTCTGCTGAATAATAATCTAACCCAGGGATCCCCAAAGTCTGATCACCATCTGCTCTGGTAATGTTTTATTGGAGAGTATCCATATCCATTCATTTATATAGGGTCTGTTGCTGTTTTCTTGCTGCAGTGACAGAGTTGAATAATGGAGATATAGATCATATAGTTCACAAAATCAGAAATATTTTTGAGTGGCACTAGTGGTAAAGAACCTGCCTGCCAATACAGGAGATGCAAGAGACTCGGGTTCAATCTCTGAGTGGGAAAGATCCTCTGAAGGAGGGCAAAGCAATCCACTCCAGCATTCTTGCCTGGAGAATTTCATGCACAGAGGAGCCTGGTGGGCCAAAGAGAGTCAGGCACTACTGAAGTAACTTAGCATGCATGCACACACTCTTTACAGAAAATATTTGCCTGGTCTTAATTTATCTATCAAAATAAGCATACTGATTTGATTTATGCCTATAATTGGAATTGCTGTGTTATGAAAGAGACCACCAAATAGTTTTCCAAATTTCCATCTTTTTACCTGCAGTTTTCTCACTGCTTCTCAAAGCACTTTGCATTTTTCTTCCTTTTCAGCTTTATTGACATATTAACTTTCTTTTGAAATATAAGACTCTTGAGAGTCCCTTGGACTGCAAGGAGATAAAACCAGTCAATCCTAAAGGAAATCAATCCTGAATATTCATTGGAAGGACTGAAGCTTAAGCTCCAATCTTTGGCCACCTGATGGGAAGAGCTGACTCATTAGAAAAGACTCTGATGCTGGGAAAGATTGAAGGCAGGAGAAGGGGATGACAGAGGATGAGATGGTTGGATGGCATCACTGACTCAATGGACATGAGTCTGAATAGGCTCTGGGAGATGGTGAAGGACAGGGAGGCCTGGCGTGCTGCAATTCATGGGGTCACAAAGAGTCGGACACGACTGAGCGACTGAACTGGACTGAGCGACTGAACTGACCTGAGCTGATGTGTCAACCATTTTTAAGACATTGTATTACTGATGCTTTCCAACTGTGGTGCTGGAGAAGCTCTTCAGAGTCCCTTAACTGCAAGAACAAAACAGTCAATCCTAGAGGATGTCAACCCTGAATATTCATTGGAAGGACTGTTGCTGAAACTGAAGCTCCAATACTTTGGCCACTTGATATGAAGAGTCAACTCATTGGAAAAGTCTCTAATGATGGGAAAGGTTGACCAACAAAAGGAGAAGAGGGCAGAAGAGGGTGAGTTGGTTAGATAGCATCACTAACTCAGAAATGAATTTGGGCAAACTCTAGGAAATAGTGGAGGACCCAGGAATATGTCATGCTGCAATCCACAGTGTCACAAAGAGTCAGACATGACTTAGTGACTAAACAACAGCAATTGTTCCAGTGTCTCCTTTTGTCACTTGCTTTCCCATCCATGAGATGCAAGAAATGGCAGAAGAACATTAGCCACACTTTCAGAAAAAAGAAAAAAAGTGACTTCTTTCTTTTGAAATTGAAAACTGATCATTATTTTCTTCAATGGGTCGAATATATCTGACATTATTGAAACATTTCACATTTCTTCAAATAATTATGACCGATTTTCAGGTTTCAAAATGATGCTTGACATCTATGTTAGTTAATTAGAATTGCAATGATAGTATTTACTTTTCATATATAATGATGCCTAAACAGTTTTGGGGTAAAATATATTAATTTCTTAAAAAATGTGAAGAAAAATATATTTAATCAAAATTATATTTTGCTTGTCTGACATCATATTTCATAAAATCCTATTTTTTTTTTATCATTTCCCAATGTTATTAGTCTTTTTAAGAAAAAAAAAAAGAAACAGAATAAGTGGGCACATTCACTTTTGGGATTTCAAAGGGAAACTGTGGAGCCACAAAACGGTGGAGCAGCAGTATAAGACAGAGGCAGTCATTCCATGCATTGAAGACTGTCCAGCTGAGATGGTGAGCCGTGGGCAGATGCTTCCTGAAGAATGTGAACATCAACCTTCAGGCAATGAGTCAGCAGCCATCAGACATAGGATGCTTTGTGAACTATTTTGTGAATGACATGTAGAGGATAAATAGAAGCATGTGAGGTGAGAAGAGCAAGTTATTTCTTTTCAGAAGACAGTTTACTGCAATTCAGCCAAAACTAAGTTATAAAGAAATAAACAAAGGTAAGGGTTTTAAATGTGGTGATAGGAAAAAGGATTATTTTGGTGAGCAAAAGTTTCATTTAAAATTTAGCACGTGAATGTAAATCAGTGGCTGCTGAATCACATGAAGCCTGGATACATATGACCTTAGATAAAAAGAACTGAGGCTCAGATCTTTGAGTTTTCCAGTACATCAAAACCTTAGGAGACAAGTCAGTGTTTGTCCTTTGGCTCTTTTCCCTGTTTTTCTCTCATGTCTCTGTTCTTTGTCTCTTTCTCTCTTTTTCACATACTTGGACTCATGCTCAGTTGCTTCAGTCATGCCTGACTCTTTGCAGCTCTATGGATTGTAGCCCTTGAGGCTCCTCTGTCCATGGAATTCTCCAGGTAAGAATAGTAGAGTGGGTTGCCATGACCTTCTCCAGGGGATCTTCCTGACCCAGGAATCAAACCCATGTCTCCTGTGTCTCTTACATTGCAGGTAGGTTCTTTATCCACTGAGCCACCATGCTGCACACACATATACATTTAAAAAGGGGGAAGTGATGGAGTGGAAATTAATATAAATATAATACTGATAAAAAATAATTTTAATACAAGATAAAAGTAGGACTTCCCTAGTGGCTCAGACAATAAAGACTGCCTGCCAATGAAGGAGACCAGAGTTTGATCCCTGGGTCAGAAAGTTCTCCTGGAGAAGAGGATGGCTAACCACTCTAGTATTCTTGACTGAAGAATCCCATGGACAGAGGAGCCTACAGTCCATGGGGTTGCAAAGAGTTGGACACAACTGAGTGACTAATACACATACACACACAAGATAAAAGTAACATTTTTTCTATAAATTTGAAGACACTCTTTTGGTTTTGGTTAACCAAAATGGTGCATGTTGAATCTGTATTACTTTTTCCCAGTAGTCAGAAATGAAGTTGTCTGATGTGACTGTGGAGGTTGAGTTACAGAACACAAGAGAAGGAGTCCAGAGGATCAAGCTACTCAGGAAGGACCTAGATAGAACCTATAGGACAAGAATACTCTGCTGTAGGATGAATGGCCCATAAGCAGAGATAAAACACCATAGAGGTTGCCATTATGACTCTTGGTGACAGAAATGAAAGGTTCAGTCAAGAAGAGGGAATCTGTTCCTCAGATTGAACGTCACCAACTGCATGGTATAGGATCTTTTATTTTTAATTTTTTAAATTGTTCAATTATTATATGGTATAATTTATAGCTATACAATATATAACTTGAAGTACATAATATAATGATTCACAATTTTTAAAGGTTATATACCATTTATAGTTACAAAAAGGGAATATAAAATATATTATAAACTAATAAAATAGTAACTATAAAATAAAGTGGTTATAGTCTATGTGAGATATTTGATCTAATGAACAGAGAATAGGTTCATAAATAAAATATAAGTTGCATACAAAATAGTAAACTCACCCAGACCTACTCAAGGACTTACACTGATGTGAAGAACAGAGATGGGGAAACAGTGGAAACAGTGGCTGACTTTATTTTTCTAGGCTCCAAAATCACTGCAGATGGTGATTGCAGCAATGAAATTAAAAGATGCTTGCTCCTTGGAAGGAAAGTTATGACCAACCTAGATAGCATATTCAAAAGCAGAGACATTACTTTGCTAACAAAGGTCCGTCTGGTCAAGGCTATGGCTTTTCCAGTCATCATATATGGATGTAAGAGTTGGACTATAAAGAAAGCTGAGCACAGAAGGATTGATGCTTTTGCATTGTGTTGGAGAAGACTCTTGAGAGTCTCTTGGACTGCAAGGAGATCCAACCAGTCCATTGTAAAGGAGATCAGTCCTGGGTGTTTATTGGAAGGACTGATGTTGAAGCTGAAACTCCAATACTTTGGCCACCTCATGTGGAGAGCTGACTCATTTGAAAAGACCTTGATGCTGGGAAAGATTGAGGGCAGGAGGAGAAGGGGACTACAGAGGATGAGATGGTGGGATGGCATCACTGACACGATGGACATGGGTTTGGATGAACTCCAGGAGTTGGTGATTGACAGGGAGGCCTGGAGTACTGCGGTTCATGGGATCACAAATAGTTGCATGTGACGGAGCGACTGAACTGAACTGAAGAATGGAGAGAAGGAAACCAGAGTTGTTTTTATTGGAAAATAGATTCAGAGACTAAAGTAGACTCCTATTTTATATGAAAATAGACTGAGAATGAGGAGTGCTGCTGTCAAAGGGCAATGAAAATAATTAAACTTTAGAAAATGAAGTTTTCTAGCTCAAGCATGTGTGTGTGCACGCTCAGTCACTCAGTTGTATCCAACTCTTTGTGACCTCATATACTATAGCTCATCAGCCTCCTCTGTCCATGGGAGCCTTCAGGCAAGATTACTGGAGTGGGTTGCCATTTCCTACTTCAGGGAATCTTCCTGACCCAGGGATTGAACCCGCATCTCTTGTATCTCCTACACTGGCAAGTGGATTCAACAAAATTGCCCTTTGTCTACCTTTTTGTTCTAGTCAAGTCCTCAGTGGATTGGATAACACTCATCCATATTGGTGAAGGAAATCTAATTCAAATCTCTTCCAGAAACACCTTCACAGACACCTAGAAATAATGTTTTACCAGCTATTTGGACATCTCTTAGCCTAGTCAAGCTGGCACATAAAACTAACCCTCACATTATGCCATTTGCCAATACACCAAAACACACACAAACGTACACATACACAATGAAGAAAAATAAACTCAAGCACAATAAATTAATATATTCAAAGATATAGAGGTTTATTAAAATTAATTTAAACATTTATCACTTGAGGTGTTTGTCAAAATTGTAAGAAATTTTAAAGACTATATGATATCAGAGGAAAAGCTTAAAAAAATTGTGGAACTTTCCAGAGGATTTCAGTTACTCTAGAGGAGGCTTGCAGAATATGATCTCTTTCTTTCTTTCTTTTTTTTTTTTTTAAGACAGTTTAGGATGTTGTAGACATTTAGAATAGAAAATGGATTTATTCATAGGAAAACTCAAGAAGACAGATCCAGGAAGCCTAGGTGGACCAATTAGTTGAGTTTCTCTCAAAGTTTCTCAGTAGAACCCATATGACCAGTATCTTCTGCAACAGGATGGACGGCAGCAGCCATACCCATACGTGCCATAGCCACAGCCTAGGCCACCATAGCCACAGGCTAGACTACCATAGCCACACCCATAACCACAACCCAGGCCACTGTAGCCATAACCCAGGCCACCATAGTAGTTTCCGTAGTAGCACATGGTTTCAGGAATGGAGGATTTGCTTGAAGAGCAGGGAATCTGTCTCTACAGTCTGAATATCACCATCTGCACATGTCCTCTTATATGCACCCTCCACTGTGGGTGGGACACATCATAGGGCTTGTTGATCACATGTATCCTATTAATTTACATTAGTACACTTCCTGAATCTTTGCTTCATTAGGCAGTCATAAGAAAGATGACTTTGCTATTGAGTCAGCTTTTCTACAGTCAAATCATGTGCCTTTCATATGCTTTCCTTAACCTCATTTGAAAACCCTCACTCACCATTTATTTATTTAGCATAGCCACTATGTGACTATTATCCAGTTTAAGCAGTGACAGGGTTCTAAAATGTTGATACTTAAAATTATATCATTAATTCTGCATTTGTTATGTGAGGATCTTCTACAAAGTGAAAAGTAGCTTTCTTACCAATAGAGCTTATTTTATTAGAGTCAGGTAAGTTTTTCCATAGTTATTATTTACCTTAACAAGTAAATTTCATGCAGGCTTAAAAGCAAATAGAATAGTATTTTGAAGTATCTTAAACATATCCTCAGGACTTAATAACTGTCAATATTTCACCATTAGTTCCTTGTTTCCCCATGTGCCTTTTGTAGGTATTGTTATTTTTGCCAAATATTTAAAAACCAATCCAAGACAATGTATCATTTTTTTCTTATAAATATTTTGGTGTATGGCTCCATCACAAATGAGTTTAAAAGTATGTCTATTAACATAATACTATCATCACAGAGATGAAGTTTTTTAAAAAAGATTTCTTAGCATCCTCTAATCTTAATTTCATGCTCAGATTTCCTTGATTGGTTCACAAATTTATTTATTTATAGTCAGTTTTTCATGTTGGGACTCACATTATATTTAGGTATAATAATGTCTCTAAACTCTCCCGAAATATATAAAAGTCTCCAGTCCTTTTTAAAACATTTTTTGAGTATGGTATATTATTGTCTTATAAAATTCTTAAGTTTTGGATGTGGCTGATGGAGAAGGAAATGGCAAAACACTTCAACATTCTTGCCTTGAGAACCCCATGAACAGTATGAAAAGGCAAAGTGATAGGATACTGAATGAGGAACTCCCCAGGTCAGTAGGTGCCCAATAGGCTACTGGAGATCAGTGAAGAAATAATTCCAGAAAGAATGAAGGGATGGAGCCAAAGAAAAAACAATACCCAGTTGTGGACATGACTGGTGATAGAAGCAAGGTCCGATGCTGTAAAAAGCAATATTGCATAGGAACCTGAAATGTCAAGTCCATGAATCAAGGCAAATTAGAAATGGTTAAACAGGAGATGGCAAGAGTGAACGTCAACATTCTAGGAACCAGTGAACTAACATGGACTGGAATGGGTGAATTTAATTCAGATGACCATTATATCTACTACTATGGGCAGGAATCCCTTAGAAGAAATGGAGTAGCCATCATGATCAACAAAGAGTCCAAAATGCAGTACTTGGATGCAATCTGAAAAACAACAGAATGGGTCTCTATTCATTTCCAAGGCAAACCATTCAATATCATGGTGATCCAAGCCTATGCCCCAACCAGTAATGCTGAAGAAGCTGAAGTTGAATGGTTCTATGAAGACTTGCAAGACCTTTTAGAACTAATACCCAAAAAAGATGTCCTTTTCATTATAGGGGATCAGAATGCAAAAGTAGGAAGTCAAGAGACACCTGGAGTAACAGGCAAATTTGGCCTTGGAGTGCGGAATGAAGCAGGGCAAAGGCAATAGAGTTCTGCCAAGAGAACGCATTGGTCATAGCAAACACCTTCTTCCAACAACACAGGAGAAGACTCTACACATGGACATCATCAGATGGTCAACACCAAAATCAGATTAATTATATTCTTTGCAGCCAAAGATGGAGAAGCTCTATAAAGTCAGCAAAAACAAAACCCGGAGCTGACTGTGGCACAGATCAAGAACTCCTTATTGCCAAATTCAGACATAAATTGAAGAAAGTAGGGAAAAGCACTAGACCATTCAGGTATGACCTAAATCAAATCCCTTATGATTATACAGTGGAAGTGAGAAATAGATTTAAGGGACTAGATCTGATAGTCAGAGTCCCTGAAGAACTATGGAATGAGGTTCGTGACATTGTACAAGAGACAGGGATCAAGACCATCTCCATGGAAAAGAAATGCAGAAAAAGCAAAATGGCTGTCTGAGGAGGCCTTACAAATAACTGTGAAAATAAGAGAATCAAAAATCAAAGGAGAAAAGGAAAGATATTCCATTTGAATACAGAGTTCCAAAGAATAGCAAGGAGAGATAAGAAAGCCTTCCTCAGCAATCAATGCAAAGAAATAGAGGCAAACTATAGAATGGGACTTCCCTGGTGGCTCAGATGGTAAAGTGTCTGTCTACAATGCGGGAAACCCGGGTTTGATCCCTGGGTTGGGAAGATCCCCTGAGAAGGAAATGGCAATCCACTCCAGGACTATTGCCTGGAAAATTCCATGGACAGAGGAGCCTGGTAGGCTACAGTCCATGGGGTCACAAAGAGTCAGACACGACTGAGTGACTTCACTTCACTTCACTTCAGTTCATAGAATGGGAAAGACTAGAGATCTCTTCAAGAAAATTAGAGATACCAAGGGAACATTTCATGCAAGTTCAGTTCAGTCACTCAGTCGTGTCTGATTCTTTGCGACCCCATGAATCGCAGCACGCCAGGCCTCCCTGTCCAGCACCAACTCCCAGAGTTCACTCAGACTCACGTCCATCGAGTCCGTGATGCCATCCAGCCATCTCATCCTCAGTCGTCCCCTTCTCCTCCTGCCCCCAATCCCTCCCAGCATCAGAGTCTTTTCCAATGAGTCTACTCTTCGCATGAGATGGCCAAAGTACTGGAGTTTCAGGCTTAGCATCATTCCCTCTAAAGATATCCCAGGGCTGATCTCCTTCAGAATGGATTGGTTGGGTCTCTTTGCAGTCCAAGGGACTCTCAAGAGTCTTCTCCAACACCACAGTTCAAAAGCATCAATTCTTCGGTGCTCAGCCTTCTTCACAGTCCAACTCTCACATCCATACATGACCACAGGAAAAACCATAGCCTTGACTAGATGGACCTTTGTTGGCAAAGTAATGTATCTGCTTTTGAATATGCTATCTAGGTTGGTCATAACTTTTCTTCCAAGGAGCAAGCGTCTTTTAATTTCATGGCTGCAATCGCCATCTGCAGTGATTTTGGAGCCCCCCAAAATGAAGATGGGCTCAATAAAGGACAGAAATTGTATGGACCTAACAGAAGCAGAAGTTATCAAGAAGAGATGACAAGAATACCCAGAAGAACTATACAAAAAAGATCTTTTCCATCCAGATAGCCACGATGATGTGATCACTCACATAGAGCCAGACATCCCAGAATGTGAAGTGAAGTGGGCCTTAGAAAGTATGACTACGAACAAAGCTAGTGGAGGTGATGGAATTTCAGTTGAGCTATTTCAAATCCTGAAAGATGATGCTGTGAAAGTGCTGCACTCAATATGACAGCAAATTTGGAAAACTCAACAGTGGCCATAGGACTGGAAAAGGCCAGTTTTCATTCCAATCCCAAAGAAAGGCAATGTTAAAGAATGCTCAAACTACCACACAACAGCATTCATTTCACATGTTAGTAAAGTAATGCTCAAAATTCTCCAAGCCAGGCTTCAGCAATACATGTACTGTGAACTTCCAGATGTTCAAGCTGGTTTTAGAAAAGGCAGAGGAACCAGACATCAAATTACCAACATCTGTTGCATCATGATAAAAGCAAGAGAGTTTCAGAAAAGCATCTATTTTAGCTTTATTGACTATGCCAAAGCCTTTGACTGTGTGGATCACAATAAACTGTGGAAAATTCTGAAAGAGATGGGAATACCAGACCACCTGACCTGCCTCTTGAGAAACCTATATGCAGGTCAGGAAGCAACAGTTAGAACTGGACATGGAATAACAGACTAGTTCCAAATAGGAAAAGAAGTACATCAAGGCTGTATATTGTCACCCTGCTTATTTAACTTATATGCAGAGTACATCATGAGAAACGCTGGGTTGGAAGAAGCACAAGCTGGAATCCAGATTGCCGGGAGAAGTATCAATAATCTCAGATATGCAGATGACACCACCTTATGGCAGAAAGGGAAGAGGAACTAAAAAGCCTCCTGATGAAAGAGGAGAGTGAAAACTTGACTTAAAAGTGAACATTGAGAAAACTAAGATCATGGAATCTGGTCCCATCACTTCATGGGAAATAGATGGGGAAACAGTGGAAATAGTGTCAGACTTTATTTTGGGGGGCTCCAAAGTCACTGCAGATGGTAATTGCAGCCATGAAATTAAAAGATGCTTACTCCTTGGAAGCAAAGTTGTGACCAACCTAAATAGCATATTAAAAAGCAGATACATTACTTTGTTAACAAAGGTCCATCTGGTCAAGGCTCTGGTTTTTCCAGTGGTCATGTATGGATGTGAGAGATGGACTGTGAAGAAAGCTGAGTGCAGAACTGATGCTTTTGAACTGTGGTGTTGGAGAAGACTCTTGAGAGTCCCTTGGACTGCAAGGAGATCTAACCAGTTCATCCTAAAGGAGACTAGTCTTGGGTGTTCATTGGAAGGACTGATGCTGAGGCTGAAACTCCAATACTTTGGCCACCTCATGGGAAGAGTTGACTCATTGGAAAGACTCTGATGCTGGGAGGGATTGGGGGCAGGAGGAGAAGGGGACGACAGAGAATGAGATTGCTGGATGGCATTTCCGACCCTATGCACATGAGTTTGAGTGAACTCCAGGAGTTGATGTTGGATGGCGAGGCCTGGCATGCTGCTTTTCATGGGGTTGCAAGAGTCGGACACGAGTGAGCGACTGATCTGAACTGACCTGATGTCTTCCTGGTTTTTCTTCTCATATATTCCTCTATTCCTTATATCATCTCTCTCCTGGCAGGTGAAAGTAAAGTGTTGATATAATTCTGGTCATTTCCTTCTTATTTTTGATAAAAAATACTTTATAGGTGCTTTGTGTACTTTCTTTTTTATAATATTAAGAGGCACATGGTATGTTTGTCTTGTTTTTCATATTTAATAATATTGGCATTGCTAGTTGGGTTCATGTTACAATCTTTCTCATTGACTTTCATCTACTAATTTTTACACTTGATTATAGTTACCTAGATTCATTATTGCTAGAAATTCTTAAATTATTTTTAAAGTTTTATCATTCCATTTCAGACTATTCTACCTGTAGCCCAGACTGCCATAGTAGTTGCTGCTAAAATGGTTGTTATTAGTGGAAGTTTTCACTGAGGAGCAGAAAATGAATTTCCTGACTTTGAGTGTCACCATCTGCAAAGGACATTTTATATAAGTAATTTTAAATAAGTAATAGATGGGATTAGCCACAGACAACGTTGACCTCATATTTCAGGTTAATTTACAATAGAGCTTCTTATGAATCTCTGTTTCTTTCATTATGTGACGTAATTTCCCCAAGCCATGAATACTTGATAACGATGCTTGGGTTCTTGCGATCTAGTCACTTGTATTAAGGGAAGATTCTATTCTATTTTGAACAGTTTTGTCTATTCTATGTGACCTACATTTGTTGTTCAGTCCTTAAGTCATTTTTATCTCTTTGAGATCTCAAGGACTCCAGGTTTCCTCTTCGTTCACTATCTTCCGGTGTGCTGTGTGCTTAGTCTCTGGAGTGTGCTCAAATTCATGATCACTGAGTCGGTAATGCTATCTAACCATCTCGTCCTTTTGTCCCCTTCTCCTTTTGCCTTCCATCTTTCCCAGCATCAGGGTCTTTTCCAGTGAGCTGGCTCTTCGCATTAGGTGGTCAAAATTGTGGAGTTTCAGCTTCACTATCAGTCCTTCCAATGAATATTCAGGGTTGATTTCCTTTAAGATTGATTGGTTTGATCTCTTTGCAGTCCAAGGGACTCTCAAGAGTCTTCTCCAGCATCACAGTTTGAAAGCATCAATTTTTCAGCACTCAGGCTTTGTTATGGTTCAACTCACATCCGTGCATGACTATTGGATGTGACCTACATAAAATGTATATTTAATATCTTGGGTAAGGTGCTATATAATTCCATGAAACATATAAAACATTACTGTGTTTTTTCCCCCATTTCCATTTAAAGAATATTAACTTCCAGTACATAATCAGATATGCAGTGGACAGTTGGAAATGGAAAGTTTTTGAAGTTCTATGTCTATAAATTTTAAGAACTGTTTTCAGTTAGAGCAAAATATTTTTCACACCAAAATGTTTTTCATTGACTAATGGCATTGACTAATTGACTAACTACAAATACAGTTCTCTCCTACTATTAATACGCCTGTTCTTTCAATATGATTTTAATTTTTTCAATGTATGTTTGATCATATTTCATGAAGTTGACATTTACCCATGATATTAGCATTTATTTTATATTATATATTATTTTTTAATTAATTTATCATGGTTCCAAATCCAGAAAGCTTTTAATATATTTATTAGTACAAATTGATGGCATTTTATGCATTCATCTGCACAGTGTGATTAAATCCTATTGAAATAGATGTGGAAAATGAGGAAGTCTCAGTTTAATGATCCTGGTGGAGTTGTTTTCTCTGTAATCTTCTTCTTCATCACTGTGAGGTTCCTAGGGTTTCCTCTTACTTTTCTGGGTTGTCTCTGAAAGATACATGTACAGGTTAATTTATCAGTAGCCAGAGGGCCCTTTTGTATCCTAAGATAGATGTTATGCTTAGGAATCCACTGGATGTTCTTGCTGCATACAGAGAAATATTTCTTGTTTATAGGAGAGCATGCTACAGGTTTTCATGTTTAATTGAATATTTACTTTTTATAACTCAGCTGGGTTTTGTTTTTCTTGCCAACATCGGTTATATCTGTGCATGTTCAGTCACTCAGTCATGTCTGACTCTTTATGACCCCATGGACTGCAGCCCACCAGGATCCTCTGTCATGGGATTCTTTAGACAAGATTACTGGAGTAGATTGTCATTTCCTCCTCCAGGGGATCTTCCCAACCCAGAGATCAAGTTTGCATCTCTTGTATCTCCTGCATTAGCAGGGAGATTCTTTACCAGCCACCTGGGTAGCTCCTGGTTATATCTTTATGTGAACTAAAAAGGAGAGGTAGTATTTGTCCAATTGGCTGAAATCTACTGAAGCAATGGCGCTTGCACAGTATCACTTAAGAAGGTTATCAAGAACATATGAGAGAACTGATGACATTTTCAATCTAGGTATAAAAAGTAATTTTAGCTTATTATATTAGACAATTTTAAACACATAATGCAATTCTCTTATCAGAATCATCAGAGAGTGATTTGATATTTTGCACATGTCTTCCAGGTTCTCATGGCCTTCGGAAGGTAAGGTAAGATGGTGGAGTACAAACCCTCTTCTCTCCCACAGCTACTGAATTCACCTTTCCCTCCGAGGTTTCCCTGGGAAGGATATGAATGATACCAATTGGATGAAATAGAATTATTTGAGTGTTGAGGCTCTGGAGAAAGATAAATATATATACATTTGAATAGCCATGTTTTTTCACATGCTTTTAATTTTAAAATTAAACTCTCAATTTTAAAACAACTTTAAAGTCACATAAAGGATTAACAAAGAATTGTCAGCCTTATTCATTGATTCATTTATTTTCTGTTTATTCATTAAAAAAATCTGAAAATGAAAAGAACTTGATTTCTTATAACTGCCAGGCACTGCCTTTGGTGATGGAACCATGTAAATTTCATCAGTGGTGCTGTGTGTTCTTACTATTATTTGATTTGTCTTTCATAACATCATCACTGTAATATTTTTAGAAAGCCATTTGAGAAAACTCTATTATACTAGGGATACATGAATTAAAACATTTTTCATACTGAGAAAGTGAGACCTGACTTCTAGTACTTTATGGCAAACCATAAATGTTCTTATTGAATCTTATGACCCAGTTTTTAGAATAAATTTAATTTTGCAATTCTATATTAGTCTTAATAATATCTGTATCACATAACATATTGATATTTCATATTGTTAAAATGGCTTTGCCCCTACCAGTAATTTGGGGAAAAGTTTATAATTTTAAATGAAGGATGAAATGAAACAAAATGTCAAATCAAAATGAGTCTTCAACAGACTAATATTGAAATTATATTATTCTGATTTTGTTTCCTGATAGAGTCTTAAGGAAGGTTGCATTCAATATAAAAATAAGTTTGATAGCTTCAACAGAGAATTTGAAAATATAAAATTCAAAACTACTGTTCTGCAAAAGCAGTGATTTAATTTTGAATGCCTGCTGTGCTGAAGTGGTAATGGGGTGGTACTTTCTAGAGATTCTCAATGACAAAATAATGTGCAGACCTACTCTGTGCTACCATCACTCAGAGATGGGACATAGAGGATAATTTAAAGAATGTGAAGTGGAAAGTCTAAGCATACCACCAAGAAGTACAATCCTAAATATCCAAATATATAAAAGAAGGAAATGGCCAAACACACAAGTACACAGAATATGATGACAGGGTATAAGAGCACTGCTGTGACGTTTACACATTATTTCAAATCTTAGCCTGGGGGCTACTGTTTTAATATGATAATATGTAAATGGTTGCAGTGAGTACGGTTTTATTAAAAGCAAGTTTCGTTTAGAAATAACTTATTCTTATGTTTCAACTTCTTAACATATGGAGGAAGACAATGTTTCTGTCACAATAACACCCTCACACTTGTGCATGCAACAGATATTTTAAAAAGTCATGTTAGACGTGCAATGTTGTCAATACAGAAGATTTAAATTTTGCAATTCTATATTAGTCTTAATAATATCTGTATCACACAACATAATGATATTTCATATTGTTAAAATGGCTTTGCCCTTACCAGTAATTTGGGGAAAAGTTTATAATTTTAAATGGAGGTTGAAATGAAACAAAATGTTAAATCAAAATGAGTCTTCAACAGACTAATGTTGAAATTATATTATTCTGATTGAATTTTTTTTTTCCCGCATGAAGGATTTTTGTGTTTGTTGTTCAGTTGCTAAGTCGTGTCAAACTCTTTGTGATCCCATGGACTGCACTTAAGGCTTCCCTGTCCTTCACTATCTCCTGGAAACTGAAAGTGAAAGCATTAGTCACTCAGTTGTGTCCAATTCTTTTCCAACTGCATGAGCTGTAGCCCACTAGGTTCCTCTCTACATGGAATTCTCCAGGCAAGAATATTGGAGTGGGTTGCCATTTCCTTCTTCAGGGGATATTCCTGACTCAGGGATGGAACCTGGTTCTCCTGCATTGCAGGCAGATTCTTTACCATCTGGGCCACCACCACTGGCTCCTGGAATTTGCTCAGCTTCATGTCCATTGAGCTGGTGATGCTATCTAACCATCTCATGCTCTGCCACCCCTTTCTCCTTTTGCCTTTGATCTTGCCCAGACTCAGAGTCTTTTCCAATGATTGAAGAGGTGGCAAGAATGCACAGAAGCACTGTACAAAAAAGATCTTCACTACCCAGATAATCATGAAGGTGTGATCACTCCCACTCACCTAGAGCCAGACTTCCTGGAACGTGAAGTCAGGTGGGCCTTAGGAAGCATCACTATGAACAAAGCTAGTGGAGGCGATGGAATTCCAGTTGAGCTATTTCAAATTCTAAAATATGATGCTGTGAAAGTGCTGCACTCAATATGTCAGCAAAGTTGGAAAACTCAACAGTGGCCACAGGATTGGAAAAGGTCAGTTTTCATTCCAATCCCAAACAAAGGCAATGCCAAAGAATTCTCAAGCTACCACACGATTGCACTCATCTCACATGCTAGTAAAGTAATGCTCAAAATTCTCCAAGTCAGGCTTCAGTAATACGTCAACTGTGAACTTCCAGATGCTCAAGCTGGTTTTAGAAAAGGCAGAGGAACCAGAGATCAAATTACCAACATCATCTGGATCATGGAAAAAAGCAACAGAGTTCCAGAAAAAACATCTACTTCTGTTTTATTGACTATGCCAAAGCCTTTAACTGTGAGGATCACAATAAACTGTGGAAAATTCTGAAAGAGATGGGAATACCAGACCACTTCACCTGCCTCTTGAGAAACCTGTAAACAGGTCAGGAAGCAACAGTTAGAACTAGACATGAAACGACAGACTGGTTCCAAATAGGAAAAGGAGTACATCAAGGTTGTATATTGTCACCCTGTTTTTTCACTTATATGCAGAGTACATCATAAGAAACACTGGGCTGGAGGAAGCACAAGCTGAAATCAAGATCGCCAGGAGAAATATCACTAACCTCAGATATGCAGATGACACCACCCTTATGGCAGAAAGTGAAAAAGAACTGAAGAGCCTGTTGATGAAAGTGAAAGAGAGAGTGAAAAAGTTGGCTCAAAGCTCAACATTCAGAAAACTAAGATCATGGCATCCAGTCCCATCACTTCATGGCAAATAGATGGGGAAATAGTGGAAACAGTGGCTGACTATTTTTCTGGGCTCCAAAATCACTGCGGATGGTGATTGCAGCCATGAAATTAAAAGACACTTGCTCCTCGGAAGAAAAATTATGACCAACCTAGATAGCATATTCAAAAGCAGAGACATTACTTTGCCAACAAAGGTCCATCTAGTCAAGGCTATGTTTTTTTTTTTTCCAGTGGTAATGTATGGATGTGAAAGTTGGACTATAAAGAAAGCTGAGTGCCGAAGAATTGATGCTTCTGAACTGTGGTGTTGGAGAAGACTCTTGAGAGTCCCTTGTACTGCAAGGAGATCCAACCAGTCCATCCTAAAGGAGATTAGTCCTGGGTGTTCACTGGAGGGACTGATGTTGAAGCTGAAACTCCAATAATTTGGCCACCTGTTGAGAAGAGCTGACTCACTTGAAAAGACCCTGATGTTTGGAAAGATGAAGGCAGGAGAAGAAGGGGACGATAGAGGATGAGATGGTTGGATGGCATCACCGACACAATGAACATGGGTTTGGGTAGGCTCTGGGTGTTGATAATGGACAGGGAGGCCTGGTGTGCTGCGGCTCATGGAATCCCAAAGAATCGGACACGACTGAGCGACTGAAGTGAGTCTATTCTCATACTCAGAGTAATAATTGTATACAGTAACAGGAGAAATATTTTGTTTGATAATGGAAGATATTTCAGATGATTAGTCAACTGAGATGAAACAGTAAAATTTCAAGGATTCTTTCCTTCCTAGTAACCTGGAAATGAAATAATCTCTATTTCCTAAAAATAACACAGAAAGTGGAGTCAGGGAACTCAGGAGTCCTGGAATGTCTCTAGTAGTTTCTCAGTAAGATCAGTAGGACAAGTATCTGCCTTAGCAAGGTGGATGACACCTGTCAAAGCTACACCTGCCTTAGCCATAGCCATAGCCACAGCCTGGGCCACCAAAGTAGTTGCTGTAGAGGCACAAGCTATCAGAAGTTGCAGGTTTAATGGAAAATCAAGGAACAAGTGTCCTCAGTCTGAATATCACTTTTCCCAGGGCCTTTTATACGCCTTCAGTGGTGGGTAGGGCAAATCATAGGAAGGTGCTGAGTTGGTAATTCATGACAATTTACATAATATGTGTGTGTGCTAAGTCGCTTCAGCTGTGTCTGACTCTTTGCTACTCTATGACCATAGCCCGCCAGGCTCCTCTGTCCAAAGGATTCTCCAAATATGAATACAGGAGTGGGTCGCATGCCCTCCTCCTGGAGATCTTTCTGACTTAGGGATCAAACTCGAGTCTCTTACAACCCCTGCAGTGGGAAGCAGGTTCTTTACCACCAATGCACCCAAAGCCCAAAATATGTAATTTGAATAATAAAACTTTCTTAAGCTCATTTGATTTTATCAAAGAGACTCTCATAGGCTAGATTTTATTTTTCTTTCAGGTTAGGCTTCTTAAACTAAAGTATAAGACTCCAGTAATAAATCTTTACTACATTTTCAAAACTGCATCAAAGCAGGATAGTTAGTGAAAATTCCTAGACCTGGTTTTATGGAATTTTTACAGAATGCTGACTCTTCATGTGGGTTTATAAGTGCATGGGCAGATAACTTAACTAAAGTAAGAATTCTGCCAAAATGCTTATGTATTTTTTATATAATTTCTCTCCTCAATGGAAATAGTCCTTCAACTTTTCATAATGGATATACTGACACATTGCATGTTTAAATGCTACTATAAAAGCACCTGTACTTTTATCTGAAATTATGCTTCTTTTTGTTATTTTTAGGAAAATGTACAACCTTTTTATAGAATAAAACATTGGCTTATGTATTTGCTCTTCTTGTGTGCTGCATGCTAAGTTGCTTCAGTCGTGTCTGACTCTTTGCAACTCTATGGACTGTAGCCCCCCAGTCTCCTCTGTCCATGGGATTCTCCAGGTAAGAATATAGAGTGGGTTCCTTTGTCCTCCTCATGGGGATCTTTCCAACCCGGGGATCAAACCCGTGTCTCTTACATCTCCTGTATTGGCAGGCAGATTCTTTCGACCACTAGATCCAAAAAATGTGGAGATATTGGAAGCTTTGTACACTGTTTTTGGTAATATAAAATGTTGTAGCATGACAGTTGTTCAAAAACATAAAAATGGAACTAATATATAATACAACAATCCCACTTTTGGGCATATAACCAGGTATGTAGTCAAAAGAATTGAAATTAGGATCTGGAAAAGATATCTGCACTCCCATGTTTAAGGAAGCATTATTAACAATAGTAATGCCACATAAGAAATCCAAGTGTCTATTGATGGATGAGTGTATTAAAAAAATGCAGTATAGATATACAGTGGAATATTAGTCAGCCCTAAAAAAGAAGGGCTTCCCTGATGGCTCAGTGGGTAAAGAATCTATTTGCCATGCAGGACCACAGGAGACATGTGTTTGGTCTTTGGATCAGGAAGATCCCCTGGAGAAGAAAATGGCAACCCATCCCAGTATTCTTGCCTGAAAAATCCCATGGACAGAGGAGCCTAGCAGGCTACAGTCCAAAGGATCACAAAGAGTCAGACATGACTGAATGCCTAAGAATACACACATATTAAAAAAGAAGTAAATTCTGCCTTTGTGACAACATGGTTGAATCTGGAGGACATTTAATTGCTAAGTGAAACAAGTCAGTCTCAGAAGGAAACATAGAGCATAATTCTTATATGAGGCATCTGAAATAATCAACTCATAAAGTAGAGTGGAATGGAGGTAGTCAAGGGCTGGGGGGAGAGGGAGAAACGAGGAGTTGCTACCCAAAATGTATAAAGTTTCAGTTATACAAGATGAGTAAGTTCCAGAGATCTGCTACTCTACATTGCACCTGTAGTTAGCAATACTGTCTTGTGTGCTCAGAAGTTTGCTAAAAGTGTAGATCTCATGTTGAGTGTACCTACCTCAATAACAATAAGAGAAAGGAAAGGGCAGGAGGAATCTTTTGGAGCTGAAGGATATGTTTATCACCTTGGCTGTGATGACAGTGTCACAGGTTTAGTCATATGTCAAAATTCATCAAAGGGTACCCAGTCCTTTAAGCATATGCAGTTTTTCTGCATATCAAGTACACCTCAGTAAAACTATTAAAACTATTAAAATTGATCTTTCTGCAGAGATTGGGCAGGATTTTTTTGCTTTTCTCTATCACAGCATGTCAAATTTGTTCCAAAGTAGGGTTCCTCTTCCATCAGCCTAAGTAGAGGTCTGAGGACGCCTCCATCCATCCCCCTGCCCCTCCACACTGCTCTGCCTTTTCAGTGTTCTATTGCTCTCACAGTTGTCCTCGGGGTCTGGAGTGAGCTGTCCTCCCAAGGCTGCTGGGTATCAGCACAGGGAACACATAATTACTCATGCACGTATTGAATTCTGTTCTGAAGGCAACTATAAGGAGAGTGCGCCATGGAGATAAAAAACAGTATTCACTTGTGAGAAAATAGGTTCTATCTTCGTACATTTAGTCCATTATTAATTAAAAAGTAGTTTTGATCTGCCCTACCTCCATATTCAGAGTCATATAATTCTTGTCTTCAATCTCTTTGCAGCCATAGCACCGTTGAGTGAGGCCTGAGAAAGTCGCTTTTCCTCTTATAAAGCTGTGTTCCATTCTGAGTACGCTACTGAGAGCACACAATGAGACAATCAATACTTTCTGGGTGAAATAACATTATTTGCACAACAAGACTCTGAAGATAGTTTATATTCCTACTTTCTCATCATCTGTTAAAGTAAAATATGAAATTCCAGGGAGACATTTTATGACATTATTCAGTGTCCTTAATTTATTTGTTCAAAATATTTATTAGACACTATGTACCAGCCACTCTTCTAGCTACAGGATTTCAATCCCTTATTTGCGATTAATATCTTTTTTATTATTCATTATTTGATCATGTGTCAGTTATTCAAGGTCCTTTGAGAAAAATCCACCATCCCACAGGAAAAATTGGAGGAGAATTCTTTAAAGCAGTTGCTGAGACAATGAAATAGGACTTCTTATAATGTAAAGTGTTATACTGTCGAAAGTTCTGCAAGGAATAATAAATTTTTTGAAATATCTGGAGTGCTTCTAGCCATATGTGTTGATATCTGAGAGTACTGTCTGGATGATGCCTGGAATATTCAGATGTTCTGCTCTTCACTGATGTCTTATTAATGGAGATTTCTTTTCCTCACTTGCCTCGGGAAGAAAGCTAGGGTAATTTAGAAAAGTCATTTTGTTTTATTCAAATTGGAAGTGAAAGAACAACATGAATATCCCTTACGCAAGTGAAAGGTGGTGATCTAGCCTGCTGAAACATTGTTTACCAAGAAGGGAGCCAGGGGCTTTTTCTGGTAGATCTCATTACTAAAATGTGAACAGACCCAGCAAAGATGAAAGTATGCATTGTATTCTTTTTCTGTTAAATTCAGAGGAAGAGCAAGAAATAGGAGAGGAAGAGTAAACCATTTACACGACCCTAAGGCACAAACCTGAAGATACAAACTAACTGCAGAATTTTTGAAAAACAAGCCAAAGATAGATACTTGTTGCATATGTCATAGAAAATAGGGCTATTATTGTGTGACATGCCATTTAATGTGTTTACATATGAATAATAATGCTTCCTATAAACACAGTTTTTATACTCATGTTGTTATAAAGAACTGATGGTCATAGCCGTACTCTTTTAGAAAATGATTTTCTCCGAAAAAGAAAGCAAACAAAGGAATATCCAAATGCAATTTCCCACAGAGACATGCAGATTAATGTAAACATAGTAAAATAATACTGAATATGAGAAAATAAGTTCATTAAAAATTAACTTAACATTGTTGCATATGAAAGATATTGATCAACAGTAGAAAACAAATATATTGGTGTCAAAGATAAACTATCTATAATTTTTAACACATTCCTGGCTATTTTCATCAGCTGAGAAGTATATCAGATTTGAACTTCATGTTTTCCAGGTTAACCTTGGATAAGCTTGTCATAGCTCCTATAAAGGATGGAATTATTCTTGTGATTGGCTTCCCAATGACAGTAAAGAATCTGCCACAATGCAAGAGACACAGGAGACACGGGTTCATTCTCTGGATTGGGAAGGTTCCCTGGAGAAGGAAATGGCAACCCACTCCAGTATTCTTGCCTGGGAATTCCCATGAACGAAGAGTCAGATATGACTTAGCCACTAAGCGCTCACACACATTCTTGTGATTAACCACGGAAGCAGACTGAGGAATCACAGATGAAGGAGTCCAGCAGACTGTGTTGCTCTGGACACACCTCAGTAGAATCCACAGGGTCAGTTGCTTTAGCAACACAGGCAGCAGCAGCCATGGTATGGGTTCCACCATACCTATGGCCAGGGCCAGAGCCACACCCCAGACCACCTTGACGATTGCTATAACAGTGCCTGGTATCAGACAGAC